>NW_006921710.1:4625376-4670946 GCF_000298275.1 Orycteropus afer afer
CCCTCCTTGGGTTTCTGAGGCAGTATCACTATGGAAGTAGGATTGCCCAACCTTCTGATATCCTCCCTAAATTTGTTTGTAAGGGATAAAGGAGATGATGCAAGTAAAGCATCTGGGTGAATGCCTGGTACATACTAACACTCAACTGTTGTTGACAATGATGGTGATTATGGTGCTGGTGGTCATGATAGTGACAGTGGTGATGGATTTAATGGTGATGGTGCTGGAGATGATGGTAGTGATGGTGATGTGGTGGTGGTAGTGGTGCTGGTGGTGATGAAAGTGATGGCTGTCGTCTTGGAGATGAGAGTGATGGTGGTGGCAGTGCTGTCAGTGATGAGAGCATGGTGATAATGGTGATGGTGTAATGACAGTGATGATGGTGATGATGTTGGTGATAATGGTGGTGATGGCGATGATGACAGGGATGCTCGTAGTCATGGAGATAAGAGTGATGATGATATGAATCAACCCTGGACTCTTAAACTCTGCAGAGCTTACTTAGGGAGGATGTAGCAGCAATCAGTTCTCAAGACTTTCTGGTGATTGGGATTTTATTCTCCTTAATGGAAAGCAGGCTTGGCATATCCAGCTGAAGGAGCAGAAAAATAAAAAGATGGTTCGGGAACATCATTACTGAGTTTGTGCTAGAGGAAGAGCCTAGACTTAAAGTAGGGTGCCAGACACCCTTCTCTCAGCTCTTCCATGTACGTACTGTGTAGATTGAAGCACATCCTTGAACTTCTTTGGATTGGATGTTGTGAAAGATCATTCTCAGCTATTGAGTGCTGAGAGTCAGGGAGTCTACCTGCTGCTGAAGTAGGACCCTGAAGGCCAGAGTGTGTCAGGATGAGTGGGCAGGGAGGCCGGGGAATAGGTATGCGTTGAGACTGAGCACTCCCGCTCACTCCTGTGCCTGCCTTTCCCTCTCTCACCATCAAGCACTTGCTATTTCTATACACAGCTAAGTCTATGTGCGTCTCATGGTCCCTCCTTGATGGTAGGGACCATGGCTTTCTCCTTTTTGAGTTCTCTAGAGTCTGGTCCAGCCCTCAACAAGTGTGAATTGAGTATGGGCTGTTTTAAAGAAGGGTTTGTTCCTCTCTCCTCTTTTCATCTGGGCACAGTGGAGGTAAGCACAAATAGGGGTGGCCACCTGGTTTTGAATGGGATCTTTCTCTGCCAGACTCTGGACTACCCAAGGAAGGTGGAGGTGAAGCTGGATAGAGTGACCTCGCCAGCCTGGCCTCACTGTTCTGGAGCCTGTGGCACCTGGTAACCATAGCAGCAGGAAGCCAGAGGCTGACCATGGGAAAGCCCACTGGACTTTGGCAGAAGACAGCAGGGTCAAGCCATGGGTTTCTTTTATTCTCTCTCCCTTCCTTCCTTCCTTCTCTTTCTTATTAGACACTATTACATTAACTCCCTACTCAACTCCTCTTTCTTCAGCTGTTGTAGAGCCATAATGATAATAAAATAGCATTCATTCATTCAGTGAGTGGGCATTGAGCGCTTGCTTTTGCCAAGAAAACTCCTGTGGACCAGGAAACAGTGCTCAGCAAAATGAAGTTCCAGCATTCATGAAGCTCACATTCTAGGGAAGAGAGAAGTAAAGAACAAATAGCAAACAGATACTAAAATACAAGAATGCAGGCTTTAAAGGATACAAGCTCTGAGGGAAACTAAAGCTGAGTGTGGGGTTTGGCCAGAGACAAATGGGTTAGAATTTGAAAAGGAGACAGAATACTTGGGGGTGTGGGGACAAGGGAGGCGCTGAACACCTGAAAACATGCCCAGCAGATACAATGAAACAGCTGACACCACCACTCTCATTTATTAAAAGCCCTGGACACTTGCCTGCACTGACTAAGAGCTTCCTAGATTCTCTCCAGTGAGGCCTCAGACAGGGTGAGGGTGTGCTAGCTACCATTATCCTCATTTTACAGAAGAGAAAACAGAGGCTCACCAGGGTCCAATGACTTGCTTTGTGCTAGAGCCAGGACTCAACTTAGGGTCACAGGACACTCAGCTTGCGTTGGCTGACCAGTGAGTGATCTGGAGACATCAGGCCAATGGCTGTGATACCAGCAGCTCCCGACTTCTTGAGTTCACCTTGGGCCCAACGCTTTATATGGATGACCCCGATGGGTCCTCCCAATAGCCTTAAGGGTAACACAACAAAAAACAAAGTCACTGTTGCCGACTCCTAGGGACCCCTCCTTAGTTTTCCGAGGCGGTATCTCTACGGAAGTAGATTGCCAGGTCTTTCTTTCAAGGGTAGGTAATTGTATTATTCCTAAGTCACATGTTGAAAAACTAAGGCCCAGGGTTCAGTCATCCCCCAAGGTTGAACAGCTTATGGAAGAGGGTGAGATTTAAACCCTGGATGGTCAGACTACAGGGTTCAGGCTTCCGCTGGTGCCTAAGAGAACAAGAGAGAAGAGGGAAGTAGGGATCCCAAGATCTGGCGAGGCAGCCTCACGACATCACACTGCCCTGTGTCCACTGGGCTGGGCCGCCATGTCCCTTGCCCCACCCCTGTGCTGATCCCTAATATTCTCACCACAGATCACTTCTCTGACTTGCCATCTCTGCTGGCCCAAACTTCTCTGTCCATAGGTCTGTCCTCAGCTATTGGACCGAGCCATTGGGGGGGGCACTCTGGGAATCCTTGCTTTCCAGAAGCTCTGGTCTTGGTGAGAGGTGTCCCTTGTTCCAGAGCCCCAGAAAATGGAGTATATAGAACTTCCTGAGTCAGCCCAATCCAGGATCCCACCCCACTCCACCCTTAGCTTAGGCTGAGCCTGGAGGTGCCTTCGGGTATGGGGACATAAGCCCCATCTACTGCCTTTTCCTGGAACTAGCCCTCACCTCTTTCACTGCTGAAGTGACAGTGTGCAGGGGTCACTCTGTGTGTGTTTGCGTCTGTCTGTCTCATGGGTGTCTTTGTATATGTCTATCTCTGTCTATGTGTGTGTGTGTGTGTATATATATATAATATGTGTGTGATTTTGTGTATGTGCATTGGGGTGAGCTCTGCTGGCGTAATGCCAAAGGCATTTGACTGCTAACCAGAAGGTTGGGGGTTCAAACCCACCAGCAACTCTGTGGAAGGAAAATTAGGCAATCTACTTACTTAAAGATATACCATCTCAGAAACCCAAAGGAGGTTGCTATGAGTTGGAATCAACTCGATGCAGTGAGTTTGGTTTGTTCTTTTTTGGTATTGGGGTGAGCAGAAACAGAAGGGAGAGATTAGAGAGAGAGCAGGGGGCTGGGGAGATAGGGAGAGAGACAGTGACAGAAAAACAGAGAGAGAAGGAGAAAGTGAGAAATACAACTGGAGAAGAGGACCTCAGAGAGAGGAGAGGAAGACAGGAGAGAGAGATGGACCAGAAGCAGCGCCCAAAGCCAGCCCAGTGAGAATTGTGATAGCAGAGACCAGAAGGGCTACACGGGGAAAGATAAGGCAAAGGAGAAAGGAGCGACGGAGCAGCGATGGGGTAGGGTCAGGGGAGAGAGTGGGGTGGGAGCAGAGAGGAGAGCCCAGAGAGTTGGGGCTGGGCCATGAGGATGGGGGATTCCTGATGGGCCAAGAGGACAAAACCAGTGTGGTATAGATGGGGTATTCTTTACTAACCTCCTGAGTCAACCCCACAGAAAAGCCTCAGGGTTGGGGAGGGAAGCAAGAAGCCAAAGGGTGGGCTACCTCCACCCCACCTTCCAATGACCTGAAGAGAGAGCCTGAATGGGAGACTAAACTAGGAAGGGTTGGATAAGGGGCTTGCAGAACCCTTCAGAGCCTCAAGCTGCCACCTTTACATCCTCAAACCCCTATACTCTTATCAGCCCTGGGCAGTGTGAGCTTGGGCAGGGAACTTGGCCTCTCAGGGCCTCCAAGTCTCCCTCTGGAATGTGCAGAGCCTGGAAGGGACAGACAAGGAGTGATTGCTCCAAAGAGAGGAGGCCTGGGCTGAAGAGGGTCAGTAGGTCTAGGCTGGCTGTGTGATAGCACGTGAGGTGCTTCACATCTCTCAGCCTGCGTACTTCCTCCATCCCGAGGGATGAAATAGGGTCCATGCTGCACAGTTGCTGTGACAGTGAACAGAAAGCTATTATAAATGTATAAACTGTAAAGTGCAGAGGGTAACGGGCTGCTTATTCAAAATGATCATTCACAGAGGTAAATGCAGGTTTGTATCAAATTGGGGAAGGAGTAGACAACTGCAGTGAGAAGAAACCCCTGAAGAACACAGACCACTTTGGGGTGGGAGGATTTGGGAGCTAGGACCCTTGGGGTAGCCTGGGGAGAGAAGCAGGGCTTTTCCCAGGCTCCTGTCTGGGAAGCATGGGGTCCCACTGGGGCATACCAGGCAGCCCCACAAAAGGGTGACTCTGGAGATACCAGCTCCAAGAATCCCTAAGACCCAAGACCCCTTCCTAATCCCCCACCTTATTCCCACCTCCCAGTCCATTGTCCAGGATAAGGCCTCACAGAGGCTGCCAAGGGCAGAGAGAAATCGGGGACTGGGAAGGAGGCTGGAGTGAGAGGTGTCCCAATGTTCTAACTGTAGGGGTTCTTTCTCTTCCTTAAAGGCAAAAAAGAGGGGTTTAGGAGGGAGGAAAGGGGGGCGGAGGGAGCAGGATCAGGAGAGGGGCAGCGGGAAGAAGAAGCCGGCAGAGAGAGGTTGAAACCGTGAGGAAGGCAGCCCAGGGAAGGCACAAAATGGGGAGAGAGTGGGAGGCTGCAGAGCTCCGAGTGCTGCCATCCCCGCCATCCCCGGCTGTGTCTTCTGGAGACAAAGGCCTGAGGCCGTGGCCAGAGGAGGCGGGAGAGGAGGAAAAGCTGGAGAGGGAGGGGGAAGCGGGGAAGCTTGGCCAGGGCTTGAGCGCAGCTCTGGGCCCCAAACCCAGCCATGACCTGCCCCCCATCCAGCTGGGCTCTGACCCTCGAGAGAGGGGAGCGTGTGCTCAGAACTTAAGAGGGAAAAAAGTCTCCCAGCTGCCCTTGGGGCTGTCACAACAGATAAAACCTCATCCAGGCTTCACCGGGAGCGCCCTGCACACTAATGCGCAGCATCCAGCTAAAAATACTAGCCTGTGAAGGGAGGAGGGAGGAAAGGGAGGAGGGGGGAGGAGAGGGCAGGAAAGGGAGGAGGGGGCAGGAAGAGGGAGAGGAGGGAGGACCATGGGGAGGAGGGGGAAGAAGAGAGGGAGGAAGGTTGGGAGGAGGGTGGAGAGTAGGGCTACGTGTCCTGTTGGACTCAGGCTGACTCAGTTCCACACACACCCCCTAGCATCCTACTGATCCAGCTGAACTGCAAATCACAAGCCAGCCCTTGGAGGCCCCTCCCCTGGACAGGGTTAGGTGGGGAGGAAAGAACTGAAGAGAGAAAAGGAGAGAGGCAGGGACTGAGAGAAAGGAGAAAATCTGAGACAGTAGATCTGAAGGACAGGGATAGGGACAAGGAGAGAGAGAGGAGGAGGAGGGAGGGAGGAGAGCGGAGAGGAAGGAGAGAGGAAGGGAAGAGGGAGGGGTGGGGGATGGAAAAAGGGGGAGGGCATTGGAGAGATGTCTCAGGAGGCCTTGGACCACAGACCTTCAAGGGAGCAGTAAAACATCTAAGCCAGAACTCCTGGCTATTGGGAGTTTGGCGGGGGTGTCAGGGTTGGGCAGTTGGACTCCCCTGCTAGGCCTGCTCCAGATAGCACCCCACTCCCACCTTTTGGTCAGGTAATTGGAATGACGAGACTGTGCTGGGATCTGGCTCCTGAGAGACCTGCTGGTGGTGCAACAAGGACTTCAAGCTGGGCCAGGCTAAATCTTGACACTGATGCTCAGAACCTCCTGGTGAGGGAGGGACCTGTGTTGTCCTGTTGGACAGATGTGTTCATTTGCTCAACAACATTCGTTGAGCGCCTTCTCTGGGCTGGCCTGTACAGGACCTTGGGTGTTCAGGGAAGAATGAGAGAGCAGGTACCTGCCCCCTGTGGGTGGAGATGTCCGTAAACCCATAAACAGGGCGGCAAGATCAGGAAGGCCTCTCTGAGGAGATGGCATCAACCTTAAACCAGAGTGGAGAGAAGGATCCAGCCTCGCAAAGATCTGGAGGAGTGGCCCTCAAGGGGAAACTATGGCAGAGGTGCAATGACGTTGTTCATCCAGAAGTGTTAAGCAGCAGAGCAGGATTTGAATGCAGGCCCAGCATACCCCCTGCCTGGCCGGTAACCTGGTGGGTCCACACTCCTGAGCAGGTGTTGGCAAGGTCTGGGTGGACAGAGAGAGGTGTGGAGGATCTTCTGAAGGATCCAGGAGACCAAGAATTGTGGGAAGAGAGAGCTACCTCTCCTTGGCGCGTTAGCATCCTGGGCTGGAAAGACCGGGAGTCCTCACCTCTCTTCAAGAAGCAGCCAATGTAGTCCCCGCACACCGTGTTTTTTCAGGGCAGTTCTTGTGGCAGTAAGCAGACAAGGCTGGCATCTGGGGCCGACACAGACAGGACCCGGCATGCATTTCACAAGGAGTCCATCTGGAGAGGCATGACTGGGCCTAGGCTTTCAGAGCTGGGTGATACCTCACCTCTCTGCAAAGCAGGGCCTCCTTTCATTCATTCACCCCATTTTTTCATCCTGAGCTCCTACTGTGTGCTAGGAGCAGTCTGTGGACTTGTGGGGGTAGCATGGCGTGGCTGCTGGGAGAGTAGGGCAGACTGAGGGCTAAGTTCCAGGCTGCTCTTTTTGACCAGGAGGACTTGGGCATGTCCCTTCACCTCCCTGAACCTCAGTCTCCTAATCTCTGAAACAGGGCTATAGTGAGATGTAAGGCACTCAACCCTGTGCCCAGCCCAGAGACAGACATACAGTCGGCCAGGCCTTAGCTCAGAGAGACTGCCCCTGAACACCTCTCCCTGTCCCTCTCTGTGTTGTTTATAATTCAGTGAAAGGTAGTGGTCAAGAGTGGCCAAGTCTTCTTTCAAATCCAGCTGCCATGTTTACCAATGCGGGGATCTTGGGCAGTGACTTAACTGTCTGGGTTTCAGTTTCTCCATTCGTGAATGGAGATTGTGGTGATATTACCTGCCTCATTGGACTGTTGTAAGGAGGCGTGAGGTAATACTGACAGCCCTTGGCAAGGGAAGGCCTATAGGCACTGGCCTACAGCATCCGAGCTCCCCCACTAGACGGTGAGCTCCCTGCAGCAGGGCCTAGGCTGTCCTCGCACTGTTGTCTTCCTGGCACCCTGGCCAGCAGCAGTGTCTAATGAATAGTTTGGTGGCAGTGGAGGTTGTTGAGTAAACGCGTACTCCAGAGCTTCTCCCACTGTCATGGAATCCCATCCTTCTTTTTCTCCAAATTCTCTTCACTGTCAGAGTACACAGTCCTAAACCCGTGGCCAGCCCCTTCCACCCACTCCTACATTCCATGACCGTCACTTCTGCTCTTCCTGCTCCATCTCATCTCAGTCTCTTCCAGATCACCACACACACAGACACATGCTGCCTTGCACCCAAAACCCAGAGCTGGAGTGACCCAGAGAGGAACAGAAAGAAGAAAGAGGAGAAGGATTCGAGAGAGAGACTCAGAGACATGAAAATCAGCAGAGTTGGAAGCTGGACTTAATTTTAGGCCTTCGGGCCTTTATATTTTTATTCTGTCGTCTCTCTGTTTAATACAATCAAACAAAACCAGCCTAATTCTCTGGGTTTTGTTCATTCTCCTTGGCTGCCTGGCTCCCTCCTACAACTGATGCTGCGTGTGTCTGTGTCTGTGGGTGCATACATGTATATCTGTGTGTGTCTGTGTATATACGGGTATGTGTGTGGTGTGTCTGTGTCTGTGTCTATTGGTATATCTGTGTGTTTATGTGTGTGTGCATGTCTCTGTGTGTGTTGTATGTGTGTGTGCATGTCTCTGTGTGTCATGTCCTGGGGGAGCAGAGAGCAGCAGGGGTTTCCCCTGGGGACTCAGAGGAAGCCAGGTATTTTGACCACAGCCTGACAGGGCAGGACAAGCCCTCTGAGTCCCCAGCACCCAGGCCCCAGCTGGGTTTTGCCAAGGTGTCGTGGGCTGACAGGGCCGTGGGCCTGTTTGTTTGATTCCTCCTATTCCAAACTAGTTGAAATTACACACCAAGCATTGATTTAATTAAGTTTTCCGGTGTGTGGCATAATTAGTAAGACACACGACTGGAACAGGGTGGGCGGTCCCATCACTACTTTTGCCTGTTAGAATTCTCAGCCTTCGGGCCACAAAATATGGCAAGTTGTAATATGGGGGGTGGAGGAGACAGGGCTGGAGTTATCACTTCACTACGAGGCTTTGGTCTCCATGGGGAGATGGGCAGGTGGCCCTGCCTCACAGGTAGCCTATCACTTACCTGGTGCCAGAAATTGAAGCCGAGCTGAGACCCAGGGAACTTGTCTCCCTCACTTGGACCTTGGACTCAGGCAGCACGGAGTTAGATCAGGTCTTGCCCTTGCTGTAGAATCAGTGATTTCTCTATAAACGCGTAATTCTGGGACAGGATCCGCCTTTTGGTCAGAATCAAATTACAGATCGGCAGTTACATAGACACAGAATGAGTGAAGGCTGTGGGACTTCTCTCTACACCCCTAATATTTTCTTTTTCTGTCTCCAACATGGGCCCCCACCTGTGAGGAGGGGTCTGTTGCCTGGCGGGCAGCAGTTCTCCACTACTGTTGGAAAAGGCGCCCTCCCCAAGGCTCCAGTATAGCCAGACACATGTGTCCACACACATAAAGTGTAGGAATCAAACGGAGATCCCAGATTTAGACTCTCCTGGCCCAGCCCCTCATGGTACACCCAGGGAAACTGAGAGGGAGGGGGCCAAGTTCAGGTTCCTGGCTGAGCAAGGGAGCCTATCTCCCAGTGTACAGGAACCTCCCCTGACCCTCGCCCTGTTGCACTGCCTGACTTGCCTGCTTGGACAGCCATTTGTACTCACCCTGCCCTATAGCACACCCTCTGCTGACAGCCTCCCACCCCACCCCACCCTCCAAAACTACATGCATGAGCTTCCTAGAGCTGCTGTAACAAAATGCCACAAACTGGGTGACTTATAAGAACAGACATCTATTGTCTGACAGCTCTGGAGGCTGGGAGTTCAAATCAACATGTTGGCTGGGCGATGCTCACTGTGAAGTCTTTAGAGGAGGGTTCTTTCTTGTTTCTATCGGGTTCTGGTAGCCCCAGGCAGTCCTTAGTGTGTAGCTGCATCTTTACAGGTTTTCTTTTTTTCTTTCTCTGTGTCTCTTCTCTTTCAAAAGGACACCACTCACATCGGATAGGGATACACTCTCCTCCAGTATGACCCCATGCTAACTTAACTCATCCTCAAAGACCCAACCAAGGTCACGTTTACAGCTATTCACAGGTACCAGGGTTAGAACTTCAGCATATTGTTTTGGGGAACACAAGTCAATCCTTCAGCTACCCATCTATCAGTATGTAGCACTGCAGTGGCTTGCAGTGGCTATGATGCAGAAAGCTGTGACACTAGTGTTTCAAATAGCAGCAAGTTCACAGTTTTTGGTTCTCTAGTGCCTCTCTAACAGAAAACACCACAAGTGGATGGCTTTCACAGACAGGGATTTATTCTCTTACAGTTTAGGAGGCCAGAAGTCTGAGTTCAAAGTGCCAGCTCTAGGGTGAAATCCCCTCGACCTTGGGGTTCAGCTCTGCCTCTTGCTCCTGGCCCACTGAAGCTGGAGGCTTCTTTTAACTCAGACAGCTGCTGGCTGCTGAAGCCGACAAATCCAAGGTCAACAGGTAAAATGGCACAATCCCAAGATTATCAAGCAACACGGCAGGCCGCTAGTTAACCAGTCCCAAGATCAGCAGACAGCATGGCAGACTGCTGCTGACTTGGCCAAATGCAGGATCCAGATGTACCAAGAAGCTAGAGACCATTCCCCAAGGCTGCTTCTTCTATACTGGAAGCAGACTACATCCCTAAGGCAGCTACTCAGCTGCTCACAGTAGATTCCACCATGGAGTTGATGACCAATCTCATCATGGGGAATAATCCAGCTGCCTGGCCACACAAAACCAGGCCCAGCCAAGGTGACACACAGCCTTTATTACTGTAGTCATTCATGGTGGACAGGATTCAGCAGAGCTTCCAGACTAAGATAGACTGAAGAAAGGCCTGGTGATCGACTTCTGAAGGAAAACCCTATGGATTACAACATCATGTAGTCAATGGAGAGCTAGAAGATGAGCCCACTAGCTTGGAAGGCACTCAGAATACACAGTGGCCATAATGGTGGACTGGAGCATGTCAACAGTCATGAAAATGATGCAGGATGGGGCAATGCTTGATGCGTGGGACATGGGGTTGCATGAGTCAGAGCTGACTTGACGGTGACTAACAGTAACAATTCCATCCATAATACCACTCTTATGGAGGTCAGCAATGGCATCTTGATGCCCAAATCCAAATGACCCATTTCATCCTGTCTACACTGACCCCTGCAACATTTAATTCTGCTCTTGGCTTCGCCAATTCCACCCTCTCTGGATTTCCTGCCTCCTTCCATCATGGGCGAACTTCAGGGCTGGCTGGGTCCTCCTCCTACCCACATGCTGAGCAGTCTGTGGTTGAAAACTCTCTGACTGTCCTGAGCCCCACCTGGATTCGTCATAATTCCCCACATTCCTTTTCTCCCACTCTTCCCAGTCAGACCATCCACAGTGCCCTTTCCCTGTCTATCCACCAGGCCCTCAATCAGTGGTCAGTCTTCTCTCCCAGTGGGATCTGAGCCCCTAACGGCAGTCCCCAGCATCTGCTTCATTCATCACCATGTCCCCAAGGCTGAGGTCAAATGAGTGAATATTTATTAAGCACTTACTATGTATCAGGCCCTGTCCTAAGTGCTTTACCTGTATTGGAATCCTCAGTTCACTAGTAAGAATAATGAGACTCAGAGACGTTAAGAAATTTGTCCCCAGCGATTGTTGTTGTTGTTGTTATTTGCCGTCGAGTCGGCCCCGACTCATAGCGACCCCTCCTTGCGTTTCCGAGGCAGTATCACTACGGAAGTAGGATTGCCCAACCTTCCTTCCGAGGAGTGGCTGGTGGGTTTGAACCGCCAGCCTTCTGGTTAGCAGTCAAGTGCCTTAGGCACTATGCCTAAGGACTACTAAGTATGTAGTCCCCAGTGATACAACTATTAAATGGAACGGAATGATGGCCTGTCTCCATTACTTGCAGGCCCAACCGTGATGTGATATACCCTTCAATGCACCCAGGCTTCCATCCTTCCTTCTATCCTTCCATTGATTCTCCTACCCAGTCTCCCATCTATTTCCCATCCAACCTTACATCCATCTGTGCACCCATCCTCCAGTCAACATTCCCATCCAACCTCCAGTCCATTCCCCCAACCTCCCCTGCCTAAAGCCTTCTCTCAGGCTTTGTCTTCACTCAAGCCTTTATTCTCCTTGTTCCCTCAGCCAAGAAAGACCTTTCTCCTTTTTAGGACCCACGGGACTCCTTCTTCACCTGCTATGAGAAGCTTTTCCTGATCACTTCCTCCACCCCCTCTCCTACCGCACCTGGCCTGCCCCCACAGTGCCCATCGAAGTGCCTGGCCCAGGTCAGGAGCTTAGGTGGTCTGGCTGGCCTGGGAGCTCAGTAGGCCCCGCCCTCACAGAACTCACTCTTCATAGTGGAGGGAGTGGTGCCACCTCAGGGTACACACTGGGATATGCCTTGGGGGACACAACTAATTTTAACAACAGCCTCAGGAAAAAGACAAATCTGTTCCTTTTTTCCTTCCTTGGGGAAAAACTTGTGTGAGCATACACTCGCACATGACTCAGAGAGAGCATCAAAAGCCAGAAAGCCGTGACTCGGGCACCATCTGGCCACAGTGCCCACTACTAGTGGGGCACAGAAAGGGACCTGTGGCCATAGGGCAGTAGCCCTCACATGCTGAATGTTGGCACCCAGGACTCTGTACTTGACCAAACATGCAAAGTCCTCACAACTCCCTCTCTGCCTGCCCCAGTACCCAGCAGTGGGAATCAGCTGAGCAGGGAGAAGACAGCAAGAGCGAGGCTGCTGGCAAACTAAGTGCCCTTGGGCCAGCTAATGACCTCTGTGTCCCTCGGCTGCCTTGCTCTTCAAATGGGGAGGAGGATGAAGGAGACACTCTCAGGCTGCTGTGAGGAGGAAGCAGACCAGCTAAGGAAAGTGCTCAGCACTGTTGGTACCCTGAGCCTCCTCCCTAGAGAAGGGCCTGGAGTCCCCTGCTCAGGCTGACTGACTGACTAGGGACAAACATATGAGCACTGTTGCCCAATTCATTCTCCATGGACCTGCCTTGGAGCTTGGGGCATTGGTGGGGGGTATAAGGTGTTTGGAGACTCTCCCCTATCCCCTCCACCATCCCCTTCCCTTCCAAGGCAGGCTCGGCCTCTTGAAATTCTGCACACTAATAAAATTGTAACTAATTTACATTGAGATGGGGAGTGAGTGGCAGCGGTTGTCATGGAGACCATCTCCAGGGCCCCAGCTGCCTCCGCCTCTCAGTGCAGTGGAGAGATCAAGAGATTCTGGCTGCAGCTCTGCAGCTGGGGCCAGTCCCCATGCCTCCCGGGCACCCTGCCCTCCTCCCACACCGGGCAGCCCCTGGAGACAGGAGGAGGCAGACGTTCCCGACAGACCCCAGGGTGTGCCCACCCAGGCTCTGGAGGTTTCAGCCCCTCTCTCTGGACTGTCAGTCCCACCCTGCTTCCCTCAGTCTGTGGGTCCCACTGGCTTTCTCACTCCAGATGGAGGCCTCCAGAGAGACACAAGGCCCTTTCCTGACAGTGCAATCAATGACAGCCCCGGCTGGGGGCAGTTTGCAGAGATGGGGCCCAGCAGCAGAGCCCTGAGCCACCACAAACCGGTCCTCTTGGGACCTCCCAGAGGAGACATACCCCTGGCCCACGGGCAGGAATGACATGGAGATAACCAGGCAGGAACTCTCTGTCCTGCATTGTGCTAAGCCCCTCACAGGCGTGATCTCATTGCCACTCAAGGCAACTCAATGCAGAGGGTAGTATTTGAATGCCCATTTTATCCATAACGAAACGGTCACAGGAAGGTGGATGGAGAAAGCCCAAATTCAGGTGCCTGGTAAGCACAGAGGCAGGAGGCAAAGGTAGGTCTTTCTGCTTCTAAAACCATCATGGTGAGATGACACATTGCCTCTAAGGAAGCAGCGAGACAAAATAAGTACAACAAAGAAGGATATATGCAACCGAGAAGGGAGTGAAGGAGCCCTCTGGAATCATGGAATCTAACTCACCTAAGCTGGGTTTTGAAGGATGAATAGGAGTTACTCAAAAAGACAAGGGAGAAAAGAGAATTCCAGGCAGAAAATACACGTTCAAAGGCATAAAGTTGACTACCTGCCTGGTGCAATCAGTGACTTTAAGCTGGATGCAGAAAAGTAATGCGGAAAAGGGAAGGTGTCAGCAGGGACCAAAGAGGGAGCCGGACTGGGCTCTGAAGGGCTTTGCTCACCAAGCTAAGCACCTCAGATCCCATCCTGCAGATAGCGTTTAAGGAACAGAGGCCCAAGCAGGCCCATCTCTGGCATTTGTGGGACCAGGGGCAAGAGTACAGATGAAGAACCACATATCAAATGTCTAAACATTTACAAGTTGGAAACCTAGGCAGTTAACTGCTGAATAAAAACCTGGTCTGTCCTCCTTCTGTAACAAACACACCTTCACTGTGCTCTGAAAAACCAGGCTCAATTTGTGTTATTGCCTTCTTCGAGTTTTGCATCAGAACGTGATAGTGCAGGGAGGGCCACGCCTTGAGCCCCAGCTCTGAAAGAGGATTTGCAAAATGCAGATTCCTGGGCCCTGCTCCAGATCCAGAAATCATACTTTTGGGGTATCAGCCCCAATAGGACTATATTTTAACAGTTCTCTGGATGGTAATTGTGCATTTAAAGCTGGAGAAGTCCCCCCTGAAGGTGGTGGCGGAATCAGATTTGTGTTCAAGAAAGATAATCCCAGCCATTGGCTAAGGGTGGGCAAGGTTTGGGGTCAGGAGGAGCAGGGAGGCCTAGCAGGTGCAGCATCCAGTGGGGAGAAATCAGTGGCCGGAGCCAGGGTCCTGATGGTGATGGGGAGCTGGCAGAGACTGCTTATGAGATTTAGGGGTGGGAGCGGTCAGCGCCTGGTGCTGGCAAGGTTTGGGAGCAGGCAAGGATCCAGGGTGGCTCCCTTGGGATCATAAAATCTAATCAGGCTGCAGGAGGTCTGGGCTCTGGGCAGACTCCATTAGGCAAAAGCCCACTCCGCTCTGCCTGACCTCCGCATCCCTGGAGCCTCTTCAATGTCACACAAAGGGTCAACCCAAGGCCATGAGGGCGAGAAAAAGAATTAAAAGCTGGTCTCTGTCCCCCGAGGAGCCTGTCACCCTGGTGCGGAGGCAAGAGTGAGCAAGTTGTTTGGAGCAGCTGGACACTATCGGGGGTTGGTGGGGGGAGGCTTCCTGTCTTCTCCAGAGCAGTGGGCCCTCTCACTTTCATACCATAAGCATCTCGATAATAATAGCCACAAAGACAACAGTAGCATCTATTACCATTGGCTGAGCGTTTATTACCTGCTGACCCTGTGTCTCGCAGCAAGTTAAGTGCCCCGGACCATAGTCTGGGAACCAGACTTCTCTATGTGAGGCAGACAGGAGGTTATGACTCCGCTCCTGCCCTCAGAGTGCTCCCAATCTATTTGTGGAAGAGACTACCCATACATCTCTACAAGGCTCTAGAAGATCCATGCATCTCTAGAAGGCTCTGTTGCAAATGCCAGCTTTTCAGACCATATGGAACTAGACTGTATTTATCAGCAGCAGGAGCTCAGAAGAGGGAGAGCTGGTAGAAGCTGTGGGGAAGGCATGACTTGAGCTGAATGCTGAAATAGGAGTCATATTTGAACAAGCGGGAACCAGCGGAGAGGACATCCTAGGTAGGAGGTTATAGCCCAGGAAAAGGTTGGGGTGGGCATGCAAGGAACAAAGAGAAGGCCAACGGGCTAGAGAGGGAGTCACAGGAGGCAGGGACCCTGAGTGCCAGGCCAAGGAGGGACACGTGTCAGCCCAGGTTTGGCATGTGCCCTTGTATTTATATACTACCAAAGGGGTATAATACCAGCACATCAAGGCATCCACCATCATCTTGGCTGGATGGTTCCCCAACTCTTGACGATGGATTTGGGTTATTTGGTGAGATCCAGAGAACAGGTACCATCTAGGTGGAGGTATCATCACAAAGGGGACTAAGATGAGGTTCTTGGGAGAATGGACATCATTGATAGCCCTATAATCCTGGAGAAGCATTCCCCATGATGACCCTCCCCACCCCTGATCAAGGGCCTATAACTAAGTGGGCAACAACACAGATCTAGCCATTGGCTTGGTCTGACTGACTGCAGCCTGCCTCTAGTAGACAGAGGTAGATAACTTGAGTTCAAACCCCGCTCCCCACTTACTGTACTCCTCTCTAAGCTCAATTTCCCTACCCATTAAAAAAAAAAACAAAAAACCTCACTGCCCTCTAGTTGATCCGACTCATAGCGACCCCTCCTTGGATTTCCGAGGCAGTATCTCTATAGAAGTAGATTACCCAGTCTTCCTTCTGTGGAGTGGCTGGTGGGTTTGAATTGCCAGCCTTCTGGTTAGCAGTCAAATGCCTTAGGCATTACGCCACCAGAGGTCCCAATAGTGTGGAAATAACAACATCAACCTCCAAAAAGTTTACTGGATTGTTTTAGGACTAAATGAGATGATGCAAGAAAATAATTGAGTGGAGTGGTAGGCTTGCATTCGATAAATGTTGGCCCACCCATGCTCATCCTCCAACTCTGGGACAGATTAGATGTGGCCATAGAAGGTTCTTTCTTGACTTTGACTTGCATGATAACTCACAGCTTTTATGTCATCGACACTGGAGCCAGGCTGAGAACTTCAGATGATATAGATGTGGTTGCCATTTGCCTCCACTTCTGAAAGTGCTTTCTATTTTCTGGATGCAAGTCCTTTGTCAGATATGTGATTTGCAAATATTTTTTCTCCATCTGTGGCTTGTCTTTTCATTCTCTTAACAGTATCCTTGGCAAAGCAAAAGTTTTAAATTTTGATGAAGTGCTGTTTATCATTTTTTTCCCCCTCTGGAGAGTACTTTTTGTGTCACGTCCAAGAATTCTTTTCCTAACTCTAGGTCACAAAGACTTTCTTTTAAAGTTTTTATAGTTTTATATTTTATAGATCTATCCAACTCAATGGCAGTGTGTTGCATTGTTTTGTTTATGATCCACTGTGAGCTAATTTTTTTTTAATAAACTGCACAGTTCAGGTTCAGTTTCATTTTTTTGCAAATCCATGTCCAATTGTCTTACCATTTGTTGAAAAGACTGTGTTAGACTGGGTTCTCTAGAGAAACAAAACCAGTAAAGCTTATATATATAGAGAAAGAGAATTTTATCTTAGGAAAATGGCTCACACACTTATAGAAGCTGGCAAGTCCAAAGTTCTTGGATCAAACATTAAGCTGGAGGCCTTTCCTGACTCAGGTAGCTGCAGGGACTGAGGAGCTCAAGGTTGGCAGGCAGTATACTGGCTGTTGACTCCAATGAATGACGAATCCAAGATCTCCAGGCCAAATGGTGGATTGTTCACTCACAGGCAGTTGTAGGCAGCACAACAGAATCCCGATCCACAGAAGAATGTCTCTTTTCCCAGGATGTCCATAAATATACTGGAAGCAGGCCACACCCCTAGGGAAAATCCCTTTCAACAGACTGGCTGCTCAAAACATATACATCTGATCCTATCACTGGAACAACTCACCTCACAATTGCTTAAACCACACAGAATTGTGGTCCAGCCAAACTGACACACAGCTCCAACTATCACAAGACTATCCTTTTTCTGTTGAATGGTAAATAATCTTGACATTTCTCACTTTTCCAGTTTTATTACTTGATTCTCTGTGCCTCTAATTCATTCATTTAATAAACATTTTGGGATAAAATCCATATTAAAAAAAAAAAAAAATCTTGACCCTTACCTCACACCATATATATCACATACAAAAATCAACTCTCAGTGGATCATAGACCCAAACACCTGATCTATAACTATAAAACTTTTAGAAGAAAATATATGAAACTTGATGCTAGGCAGAGTTCTGAGACATAGCAGTAAAACTTGAGATTCATAAAAGAAAAAATTGATAAATTGGACTACAACAAAATTTAAAGCTCTAGCATTGCAAAAGATACTGTTAGGAGAATGAAAATATACGCCATAGATCGGGAGGAAAAAAATGTTTGCAAATCATATATTATGACTAAAGACTTATATCCAGAATATATAAAGAACTATTAAAACTCAACACTAAAAAAGACAAAAACTCAATTAAAAATGGGCAAAAGGCTTGTACAGACACTTCACCAAAGAAGCTATATGAATGACAAATAAGAACATGAAAAGATGTTCAACTTTCATCAGGAAAATGCAAAACCAAACCACAATGAGATACCATGCCATACCCACTTGTTGTTAGGTGCTTTTAAGTCAGTTCTGACTCATAGCGACACTATCTATGTACAACAGACTGAAACACTGCTGGCTTCTGTGCCATCCTTACAATCATTGCCATGCCTGTGGCCGTCATTGCAACCACTGTGTCAACTCATCTTGTTGAGGGTCTCCCCCCTGCTTTTTTTTTTTTTGCTGACTTTCCATTTTACCAAGCACATTATCCTTCTCCAGCGACTGACCCTTTCTGACAACATGACCAGAGTACAAGAGACAAAGTCTGACCATTATTGTTTCTAAAGGACATTCTGGCTGTACTTCCTCCAAGACAGATTTGTTCATTTTTCAGCCGTCCATGGTGCGTTTGATATTCTTCATGCACATCATAATTCCAATGCATTAATTATTCTGGAGTTTTCCTTATTCATTGTCCCGCTCACATGTCAGTGAGGCTTTTGAAAATACCATGGCTTGTGTCAGGTACACCCCAGTCTTCAAAGTGATGTCTTTGCTCTTTTGCACTTTAAAGAGATCTTTTGCAGCAGATCTCCCCACTGCAATATGTTGTTTGATTTCTTGACTGCTGCTTCCTTGGATGTTGATTGTGGATCCAAACAAAATGATATCCTTCACACTTTCGACCTTTTCTCCATTTATCATGATGTTGCTTATTGGTCCAGTTGTGAGGATTTTTCTTTTCTTTATGCTGAGATGTAATTCATACTGAAAGACATAGTCTTTGATCTTAATCAGTAAGTGCTTCAAGTCTTCTTCACTTTCAGCAAGCAAGGTTGTGTCATCTGCTTATAGCAGGCTGTTGATGACTCTTCCTCTAATCCTAATGCCGCGTTCTTCATACAGTTCAGCACTTGGATTATTTGCTCAGGATACAGATTGAATAAGTATGGTGAAAGGATATAACCCTGACACACACCTTTTCTGATTTTAAACCATGAAGTATCTCTTTGTTCTGTTCGAACAACTGCCTCTTGGTCTATGTACTAGTTCCTCATGAGCACAATTAAGTGTTCTGGAATTCCTATTCACAATGTTATCTACAATGTGTTATGATCCACACAGTTTAATGCCTTTGAATAGTCAGTAGGTAAACACCTTTCTGGTATTTTTTGCTTTCACTGAAGATCCATCTGAGATCAGCAATGATATGCATCATCACATGCCCTTTTATGAATCCAGCTTGCATTTCTGGAAGTTCCCTGTCAATATACTGCTGCAACCATTTTTGAATTATCTTCAGTAAGATCTTACTTGTGTGTAATATTAATGATATTTTTCAATTATTTTCACATTCTGTAGGATCACCTTTCTTTAGAATGGGTACAGATATGGCTCTCTTCCAGTCAGTTGGCCAGGTAGCTGTCTTCCAAATCTCTTGGCATAACTGAGTGAGTGGCTCCAGCATGGCATCCATTTGTTGAAACATCTCAGTGGGCATTCTGTCAATTCCTGGAGCCTTGTTCTTCGCCACTTCCTTCAGTGCAGCTTCGACTTCTTCCTTCAGTACCATTTATTCTTAATCATATGGCACCTCCTGAAATGGATGAACATCAACCAATTCTTTTTGGTACAGTGACTCTATGTATTCCTTCCATCTTCTTTTGATGCTTCCCACATCATTTGATATTTTGCCCATAGAATCCTTCAATATTGCAACATAAGGGTTGAATGTTTTCTTTAGTTCTTTCAGTTTGAGAAATGCCGCGGCTGTTATTCCCCTTTGATTTTCACTTGGTCTTTGCACATTGCATTGTAATATTTTACTTTGTTTTCTCAAGCTGCCCTTTGAAATCTGTTCAGCCTTTTACTTCATCATTTCTTCCATTTGCTCTGGCTGCTCTCTGTGCAGGAGCAAGTTTCAGAGTCTCTTCTGACATCCATTTTGGTCTTCTCTTCCATTCCTGTCTTTTTAATGCCCCATCCCCACTAGAGTAGCCAAAATTAAAAAAAATGCCTAACAATACCAAGTGCTGTTGAATATGCAGACAATTAGAACTCCCATCCATTACTGGTGAGAATGCAAAATGGTATAACCACTCTGGAAAACAGTTTGGCAGATGCTTAAAAAGGTAGTCATACTCTTACCATATGACACAGCCATTCTGCTCCTGGGCATTTATCCCCAAGAAATAAAAAATTATGTTCATGCAAAGATGTGCCCATGAATGTTCATAGCAGTTTTATTATGACAGCTCCAAACTGGAAGTAACCCAAATGTCCTTCAGTAGGTCAATGGATAAACAAATGGTGGTACATCTATCGCATGGAATATTACTCAGCAATAAAAAGGAACAAACTATTGACACACACAACTTGAGCGTATCTCAAGGCCATTATGCTGAGTGGAAAAAGCCAAACTCGAAAGATTACATACTGCACAATTCCATTTATATAACATTCTCTAGAAGACAAAATTGTAGTGATAGAGGACAGATGATCGGTTGCCAGGGGATAGGAACGAGGAGAGGGTATGGCTACCAAGGGGTGACAGTGTAGTTCTGTAGGCTGACTGTGAGTTACTCAAATTTATATGTATGTTAAAGTCCATAAAACTGCATACCCAAAAGAAGTTAATAGAAATGAAATTTTTTTTTTTAAAAAAAGGAGCATGTAGGACTTCGAGTTCTCAGATAGTTTCTCCCTGCAACCCATGCAGGCCACAGCTCTCTGTATACCTCCTTTTAAGGATTAGAAAAGGACCCTACCTCCTATACAGAAGGCAGTCTGTGCCAGGGCCCTCAGCCTGGTGAGCGGAGAGCTGGCTGAATTGCAGTTCCACTTACCCCTGGAGTGGGCACCTTTGTACAGTAAACAACCTACACGACTGTCCACGTGGGTCCTATAGCGCAACCTCCTCCCCCACCATGTTTCTTTCTCAGCCTCTGTTCTCCCTCCAAGGACAGAGCTTTGACAAGCAGTCCTCAGGGAGAGGGGGCGAGGGGTGGGCTGTGCATTAGCCCCGAATCATCGGGCTGGGCCTCTGGTTAATGGCTGCAAGTGCACTTAGTGCTGAGACTGCAGGGCTGGTGCTTTGGGGACCTGTGCTTAATGGTATGCCTGACAGGGAGGAAGAAAGATGGCCGGTCAGCCAGACACAGAGATCGGGGCCAGGGCCAGACGAATGGAAGAGGTGGGGGGACTCACCTCAGCCTGGAAACCTGTCTCCCTTGGACACGCACCAGTGGAGGTATAAGGAGGGTGCAGGGGAGACCGACTACCTGGTCTTGGTCCCTGGCTGGGTCTGTCCCATGGCACACCTTGTTTGCTCACTGATGGTGGGTATCTCACTCCTCTGGGGAGGGGGCTTCAGGTGGGCCCAGTCATGGCCCCCCAGGAGCTGGGGACGATGATGATCAGGGCCCCAGCTATTAACTCCTAAGAACCTGTTGGGTGCATGGCACTGTGCAAGGAATCTACCAAAGTGGCAATAATAACAATGGTGCCAATAATGATAATAATAAAACCCCATTGTCTTTGAGTTGATTCCAACTCAAAGCAACCCAGCAGGACAGAGAAGAACTGCCGCCTTAGGTCACCAATGCTGTAATCTTTACAGAAGCAGCCTGCCCCATCTTTCTCTCATGGAACGTCTGGCAGGTTTGAACTGCCAACCTTTCCGTTAGCACTCAAACACTTAACCACTGAGCCACCAGGACTCCTAGATAATAGTGGTAACAAGCCATATTTACTGAGAGCATATTAAGGCTGGGCCTTACCCTCCTAATAACCCCACAGATGGGTCTGTTCGCTGCCTTCATTTCAGTCAGTTAGCTGAAGCTCAGGGAGGTGAGGCCAGCTTGCTTGAGGCCACACAGTCTGGGGCTGTGGTCCAGCCCTGTCTACAAAGTCAGAGCTTGACCAGTTAATCCATTGTGTCTGAGATCTCTGCTTCAGATTCTTCTATCTGTGACTTAAGTATTCCAACCCTCACATTGCTTAGAGGCAAAAGGGCACTCTGTTTTCTTATATGGAAAAGAGGCCCAGACCTTTCCTACAGGCCATCTTTCAAGACTTGGTTCAGATGCTCCTCCCCCACCCTCTGGGACTGAGTCAGGAGGCCTCTGGAAACAGACTTCCTCACTCTTCCTCAGGAGCCTGCCTGATAGTACAATGTCAGGATATGAGACCTGGAACCCCAGTAGCCATTGCTCCTACCCTGAATGGACACAGCTGACACCCTGAGGAGGGCAGAGGGGAAAGAACTCCAGAGAAGGGAAGGCAGAATCTTAATAACATCAGGAACCTCTGGATCAAACCATACCTGAAACCCACAACCGTCTCTGCATGGTTCTATTAAGTCCATAATTCCAATCTTGATTGGATTTTCTGTTTGTTGTAACTGAAAGAGTTGAAAGAGATACAGGAATTCACCAAACTGTGGGTAGTGACTGCAGGGCAAATAATGAGGGTTTCTTTTCCTAATGTGCACATTTTATATTATTCGCATTTTTATAGTAAGCATGCAGCAAAATCAATATTAGTGTTTATATCCTCAGCAAACAAGTTGACCATGAGCTTGTGGCTTGAAGAAAAGGGTGGGTTGCAGCGTCAGTAACATAGGAAGAGTGGATTTGGGAGAAAAATGGTGTTTTTGACGTGAGGCATGGGAAGCCTCTATTGGGCCCCATGCAGAGACTTTCGGGGATTGGTGCTCAAGAGGGAGCTTTGGGGAGGAAAGATAAGAGTGGAAGCCTAAGGAGAATCAGGGCAGGGACGGTCAAGGTGGGGACCAGGTGGTAGGGTTGAGGAAGGTCACATGACAGCCCAGGGCCAAGGCCTTACCCTTTCATCAGTGAAGTGGATCATGCTACTTTTGGAGTCATCATAGTGCCTTGAGTCTCCCATTGACGGAACTGATGACTGTGGCTACATATGAGTGGCAGAACCCATCAAGCTACTCACTGCTCGAAGGTGGCCTTCCAGCCACCTCCCATTAGCACAGGTGGCAAGGATCCCTTAGATCCAGTTGACAAGTTGTTTCCTCAAGCCTGAGGAGATGCTTCAAGGATGGGTGTAAATTATAGCAACAACATGCTTTCATAGGAGGCTTTTCACTCCCCAAAGGGACATCCACCCACACATAACCTGCTTTATCCTCTAAGGGCCCTGAGATGTGGGCCAGGCAGCCTTCTGCCTTGATTTTACAGAGAAAGAAGCTGAGCAACAGAGAGTGCAAGCAACATCCTCACAATCACACGGCGAAGCAGAGTACGCCAGAATCTGAACGCACATCATCTGCTTCCAGACCCGGTCCTCTTTTCATTACTTCCTGCTGCCTGCTGACCCTTACATTGTGACTTGGGTCACAATTGGAAGTGTGCTGGGTGAAGGTTAGGTGGCCTTGAAGAGATCTCAACAGGGACTAGGAGGCAGAGGTGAAGAGGCCCCCCAGAGCAGTAAGGGGAGGGACCCCAGGTAAAGGGAGCTTTTAACTAGTCCCCACGTCTGCCCTGGGCCCATCCCAAGTCCTCCCTTCTGCTCTACGTGTTCCAGTGCATATTTTCAGTGATCATCACGTTGAGACTCAGTCATGCTCAGAGAAGTTAGGTATTGTACCCAAGGCCACATAGCTAATGAGGAATAGAGACTTCTGGCCCCTTGGAGCCCAGAGCCTGTCCATACGCCCTGAGGTGGGATCCAGGAACAGGTTGCCCTAAGAGTATTATATGGAGCCCAGCAGACTGGGGCTAGAGAGGAAGTGGAAGAGGCACTCTCAGCCCCACCCAAATCTAACTCCCTCTGGCAGTGTTCTGGCCTCTGCAGGATGTGACTTCCAGCTCAGTGGAGCAAGACTCCATTCCTCTTGGCTCCAGCTTCCTGTTTGGGGAAGAGGGTGTGCACAGGGAGGCTGGAGTTAGGAATCGCAGGAGCTTCAGAGGCTGGTGTTGGTTGTTTTTTGTTTTTGTTTTTTAAAGACCCCAAAAGTGAGGAGGGCAGAAGAGGCATGAGGAGGGCTGTTGGTAGAGGAGCACTGGCCTTTTCTCCTGTCTGTTTCACCCTGGATCCCAGTCTCCCATAGCAACCCCATCAACAGGCCAGGGTGGAATTTGAACTGAAGTAGCGGGGAGGGCTGGGCTTGCCTTCTCCAGCATTGGTTCTTCCGCACCATTAGGATGCTTGGTCACTGTGCGGAGTGGCGGGGCCACGTCGTTTCTGACACCAGGTTGCTGGAAACCCAACAAGCTCGGCACGCCCTCCCAGTGTTGGGCAGCTGCCGCAGGCGCGCAGGGGCCGCGGGACGCAAGCCTGCACATGAATGCAAACACACACACACGCTGACGGAGCTGACAGTAGCGGGAGCGCGCACGAATGCAAACACACACACAAATATACGCTGCACGCTGACGGAGCTGACAGGAGCACGAGAGTGCACACGAATGCAAACACATACACACACACACACACACACGCTGACAGAGCTGACAGAGGAGCTGAAAGGAACCAAGAAGTGAAAGTGAGCAACCTCTAGTGAAAGAAAAAGACATGCACAGACAGCTCGTAAATTTATGCCGTTGGAGGGGAGCTGGACACTTCCGGGCACGCCTGACCGTGTGCTTGCAGCCTGAGTTTGCAGCCCGAGCTGAGGGAAAGCCAACCTTGGCCTTCGCTGGCTTGCGTTCCCAAGGCCCTGTGACAAACCTACTCCCCGCCCCCCCCGCCGCCAACACACACACACACACACACACACACACACACACACTGGTTATTGCATCTTCTGCCTTTTCAAGCATCCTAGGGGACACAGTGCTAGGCCCGCAGTAAGTGCTCTGCACGTGCGTGTGCACCAGAATCCCTCAGCCCTGACCCCTGGCCCCTGACCCCTAGAGCAGTCCTGCTGCTAGGTCTAGAATTTAACTGTCTTGCCCACCAGCCCACCACCTCCAAAGACAGAGGCCTTTTTTCTGTTTGAGTCCCTTTGCTTACCAGGCCCCTAGCGATATGACATGCAAAATGGAGGCTTTGGTAAACCGCCATGCCCACAGTCCCTCCTGTTTTCAGGAGCTGTCCCTTTGGAGTGGCTTCCAGGAGCCCCAAGTTCCTTCGGTAGTCATCACCCAGGTGACCTTGGCAAGAACCCATCCCCCAGAGAAAGAACTCCAAGTGATAGCCCTGGGGGCCAAGGGCCACTTGGCCCATAAGAGCAGCTCTCTGGCAGTGGCCCAGAGGCCTCAGAGCCCCTGCCTGACCCACCCCCACTTCCCCTGACAGAACCAGCTTTTCCAGCTAGGCAGAGGCTCAGGTTTCTAACCTAGGAGGATTGTTTTCTACCCCAAGGGTGTGGGTGGGAAAAGAGTGAATGAATGAAACACTCTTTGCTCACACAGTGCTCCTCCATCCCTGGCTGTTCCCTTATCCCCATCCTCTGGAGGCACCCCGGGGACCCTGGCAGCTGAGATATACACATAAACCAGTCCCTACTTTAACAAAAAAGGCATGGGTGCCTGGGAGACTCACCCAGTTGGGCCTTTTGGACAAATGTCAGGTAGAAACCATGAATAATAGTGAGAGTCACATGAGGTCTAGATTGCAAAAATTGCCAAAGTTTGGCGTGCTTGATGGATGGCAAACAGCACCACCGATCTTCACTGGGAAAGGGCTGGAGCAGGGTATGTCTTCTTCTTCCCAGTAGCAGCAAATTGGTGGAAAAGTTGGAGGATTCATTTAGACCTCATCTCAGCTGGGTGACATCCCGGACTCTGACCTGCAGGGTGTCTCCACTAAGCTAGGACGCAGGAAGAAAGCACGTTGTCCCACCCCTCAGAGCACATAGTCTACTGAGAGGCAGAGAAATAAACTATCAAAATGTGGGGTGATGAGAATTCTGAGTCAGGGCCACCAAGGGAGGTGTCCCCGAGGAGGCGACCCTGGAGCTGAGTCTTGGGCAGCAGCAGGGAAGGTGCGCCGGCAGAGGGAAGAGCGTTGGTGAAGACACGGCTGTGAGGGGGCAGGACAAGCTCAGGAAGCTGCAGGGCCGGAGAGCCCACATACCCAGACTTTGCAGACGGCAAAGAGGCAGAAAGTCCAAGCCATCACCAACATCAAAGTGGGGGAGCCCTCTGAGACTCGGGGCTTCCTTTCCCCTTAAAGATAGAGAAATGTGGGGGTAGAATAGGTGGTGTACCCTGTCCAAGGCCACCCGAATGGCTAGAGTTTGGGCTGGGCTCTGGCACATGTTGTTGTTGTTATGTGCTGTCAAGTCAGACCCGACTCATAGCGACCCCTCCTTGGGTTTCCAAGGCGGTATCACTACAGAAGTAGATTGCCCCATCTTCCTTCCGAGGAGTGGCTGGTGGCTTTGAATTGCCAGTGTTCTTGTTAGCAGTCAAGTGCCTTAGGCACTATGCTACCAGAGCTCCCTTCTGGCACATGGTAAGCGCTAAATAAAGGACACTTTGAGGATTGGAATAGAGGAAGCCAGTTTGAGGTCCAATGCCCCTCCCTCCCTTCCTCCCTAGATCTTTATTAAGTACCCTCCAGGTGTCCCCCTACTGCTGGGGTTTGTCCATGCTGATGATTAAGACCCAGACAAAAGTCCTATAAACAAATATGCTAACAAGATCATTTTTGATGTTTATAAGTGACAGCAAGTGACTTGGGGTACTTGACAGAATATAGTCAGCCAGAAGACACCAGGCAGAGGTTATGGCAGATGCAAAGGCCCTGAGGCAGGAACATGGCTGGTGTGTAGTAGGAGCAGAAAGGAGGCTGGTGTGGCTGAAGCAGAGAGGACTTTGGGTTTTATTTCCAGTGCATACCTCGTGCATGATTGGTGTGGAACGGGCAGGAACAGCTGCTGGAGGGAGAGCCCACACCCTGACCACAGCAGGCTGGAGAAGCAGCTCCAGGATGAACACTTGCTTGAACAGAACATCTGCTCTTCATTCCCCAGGATCCTTCCCATTTCCCCTCCCTACCCCTTGCCAACAGCATTTTCTGGGAACCTCACAGCTAAGAAGGAGGGGAACTTCACATCCCCCCAACTCTGCTTTAACTCTCCTTCCCTCTCCTTCCTGAGTCTCCTGGATGGAGAAAGCCAAGCCCCAACACCCTTGTTTGCTGGACTCAAGAAACTTCATCACCATCACCACTGAGGCATCATGGGAGGTAACGTCTGTTGAGCACTGGCTATGTGCCAGGTGTGGGGCCAAGCCTTCTATACCTCCCTTTGTCACAGCAGCCCTGGGATCTCAATACTTTTTATCATCCCCATCTTATAGACAGGAGACTGAGAGAAGCAGAGGCATCTAGCCGATGGTACCCGTTTGTGTCCTCAAGGCAGATTCAAGCCCCTCAGATGTCCAGGCCCTCAGTGCAGCTCACTTGAACATTAAGTCTGAAGCCCAGGCAGAGCTAGCAGCTTCTGTGGTGGTTGTTGCTGGGGGCTGGGATTGGAGGATGCAAAACAGCTGAAAAGTAGGCTGTGGGTTAAGAAGAGAGAGAGCAAACTTGAAGGAAAAATATGTCAACTCTTCCCAGAGCAAGAAGCAGAGTTCATGGTTGGCTCACACGCACACATAGTTGCATACACATACACACAGTGGTGTACAAACATGCATGCATACAAGCACTCAAATGCATGCAAACATACCTGTCAAGACACATGCACTTGCACATAAACGTGTATACACATGCATTCATCAACACACGTGTGCATGCACATGGAAACATAAACCTCAGCACAGACCACCGGCATATTTCTCTCCATAGCAATTATCATAGTTCATTCATTCATGCAACAAACATATGTTGAGCCATTTTCAGTGCCAGGCCAGGGGGTGGGGACTGCAGACCCAGCCAGGAGGACCCCATAGTCCCAGCTCCACTTCCCTGGAGCTCACAGTCTAGATTGGGGAAAAACAGATGGTAAAGAGCGAAGTGAAAGCTTTAAGGACGTTGTGATTAGTGCCTGGGAGGAGAGGCACAGAGTCTGAGGGATCTGAGAGCTGGTCTGTGGGGGCTGCCCAGAGGAGGCACGTTTCTATGAGAGAGGAGACCACAGTTTGGTCAAAGGAAGGGCACTGGTTAAGGTAATGATCAAGATAAAAAATATTAATAGCTACAAAAAAATGCAAATAGCTACAGCTGGTTTGGCCAGGAAGGAAAAAGAGAGTGTGATGGAGTGGAAGGGGTGAGGGGGTCCACTGAACCAGAGAGGCCCCTTTTAGACTTGGGAGCATTCATACACCAAACTCCCCACCCCACTGTGAGCTCCTGAGGCCAGGGCTGCATCTGTCTTCTCTCTGTGATGTCCGCCACGTGCACAGCCTCCAGCCCCCAGCCCCCAACACAGGCGTGTGCCCGGAGTCATCTCTCTCTAACAGGATCCTGGTCTGCAATTGAAGCTGGGGGTGAGGTGGGGTGGCTGGGAGTGGCCACAAATAATGCTCAACTCTCCCCTAGACACACACAGCCCTCAGTTTCCCCAATTGGACAATGGGTGGGTGCCACACCTCCCTCACAGAGCTATGGGCTGGGTTGAAGGTGTTTCATGGACTGGGCTTGGACCACTCACTGCAAAGAGCAGCCTCTGGGGTGGAGTAGGAGTAGCATACCCCCACCCTGACACACACACACACACACACACCCTACCTGGCCTTGTCACCCGACCCTCTGCACACGTGCACACCCCACATCCACCTCCTTCACCACATATACATTACACACAGCCACACCCACTCAATCTCTCCCACCACCCCCACGTAGGTACCTTCACACCACAGCTTCCCTCCCCAATCCCCACACCACATACCACACACGTATCCACACACACCGTGCCCTGCACCCCCATCCTCCGGTTATACACCCCCATATACATCCTCCCACAGTCACATGTATACCCCAACCCCCTCACACTCACATTCCACATACCTGCCATATACACAGCCCACAACTCCTACCCTGCACCACTCCCGACATCTCTTCCACGCACACAACCTCCCCAGCCTGCAAACATGTTCTACACCCAGTATAACCCATATACCCCATGCAGCCCACACACCCCACACATTCCGCACCTCACAGACATTCACTCAGCCCCTCTGCTCACACATGGACACCCCCACACACCACGTACCCCATGCACTCCCCTCCCACACACCTCCCCACCTTGAGAAGCCCAGCCCTTCTTTACCCCACCTCCCCATCAGTCACATGCCCCCCTCCTCAAATTCTGGTCTGGGCAATGACAAGGAGGTGCACCCCGTGGACACCCCCTCCCTCACCCAGGCTGCAGGGCTCTGCTCATTGATCTGAAGATGCTCTTTCCTTTTCCTTGGGCGCTTCTCTGAAGGATGGAAAAATCAATGCCCACAGAAGAGCCAGTGCAGGGAAGGTACAGGCAGGGCTGGAGAGAAGACAGTCACCAAGGGCGGGGGGTGGGGGGTGGTGCGGATACCAAGGGTTCCCGCCATCCTTTACCCTTCCCACAGCAAAGACAGATCCAGGCCTGGTCTGTTGAAGTGAGAAGGATGTTGTTTTGCTTTTTAATAATGTTTTGTTCTGATGACAAAAGTTGTATGTGTTCACTGCAGAAAATAAAAATCATGAATCCGTCCCCAGAAGTACCCTCCTCGTGAAACGTGCACAGTAAGTCCTTCCAGCCTTTTTCCTCTGCACATCCAATGCACTTTTTAGTTTTGCCAAAAATGAGATGTGCTCAACTGCATTTTTCCACACAGCGTTCTGCACCAATATCTTCTGGGCCATCGTGCCGTCGGCACCATCACGTCTGATAGATTCACCCTGAGCTGTGTTGTTGGATGGTGGAGGCACAGAAGGCCCTTTGGTCACGTGACCAGTGGAGGGATGCACTCATGCTATGCAGAATTCATCAAAAACTGTAGCTATTAATACTTTCTACCTTTATCATTATCCTGCTAAATCATTATTTCCTTAACTGCTGTTTTTAGGTGCCTTCGACTTGGTCCTGACTCATAGCGACGCCATGTAGAACAGAACAAAGCACTGCCTGGTCCTGTGCCAGCCTCACCATCATTGCCACGTTGAGCCCATCGTTGCAGCCACTGTGTCAATCCACCTCGTTGAGAGTCTTCCCCTTTTTCAATTACCCTCCGCTTCACCCAGCATGATATCCTTCTCCAGGGACTGGTCACTTCTAACATGACCACAATATAAGAGACAAAGTCTGGCCGTTCTCACTTCTACAGAACATTCTGGCTGTACGTCTTCCAAGACAGATTTGTTCTTCCAGCAATCTCTGGTACTTTGATATTCTTCTCCAAAACCACAATTCAAAAGCATGAATTCTTCTGCAGTCTTCCTTTATTTACTGTCCAGCTCTCACATGCACATGAAACTATTGAAAATATCATGGTTTGGGTCAGGTGCAACTTAGCCTTCAAAGTGACATCTTTGCTCTTAAACATTTTAAAGAGGTCCTTTGCAGCAGATTTGCCCAATGCAATATGTTGTTTGATTTCTTGACTGTTGCTTCCATGGACGTTGATTGTGGATCCAAGTAAAATGATCCCTGACAATTCAATCTTTTCTCCATTTATCAAAATGTTGCTTATTGGTCCAGTTTGTTTTCTTTATGTTGAGGTGTAATCCATACTGAAGCCTATAGTCTTTGATCTTCATCAGTAAGTGCTTCAAGTCTTCTTTGTTTTTAGGAAGCAAAGTTGTGTCATCTGCATTTGCAGGTTGTTTATGAGTCTTCCTCTGAACCTGATACCATGATCTTCTTCATATAGTTCAGTTTTTCTGATTATTTGCTCAGCACCCAGATTAAATAAGTATGGTGAAAGGATACAACCCTGATGCACACCTTTCCTGATTTTAAACCATGTGATATCCCCTTGTTCTGTTTGAACAACTGCCTCTTGGTCTATGTACAGGTTCATTGTGAGCACAATTAAGTGTTCTGGAATTTCCATTCTTTGCAATAATATAATTTGTAATGATCCACACAGCTGAATGCCATTGCAATGTCAACAAAACACAAGTAAGCATCTTTCTGATATTCTTTGCTTTCAGCCAAGATCCATCTGACATCAGCAATGATATCTCTCATTCCATGTCCTCTTCTGAATCCAGCTTGAATTTCTGGCAGTTCCCAATCAATGGATTGCTACAACCATTTTTGAATTATCTTCAGCAAAACTTCACTTTCATGTATATCACAATATAATATTGTTTGAGAATTTCCACAATCTTTGGGTCACCTTTCTTTGGAATGGGCACAAATATGGCTCTCTTTCAGTCAGTTGGCCAGGTATCTGTCTTCCAAATTTCTTGGCATAAACCATAAACTAGTGGGCTCCTCTAGTGCTGCATCTGCTTGTTAAAACATCTTAATGGGTATTGAATCAATTTTTGGAGCCTTGTTTTTTGCCAATTCCTTCAGTGCAGCTTGGACTTCTTTCTTCAGTCCCATTGGTTCTTGATCATATGCTACCTCCTGAAATGGTTGAACCAATTCTTTTTGGTACAGTGACTCTGTGTATTCCTTCTACCTTCTTTTGATGCTTCCTGCGTTGTTCAATATTTTGCCCATAGAATCCTTTAGTATTACTATTCAAGGCTTGAATTTTTTCTTCAGTTCTCTCAGCTTGAGAAATGCTGAGTGTGTTCTTCCCCTTTGATTTTCCATCTAGGTCTTTGCACATTTCATTATAATACTTTATTTTGTCCTCTTAAGCTGCCCTTTAACTGTTGTTGTTGTTATTATGTGCCATCAAGTCGTACCCGACTCATAGCGACCCTTCCTTGGGTTTCTGAGGCGGTATCACTATGGAAGTAGATTGCCCAACCTTCCTTCCGAGGAGTGGCTGGTGGGTTTAGTCCTCCATTATTGGAAATTCTGGTTGTTTATCCAATTTCTCTTCAAAACAACTACTATGAATATCCTGACTAAGAAGTCTTTAGATAAATCCTGTTATTAGTTTGGGGTAATTTCTAGGAGGTAAAGTCCGAACACCCACCAGAAATGTTCTGATGACACCCTATACCAGTGTTCTAGGGCTGCCAGAAATGAATGATCACAAACGTGGTGGCTTAACACAGCAGAAACTTATTCTCTCACAGTTCTGCAGGTCAGAAGTCCAAAATCAAGGCATCGGCAGGGCCCTGCTTCCTCTGAGGCCTTGGGGAGAATCTGTTTCTTTCTCCTTCCAGCTTCTTGTGGCTCTTGGTGTTCCTTGACTTGTGGCCTCATCATTCTAATCTCTGCTTCCGTGGTCACATTGTCTCCTCCTTAGGGCCCACTGAGATAACTCAGAATGATCTCTTCATCTCAAAGTCCTCGATTCCATCTATTCACAGATTCTGGGAACTGGGACATGAACATATCTTTTGGGGACTACCACTTAACCAACCACGTCCTACCAGGGGAAGAGGTCAGTTCTGACTCATAATGACCTCACGTGTAACAGAATGAAACATTGCCTGGCCCTGCATCATCCTCACAACCATTGCTGTGCTTAAGCTTATCGCAGCCACTGTGCCAAGCCATCTTGTTGAGGGTCTTCCCCTTTCTCATTGACCTCTAATTCACCAAGCACAATGTCCTCCTCCAGGGACCGGTCCTTCACGTCCAAAGTTCATAAGACAAAGTCTCTCCACCCTTGCTTTTAAGGCACATTCTCTTTGTTCTTCTTCCAAGATAGATTTGTGTGTTCCAGCAGTCCATGGTATATTCAATAGTCTTCACCAACACCATAATTTAAAGGCATCAATTCTTTAGTCTTCCTAATTCATTGTTCAACTTTTGTTTGCATATGAGGTAACTGAAAATACCATGGCTTGGGCCAGGTGCACCTTAGTCCTCAAAGTGACATCTTTGATTTTTAACACTTTAAAGGTTTTTTTTTTTGTTTTGTTTTGTTTTGTTTTCCAACAGATTTGCCCCATACACTAAGTCGTTTGATTTCCTGACTGACTGCTGCTTCCATGGGCATCAATTGTGGATCCAAGTAAAATGAAATCTGTGATAACTTCACTCTTTTCTCCATTTATCATGCTGCTGCTTACTGGTCCAGTTGTGAGGATTTTTGTTTTCTTTATGTTGAGGTGTAATCCATACTGCAGACTGTAGTCTACAATCTTCATCAGTAAGTGCTTCAAGTTGTCCTCACTTTCAGCAAGCAAAGTTGTGTCATCTGCATATTGCAGGTTGTTAATGAGGCTTCCTCGAGTCCTGATGTTACATTCTTCTTCATATAATCCAGCTTCTCAGATTATTTGCTCAGGATACATACTGATTGAGTATGGTGAAAGGATATAGTCCCAACATACACTTTTCCTGATTTTAAGCCAAGCAGTATCCCCTTGTTCTGTTTGAATGACTACCTCTTGGTCTATGCACAGGTTCGGCCTGGGCACAATTAAGTGTTCTGGAATTTCCATTCTTCACAATGTTATCCATAATTTATTATGATACACATAGTTAAATGCCTTTGCATAGTCAATAAAACACAGGTAAGCATCTTTCTGGTATTCTGTGCCTTCAGCCAAAATTCATCTGACATCAGCAATGATATCCCCCCTCTTCCACCTCCTCTTCTGAATCCAGCTTGAATTTCTGGCAGTTCCCTGTTGATGTACTTGCAACTGTTTTTGAATTACCTTAAACAAAAAAAGATGACCATGTTGAATTCTTTTTCTCCTCACCACGCAAGATATTCTAACCTTTTTGAAAATTTTGGTCAATTTGATACAGTAAACAGCAAGGGACTAATTGATCCTGAAAGAAAGAATAGGAAGTCCCCAGGTGCTGGAGATTAGGACGAGAAAACCAAATGTTATTTCATAACTAAAGAGTCAACAAAAGGCAAGACCCCCAGTGAAGAGCTCATAGCTAAATACAAACTACAGAGTGAAATGATCTACCACAAGGACAAAGCAAGAGGACAGTTAGACCACCAAGCTATTGAGAAAATAGCACAATCTGAAAGAGACTATAAAACAATTGTGCTTTAATTATTAAAAGAAAAATAAGAAAATTAAAAGACAATAAGAAATTAGATAGATTTGAAAGAAACACAGTTCTTCTCAAAATGAAAAATGTAGTCCTTGAAATTAAAATTTCAATGGGTGGGTTAAATAGCAGATTAGAAAAAGCTGAAGAAATGTTCATGAATTGAAAGATCCGAGGTTACTCAGAATACTGTCTACGAGATAAAGAGATAGAAACAATGAAAAAAGAGACAAATGGGGTCAAATTAGAAAATCCAACATATGACTTGAAGAAGACCTGGAATTCTTCCTGGAAGGAGATTAAATGATGAAGAAAATGAAGGAGAGAGACATCATCTTCAACATGATAATGTCTGAGGATATTCTAGAATTGATCAAGGACACAAATTCTCAGATTTAAAAATTCCATCAACACCAAATCAAACCCACTGCCATCAAGTGGATTCTGACTTATAGTGACTCATGTTGGGTTTCCAAGGCTGTAAATCTTTACAGAAGCAGATTGCTTCATTGTCCACCTGTGGAGAAGCAGCTGGGTTTGAACCACTGACCTTCTGGTTAGCATCCAAATGCCTTCCCCACTATACCACTAGAACTCCTTGCATCAACCCCAAAAAGGATAAATCATATCAAACTATACTCAGACATATACAGTGAAATAGCATTTGCTAAAGACAAAAAAAAAAGCAACCAGAATTAAGATATAAATTACTAAAATACAAATAATAAAAGCACAGTTTTAGCATTTTACACACTAGCTCTTTAAGCTCTCAAAACAAAATTCTTAATATTATTATTATCACCCACATTTCAAAGATGATGAAAATGAGATACTCAGAAAATTTAAGTAATTTTTTTATTACTCCTTGTTGCTGTTGTTATGTGTTGTCAAGTGGTCTCTGACTCATAGTGACCCTATGCACAGCAGAATGAAACACTGCCTGGTCTTGTGCCAGCCTCATGATCTTTGCTATACCTTTGCTCTACCTGCAGCCACTGTATCTATCCATCTTGTTAACTCAAAAGCATCAACTCCTCTTCGGTCTTCCTTATTCATTGTTCAGCTCTCACATGCATAAGAGGCGATTGAAAGTACCATGGCTTAGGTTAGGCGCACCTTAGTCTTCAAGGAGACATCTTTGCTCTTCAGCACTTGAAAGAAGTCTTTTGCAGCAGATTTGCCCAATGCAATAGTCGTCTGATGTCTTGACTCTGCTTCCATTGGTGTTGATTGTAGAACCAAGTAATATGAACTCCTTCACAACTTCAATCTTTTCTCCACCCACCGTGAAGCTGTTTATTGGACCAGTTGTGAGGATTTTTGTTTTCTTTATGTTGAGATGTAATCGATACTGTAGACTGTAGTCTTTAGTCTTCATCAGTAAGTGCATCAAGTCATCCTCACTTTCAGCAAGCAAAGTTGTGTCATCTGTGTATCACAGGTTGTTAATGAGTCTTCCTCCAATCCTAATACCACATTCTTCTTCATATAATCAATCCAGCTTCTCAGATTATTTTCTCAGCATATAAATTGAATTAGTCTGGTGAAAGGCTACAACTCTGATGCACTCCCTTCCTCATTTTGAACCATACAGTATCCCCTTCTTCTGTTCAAACGACATCCTCCTGATCTATGTGCTGGTTCCTTATGAGTACAATCAAATGTTCTGGAATTCCCATTCTTCTCAATGTTATCCATAATTTGTCATGATCCACACAATCGAATGCTTTTGCATAATCAATAAAACATAAGTAAACATCTTTCTGGTATTCTTTGCTTTCAGCTAAGATCCATTTGACATCAGCAATGATATCCCTCATTCCACAGCCTCTTCTGAATCCAGCTTGCATTTCTGGAAGCTCTCTGTCAATATACTGCTGCAATCATTTTTGAATTATCTTCAGTAAGATCTGACTTGCATGTGATATTAATGAGATTGTTCGACAATTTCCACATTCTGTGGGATCACTTTTCTTTGGGATGGGTACAAATATGGATTTCTTCCAATCAGTAGGCCAGGTAGCTATTTTCCAAATCTCTTGGCATAACTGAGTGAGTGCCTCCAGTGGGGCATCCATTTGTTGAAACATCTCAATGGGTATTCCGTCAATTCCTGGACTCCTGTTTTTTGCCAATTCCTTCAGTGCAGCTTGGACTTCTTCCTTCAGTACCATTGGTTCTTGATCATATGCCATCTCCTGAAATGGATGAACATCGATCAATTCGTTTTGGTACAATGACTCTGTGTATTCCTTCCATCTTCTTTTGATGCTTCCTGCATCATTCAATATTTTGCCCATTGTTGTTGTTATTGTTAGGTGCTGTTGAGTTGTCTCTGACTACTCATAGTGACCCTATGCACAGCAGGACAAAACACGCACAGTCCCATGCCAGCTCCACTATCCCTGCTATACTTGAGTCCATGGCTGCAGCCACTCTGTCACTCCATCTCATTGAGGGCATTCCCTTCTTTCGTTGACCCTTCACCTTACCAAGCCTGACATCCTTCTTCAGGGAATGGTCCCTTCTGATAACATGACCAAAGTAGGTGAGGTGAAGTCTGGCCATTCTCACTTCCAAGGAACATTCCAGCTGCACTTCCTCTGGGACAGATTTGTTAGTTCTTTTAGCAATCCATGGTACTTTCAGCATTCTTCACCAGCACCACAATTCAAAAGCATCAACTCTTCTTCAGTCTTCCTTATTCATTGTCCAGCTCTCACATGCATATGAGGCAATTGAAAATATCATGGCTTGTGTCAGGCACACCTTAGTTCTCAATTTTTCCCAGAGAATCTTTTAATATTGCATCTTGAGGCTTGAATTTTTTCCTTAGTTCTTTCAGCTTGAGAAATGTCGAGCATATTCTTCTTTCCTTTTGGTTTTCTGACTCCAGGTCTTTGCACATTTCATTATAGTAATTGGCTTTATCTACTTGAGCTGCTCTTTGAAATCTGTTGAACTCTTTTATCTTGTCATTTCTTCCATTTGTTTTAGCTACTCTCTGATCAAGGGCAAGTTTCAGAGTCTCTTCTGACATCTATTTTGGTCTTTTCTTCTATTCTTGTCTTTTTAATGACCTCTTGCTTTCTTCATGGATGATGTTCTTGATGTCATCGCACAATTCCTCTGGTTTTCAGTCACTGGTGTTCAATGCATCAAATTTGTTCTTTAAATGGTCTCTAAATTCAGGAGGGATATTATCAAGGTCATATCTTGGCTCTTGTGGACTTAATTGTCTTCAACTTCCACTTGAACATGGATATGAGCAGTTGGTCTGTTCCACAATCAGCTCCTGGCCTTGTTTTGGCCAAAGATATTGAACTTCTCCATCACCTCTTGCCACAGATGTAGTTAATCTGATTCCTGGATATTCCATCTGATGAAGTCCATATGTTTAGTTGTCACTTATGTTGTTGAAAAAAGGTATTTGCAATGAATAAGTTGTTACCAAAACCAAACCAAACTCACTGCTGTCGAGTCAGATCTGAATCATAGCAACCCTTCCTTGGGTTCCAAGGCAGTATCACTATGGAAGTAGATTGTCCAACCTTCCTTCCGAGGAGTGGTGGTTGGGTTTGAACCACCAGCCTTCTGGTTAGGAGTCAAATATCTTAGGCATTATGCCAGTCGTTGGTCTTGCAAAATTCTGTCATGTGATCTCTGGCGTTATTTCTATCACCAAGGCCGTATTTTCCAACTACTGGTACCTCTTTTTTGTTTCCAACTTTTGCATTCCAGTCATCAGTTATACTCAACACATCTTGATTGCATGGTTTGTCAATTTCAGACTGCAGAAGTTGGTAGAAATCTTCAATTTCCTCATCTTTGGCTTTGGTGGTTGGTGCGTAAATTTGAATCACTGTAGTATTAACTGATCTTCCTTGAAGGCATATGGATATTATACTATCACTGACAGTGTTGTACTTCAGGACAGATCTTGAAACCCTCTTTGTAATGATGAATGCCACACCATTCCTCTTTAATTTGTCATTCCTAGCATAGTAGAGCCTATGGTTGTCTGATTCAAAATGGCCCAAACCAGTCCATTTCTGCTCACTAATGCCTAGGAGGGAACTCTGATAACATAGTGCCTAAGGCATTTGACTGTTAACCAGAAGGCTGGCAGTTCAAATCCACCGGCCACTTCTCAGAAGGAAGGTTGGGCAATCTACTTCTGTAATGATACCATCTCAGAAACCCAAGGAGGGGCTATGAGTCAGGTACAACTCGACGGCAGTGGGTAATGCCGAGGATATCAATCTTTACGAATTCTGTTTCATTTTTGACAACTTCCAGTTTTCCTAGATTCATACTTTGTATGTTCTATGTTCCAATTATTAATGGATGCTTGCATCTGTTTCTACTCATTTTGAGTCGTGCCACATCAGCCAATGGAGGTCCCAAAAGCTTTACTCTATCCGTATTGTTAAGGTAGGCTCTACTCTGAGGAGGCAGCTCTTCCCCAGTCAAATTTTGAGTGCCTTCCAACCTGATGGGCTCATCTTCTGGCACTATATCAGACAATGTTTCAGGGCTATTCATAATGTTTTCCAGTAATATTTCAGACAGTGTTTCATTGCTATTCATAAGGTTTTTGGCCAATTGTTTGATAAGTGGGTGGCTTCTTTCTTCTTCTGAGTCTGTCTTAGCCCAGAAGCTCCACTGAAACCTGCCCACCATGGGTAACCCTGCTGGCATTTTGCACCATGGTGGCATAGCCTCTAGCCTCATAGCAGCATGCAAGCCATCACAGGATGACAAACTGACAGACAAGTTCATTTGCTTGTTCCTAAACCCTCTGCACCTGCCTGCCTTGGGCCCCAGCCTTAATATAGAGCCATTCCCAAGTGAAAAGCTGCCTCCAAGCTCCAGGCCTGCCTACCTTAGACCCTGACTTTAATATAGATCCATGCCAAGGGAAAAGTAGCCTCCAAGCCCCAGGCCCACCTACCTCAGGCCCGGCCTTAATTTTACTTAATGTTATTTAACTATTTTCCATTATAATTGTAGCCCCGAATAAGTCATACTTGCTCATGATCACCACCTTTTACAATGTGACTTTGCTGCTCCTGCCTTCGAGAAGCAGAGTTGATTTCCCTCCCCCTAGATCTGGATGGGCCTCGAGACTTGCTTTGACCAATAGAATGCAGCAGAGATAATGTGCCACGTCCAAAGCCGGGCCTTAAGAGGCTTTGCAGCCTCTCCTTTTGCTGTTTGAGAACATTTCCACCATGTGAAGAAGCCAGTGTAGCCTTCTGGTGGATAAAAACCAAGGTGCCCCAGCTGATGGCTAGCATCAACTGTCAGACATGTGAGTGGGGCCATCTTGAATCCTCTACCCAAGTCAAGTCCCAGATGAGACCAGCCACATGAGCAACCAATAAGACCCACAGAAGATCTGGCCATCTGAGCCCTTCCAAACAGTAAAATTATGATTGGTGGTCAATTGGACATAAAATTATGCAATGACTTGATGCAAGCAGCCCAACTCTAGGACATGTGCTTTAATTGTGATGTCACACAGCCTACAAAGAAAGAACAAAATCCACCAGCAACAACAAAGATCAGAAGACAATGTAATAATAATAACTTCAAAATAATAAAGGAAAATATTGTTAACCTGTTAACCAGAAGGCTGATGGTTCAAACCCACCAGCCACTTCTCGGAAGGAAGGTTGAGCAATCTACTTCCGTAGTGATACTGCCTCGGAAACCCAAGGAGGGATCACTATGAGTCGGATCTGACTCAACGGCAGTGGGTTTTAAACTATCAGCTAAACTATCTTTCCAAATTGAGGGCAAAATAAAGACATTTCAAGCAAAGACTGAGTTAGGACTCTAACACTCAGAGAACTTTACTGAAAGAACTAATAAAGAATTACATGTAGGAAAAGGAAATCCAGTCCTGTATTAAATATATGATGCAACAAACAAGGATGAGTAAAGGTATTAAAAAATGGATAAAAGCTAAATAAGAGTTGGCTGTAAAGATCAACAATGGCAATGACAAATATAGGATTAAAACCAAGTGGAACAAAAATACTAGACAATAAAAATACTGGGCAGTATTGGACATTGGAAGGTATGATTGGAGTTAAATCACTCCAAGTCCTTATACTGTCTAGGAGGAAGGTGGAAAATATTGATTTAGATTGTGTTGAGTCAATTATGCATTTTATAAGTTTTTTTTTTTTAAAAAAAAACCTCAAAAGACAAAAATAGAATGTAAAACTTTCAAACAAATAGATAGAAAAGGAGGGAATAAAGAAAACACAATCAATTCAACAGATAGCAAAGAAGAGGAGGAAGGGAGGAAGATTATAGTTTTTTGTACATTACTTTATAACTAACCACTTTTATCAAACTCTCCTCTTACTTAATAGTTTGTCTTTTGGGTTTTCAAGTCAGCAACTGTATTATCCACAAATACAGATAATTTTAGATCCCTCTTTTTAGTTACTGTCCTTTAATTTCTGTTTCTTGTCTTATTGCATTATCTAGAACTTTCAGAGCAAAGTAGAATTATAGAGGAATTATTAGGCATCCCTGCTTTATTTCTGGCTTTGCTAAGAATGCCTGCAGTATTTCATTGTTAAATATGATGTTGGTTCTTGACTACAGATGGATATTCTTTGTCATTGAATCAGTTGGGATAAACTAGATTCGGCTGCAGTAACAAATAATACCCTAAAATCTCGTAGCTGGAGAGAGATTTATTTCTTGCTCATACTAAGCCTGCTGTGAATCCAGGCAATTCCCTAGAACAGCTGTGATTGGCTCAGCATTGTGCCACCACATTAACAAATGTTTCCACAGGGAGATAGGGCTAGAGAGTCTCATACCAGTAATTAAGTGCTACTATCTAGAAGTACCACACATGAGTTGTACTCATATGTCATTGGCTAAAGCACATTACATGCCTTTCCACCTATGGAAAGCTCAATCTCAGCTTGGAAGAAGAACTGGAAATACTGGTGAGCATCACAGATGTTATCACAGTCATCTTAAGGAAAAACACTTTCATTACTAATTTTAGAATTGGGAGCTTGAAAGACTCTGAAAGTCAACTGTTGAAAAGTCACTGCCCAAGGAGCTGTCTTGTGAGTAACGTATGAGCCAAGTCTGCAGACAAGAGCTTAGGCCTGGGATCTTTGATTCCATTGGAGCCGAGCTATGCTTTCTTACGCACTTTGATTTGGCGACATCTCTGAATGCTTCTAACTAATAGCCCTCTTTCTTGAGCTCATTTAAGCAGTTTTTTGTTTCTTGTGTCCTAAAGAGGCTGAACAAGGATAATTTGCTAGTGTTTAATTCCGATATTTATCATTTTCTCAGTGGTACAAACAGTAGATATAATTAGCTGCTAATCAAAGGGTTGGTGGTTCAAGTCTATCCAGGGGTACCTCAGAAGAAAAGCCTGACAATCTACTTTAGAAGAATCAGCCATTGGAAACCCTGTGTAGCACAGTTCTACCCTGACACACATGGGGTCGCCATGAGTTAGAATCGACTTAATGGCAGCTGATTCGCTGGTTTATCACGTTCCCAAGAGACTGGTCTGCAGATTTGTACTCTCTGCCATTTTAGGATATGCTATGTTCTTAAGATGCTCGGGTTCTCTCCACCTTTCCTATGTTCTGAAACCGAGTATTTGGAAAACAACAAAACTTGCCAGTAAAAGTCTCTGGATACAACACTCCTCTAGGAAGTAGCTGTTTCCCTACTTTTTCAATGTGTTCTGTGATCACAGGTCTTTTAGATTTTCTTCTCCTTGTTTAATGAGTTTGAGTTATTTATATTTTCCTATAGAATGTCTGTTTACTCACATTTTCAAATTTAGTAATACCAAGGTTTACTTGTATATTTTAATCGTATAAATTTCCAGTCTTCATGCCTACTGTTGTGCGTCCATTCATTTTCCCCGTTTACCTTCTTTGGATCTGCTAGACGTTTATCTAATGTATTAGATTTCCAAAGGATCAGATTTATTCTTCAGTTCTGCTGTTTTTGTCTCTTCTAATTTATTCAATTCTGCTTTTTCTCTCTATTGATTCTTTCTTTCTCCTTTCCTTAACTTTATTTTGCTGTTCTTTTTTCCTCATTTCTCCAGTTGAGTTCTTAATTTATTGACTTGCATCTTTTCTTGTTAAAGAATTCGTAACAAGGAGCTATGAATTTTCCTCCTTGTAACATTCTAACTATTTTCCCCATCTGTTTACATATGTGGTACTTGCAGTGTGATTTTTTTTAAATAGCTTGTCATGTAAGTTTTATTTAGAGTTATTTGCAAAAATTCTTTTTAATTTTCAAGTAGTTGGCTTTTTAATTGAAACTTTTGTTAATATTTTCTAGCTTAATTGCACTGTGGTCAAAGATGAGGCTTGCACTGTATCTGCTTTGGGGATTATATTGAATTTTCTTTATGGCCTAATACATGATCAATTTCCATAAATGTTTGATGGGCTTTGGCAACGAATTGAGTATCTTTTATTCTTAGGGTATGATTAAATCATAATCATAATTCAATGATTAATCATTGAATCATAAATCAATGATTAAATCAACCTTATTAATTATATTATTCTAATCTTACATAAACCATGTATGTGGGAAGGGCACTGTTTAAATCTGTCAAAAGCAGAAGTGTGTTAAAGTTTCTCTGAGTACTGCATTTTGTCTTTGTGTGTATGTGTCTAGTACTACTTCCTCTAGTTGGATCCAGTGCTATGTAGGCTATAAGGAATCATGGTGATCAGATCTTTACTGTGAATTGTACCCTTTATCAATACAAATGATCATAGCTTTCTGACCCATCTTTTATGATTTTTGCCTGTGATTTTTTTTTATTTGATATGAATATTATTATCTGTTTACATTTGACTTGGATTTGCCTCCTATTTCTTTGTCCAATCTTTTACTATTAACTTTTTCATGTCCTTTGGTTTTAAATTTATTTATTGTAAGTAGCATATAGTTCTACTCTTGTCTTATTTTTTTAGACAGTCTGAGAGTCTTTGCTATTTTGCTGGGAAAATGTGGTGCATTTACATTCATTATTAACAAGGGAGCTCACATCAGTGAGAAAGCTGCTTTCAGCCTTTTCTGTTTGTCCTTCCAGCTACTTCCTTTGGTTCCCTGCATTTTGTTTTACGTACTCTCATTTTTTCCCTTTCATCTTCCTCAGACTTTGGTAAGTAGATATCTGGTTTATAATTCTACTTCTAGTCACCTTTACATTTAAAAACTATGTCATTTGTAGCTGCCTGATCATCTGAATCTCGTGGGAATCAGCACCCCTTGGGTTCCTCTTGTTTAAGGTGCCTCTCAGCCCCACCCACTTTTTGATCTATGTTTATGCGATTTAAGGTTTTAGATCCAGATGATTAAAGTATTCTTTTTACATGGTAAGATTTCTCTGTTTTTTTTGACATTTGTATACAGTCTGGATACTACATTTGCAATCACTTTTTAGACTTGCTTCTTTTTAACTGGTTTTGGTGCTAGTGCCCAGGCTTTGTGAGGAACACGGTTATCATTCTTGAACTCTAATATTGTCACATGTCCCAGGTGATAGGAGCCATCTTTCAGTAATAAAGACATTTATAATAAAGTATTTCCCACCAAACATCATAAAATATGGCTCTTTTATCTTTCAAAGGAGCTTTCACAGGGCTGTGGTGAAGGCATTGGCTATTAACCAAAAAGTTGTTGTTTTGAATCCACCAGTTGCTCTGCAAGAGAAAGATGAGGCAGTCTGCTTCTGTAAAGATTTATAGCCTTGGAGTCCCTATGGGGGTCACTATGAATCAGAACTGACTCAATGGAAGTTTTTTTTTAATTTATCTTTTAGCATCTAGTTGGTGGCACAGTGCCTAAGACATTTGCCTGCTGACTGGAAAGTTGATGGTTCAAACCCACTGGTCGCTCTCTGGAAGGAAGATGGGGCAATCTACTTCCATAAAGATTTGCCATCTCAGAAACGCAATGGAGCTCTCTACAAGTTGGAATTGACTCAATGGCAGTGAGTTTGGTTTAGTTTTTTGGTATTACACAATCGGAAACTAGCCTGTTTTTTGTTCCTTTATAAGGAACTCGTTTTCCTTCTTAGAGGCATATACAACCTTTTCGTTATTTGCATAATGTACACTGTTTTCCAGGATGTATTTTGGTAGAAGACTCTATTTATTTTCTCCAGAATGCATTTAACCTTTCTAATTTTCATATTCAGGCCTTCTCATTTCTTTTTAAAGCACAGATAACTTTTTATTCCTTATATTCTATATTATTTTCATTCTGGCCTTTTCTTCAGGAACCCCAGTTGTGAGTTTGCTGCTTCTTCATTTATCCCTATCAGCTTCTCTTGTTTCATTTTCATCTCTTGATGTCTGCCACACATTTTAGAAAGTGTCTTACTTAAAGTTGGCTACCCCATTACTGTTTGATTTTCTGCGTTACAATTTCTACTCTTTACTGCCTCTGGTGTAAATTCTAATTCTACTATCATGTTGTTTTCTTTCCTTGCAATACTTCCTAAGCCCATCTGTATTAGTTTCCTAAACCAAAAAACAAACCACTCGCCGTTGAGTCAATTCCAACTTTGTGCCTATTAGTTCCCTAGGGAGCTCTGGTAGTGTAGTGCCTAAGGCACTTGACTGCTAACCAGAAGGCTGGCGGTTCAAACCCACCAGCCACTCCTCGGAAGGAAGATGGGGCAATCTACTTCCGTAATGATACTGCCATGGAAACCCAAGGAGGGGATGCTATGAGTCGGGTCCGACTCGACAGCACATAACAACAACAGGACTGCCTTAACAAATTACCGCAACTGAGTGGCTTAAAACAACAGAAATTTGTTCTGTCATAGTTCTAGAGGCCAGAAATATAAAATCAAGATGTTGGCAGGGTTGGTTCCTTCTGGAATTCTGAAGGGGAATCTGTTCCATGCCTCTGCCCTAGCTCTGGTGGCTGTCAGCAATCCTCGGCACTCCGTGGCTTGTGGCTGCGTACCTCCAATCTCTGTCTCCGTCTTCATAGGGCCTTCTCCTCTGTGTTTCCCCTCTTCAGTCTTTTTAAAAGGTGTCATTGGAGGTAGGGTCCGCTCGGTTAATCCAAAATGATCTCATCTCGAGATTCTTAATTTATCTACAAGGACCCTTTCTCCAAATAAGGCCTCACTGTCAGTTACTGAGGGTGAGGACTTGGATATATGTTTCTGGAGGCCACAATTGAGTCCACTATACCATCCACATCCCTTTCCGTATCCTTGTACTGCTTTTTCACATCTGTCTGGGCTGCCCTGTTTTGTTCAGACCATGTCTTTCTATTAAAGTTGCCACACAGTTTCCTGACATCTCTTTCTGATTCCTTCAGGAAATCACAGTCAACAGACTACTCTTCTTCAGTGTTTCAGATTGCTAATACCTTTTCCTTGTTCTGCAATGGCCCCCCACCACAGCCCTTTGTTTTTTCCTCTGAATTTTCTCCAAAAGTAGGCTTTACTCAATCCATTTTCAGGCTTTTGACAACTGCAGCTGTGCTGAGTGAAGGCAGTGCCTGCTCCTGCTCCACTCTCTCGTCCTCAGATATTCAGAACTGATGGAATGCACGAATAAGCAAAAGTCCCAGCATACACTGCTCCTGGGGCATTTCCAGCAGCTCCCCCGACCCACCCCTACATTCATCATGCCTGCTTCCCCAGAATATCATGCACTACAAAAGCAAAAGCCTCCTTCCCTACCCATTTTCTCTGAATGGCCAGGGGCATTACTCTGGTCACCTCACAGATTAGAATCTGTGGGTCTCTGTTGTTGTTAGCCAACATTCATTCAGCTCCCAATTTATGGTGGCCCCATGTTGTTGTTGTTGTTATGTGCCATCGAGTAGGACCAGACTCATAGCGACCCCTCCTTGGGTTTCTGAGGCAGTATCACTACAGAAGTAGATTGCCCAATATTCCTTCCGAGGAGTGGCTGGTGGGTTTGAACCGCCAGCCTTCTGGTTAGCAGTCAAGTGCCTTATGTGCTATGCCACCAGAGCCCCATACACA
>NW_006921710.1:4671046-4684266 GCF_000298275.1 Orycteropus afer afer
CCTCCTTGGGTTTCTAGGGTGGTATCACTACAGAAGTAGATTGCCCAATATTCCTTCCGAGGAGTGGCTGGTGGGTTTGAACCGCCAGCCTTCTGGTTAGCAGTCAAGTGCCTTATGTGCTATGCCACCAGAGCCCCATACACAATGGAAAGAAACACTGCCCAGTCTTGCATCATCCACATGATCAGTTATGAAATGGGCCAATGTGATCCATAGAGTTTTCACTGGCTGAGAAAAGTAGACCACCAAGCCCTTCTTTCTAGTGTGTCTTAGTCTGGAAGCTCTACTGAAACCTATTTATTCAGTATGCTGCCATGGCAACACACAAGCGTCCACTGACAGAGGGGTGTTGGCTGTGCGTGAGGTGCACCAGCTGGACACCGAACCCAGATCTCCCACGTGGGAGGCAAGGATTCTACCACTGAACCAACAATCCCTCCCAGGTCTCTGAGTGTGAATAAATGGTGAAGGTGGTTCAGAGGGCTTCCCACTTTTGTGCCCTGGTCTCCACATCACAGGCTTCTCTCCCACACTGCCCCCCACTGGTATCATTAGCAGTGGTTCCTCCCACTTTCCAACACTGAGTGAGGTTTCATCTTTCTGTCTTCATGGGTATTTAGTGGAAGAACGAGAATGGCTACATTAGGGCATTTCTAACCAGATGCCATTTTACATTGGAGTTTGCAAGGTTTTTTGTGTTTTTTTTTTTAAAAAAAGTCTGACTCAGTCATTCATTCATGCATTCATTATTTATTCCAAAGCTGTAGTGCCTTTACTGCCTGGCATCGTAGGGGTTGTCAGGATAAATCAGCTAATAATGCAGGAAGGTTTTGCAAGGTTGGAGGAGTGGAGTGCAGCCCGGGGTTCCAGCTGCTGGGCAAAGTTGAAAGGTAAGCTCCCTCAGGCCTCTCCTCTCTAAGGCTCCCCAGGGGTCTCTCCATCTAGGAGATCTGGTTCTCCTGCCCCTAAACCACCAATCTGGGAGCACCTGCTTTGCTCCAGGTGGCTGTGAGGGAGAAACAGTGATAGACCCCCCAAGATTCCTGTCCTCGTGGGGCATGTTTACCATCTTCTTGATTTAGGGCACCATCCCAGTTTGTCATCATAATTTGTGATGGCTGTTGGCTGACAAAACTGCTAAACTCCTGCTAGGCTACTGGCTCCATGAGGGGAGGACAATGTCTGTACCCTTGCTGCTAGCACAGCTGGAACCAGGCAGGGTCTTCTGGAGGAGATGTTGTCTGAGCCAGTCTCTGAAGGATGTGTAGGAGTTCGGTGAAGATACGGCAGGAGCTGAGGCAGGAAGGAGGGGTGGCTTCTCTCTTCCCAAACCTGAAACTCCCCCTTGGTCTTGTACTCCTTGGGGTTTCTGTTGCTGTCTAGAGAAAATTTCTCTCTAGACCTCCACCCGGGGCTTAGTAGCCCTGGGGGCTGGGCTGGTGCTCAGAGGAGGATGAGGTCTGCAATGCCTGTCCAAGTGGATGGATATGGCCTAAAGGAAAGGACGAGGTCAAAAAGCTAAGCCCTGGAGAATGGACAGAGTCTCCATGTTCACCTCCTCTGAGTACCCTCTCTTCAGCTTGCTTCTTTGTCTTTATCTTTTTAAAGCAGACGTAAGTGGTGCCCCTCTCACCGTGCCAGCCTCGGGGTTGTAACTGCTTTTCCAATAGGCATGCTTATGGCTAGGTCTCCTGGACTTGAACCAAAAGCCATTTGCTTGGGAGGCAAGGTTTGAGTCAGGCCCAGCTGGGTTTTCCCATCCTTTATTTGCCCAATCCTATTAATAATTAACGGTACAGTAATGAGAATTGCTTTTAATAGAATCTGCTGCCATCACTGCATTCTATTCCCCGCCAAGGGTTTCCCCCAAAAGGATTCATGCTCACAGGGCTTGTGTCTTCTATCACAGATGCCAGGAAGCCGGAAGTTTCCCTGCTGATGCCCTTTACAACCAACCCCTCTTCTCTCTGGGGCCTGAGCCCCACTCCTTCCTGACCTGGAAGCCCTTCCTGCTGCTCTCCCATTTCCTACCCCTCTACCTAAAGCCCCACCCAAAGTCCCCTCAAGGTTCCCACAGCGGGGTGAGGCCCCCATCTGGCCCAGCCAAGCGTGGCCCTGTCATGCTTCATCTATCACTAGGACACACTGGTCCTGCTTGTCTGGGACAGGGCAGACAGGAGCTGATGGGAGCCCAGCCCTAGGGCAGACTCCGGAACCACATCTCCAGCCAGGGGCTGACATTCTGCACCGAAAAGCCCACACAAAGCAAAGGCCAGTGGAGCAGGTGTAGTGGAAAGGGCCTGGAGGGCCTGAGGTTCAGGTTCTGGTTGGGCCCCCATTTGTAGGACTTTGGGAGAGCACATACGCCCCTCCCCAGCCTCAGGTGACTCATCTACAGAACAGGGATAATGCTGGTGCCACCCCACCAGAATGTTCTGGGAAGGCAAGCAAATGAGGAGGGTACCCAGGGCTGGATGCCCCCACAAAAAACACAAACTCAGTGTCACCGAGTCAATTCGGACTCATAGCAACCCTCATTGAATTTCCCAGGCAGTACAGCTTTTTGGAAGTAGATTGCCCCACCTTCCTTCCATGAAGTGGCTGGTGGATTTGAACCACCAACCTTCTGGTTAGCAGTCAAATGCCTTAGGCACTACACCACCAGAGCTCCTTGGCTGCCTCTTAGAAACTCCTTAATGTTCACTTCAGGAAAACACCTACCATGTGCCCAGGGTTTTAGCTAGAACCAGTTGCTGTCAACTCTGACTCGTGGTGACTTCATGTGTGTCAGAGTAGAACTGATCCCCATAGAGGCTTTCAATGGATGATTTTCTCAGAAGTCGATTTCCAGGACTTTCTTCTGAGGGACCTCTGGTGCACTTGAGCTGCCAGGTATTTGGCTGGCGCAGAGCTTGAACCATTGGCGTCACCCAGGGTCTCCAGGGTTTTAGCTAGAGCAATGGTATTCATCGTGGCATAATTTATAACATCAAAACTTGGAAACCATTTCTTTGTTCAACAGTAGCAGATTGGTTGAAATAAGTGAGTGCATCTGAGCACAGTGGGGCACTCAGCTGCCATTGGGAGGGAAGGCGGGGGCCTGCTTCCCAAACTGTATGGTGCTGCAGAATCCCTGGGGGCCCTGGGCAAATGCCCTCCATTCTAGTGCTGCAGGTCTGAGGCGGGGGCAGGGCTGAGGTTCTGCACTTCTAATTAGCTGCTGGTCTGCTTCAGACCAGGAGAGCTCTCTGAGGACTCTGCCATAGATGAAGTTCATTTCCACTGGTGAACGGAAGAGTCAGATTGTAAAACAGAGTGTGTTCTAGGATCCCCTCTCTGTGCTCAAAGAACAGCTCTCACTACACATTCATTACAAAGTCTGGAGGCTAGAAGCTCAAATGCTCCGAGTGGCTATAGATGGGTGATGAATTACAGAGCATTTAAAATTTTCTCTTTGGTTTATCTTAATTTCAAAATTATCCACAATTAACATGCATTACTTTTGTAAATGGAGAAAAATGTTCTTTTTTTTAAAAAAAAAAAAAAGTAAAAAGGAACAAATGTTCCCTTCCGTTTCCTACAACACAATCAGGGAAATATTCAATTTGGAAAGGCAGGGGAATTCTGAGAAGAAGAGGCTCCGTGTGGATCCTGGCCTCGCTCCAAAGCTTTTGTGGAGGGCTGTGGGCCATGAGACTCAGACGGCCTTCCTTGAGCCTGATGCTGAGCTAGGCTATCTGCTCTCATCATGCCCCTGTACCCCGCGACCCCAAGAAGGGGCCATCACCATAGGAACTGGTACTTATGGCACTTTGCAGCCCAGGAACTAGAAGCTCTCAAAGGTGAGTGACCTGCCTAGGCCAACCAGTTGTCTGTCAGGGAGGTGTGGGTGGCAGGGGTCTGTGTTAAGGGGAGCACTGGACCAGTTACTAAGAAGCCCTTTCCTCCTTGAAGGACTTTTGTCAGTAGCCAGGATGGCCTCACCAGAAAATGCAGGAAGCTTGTGACCTGTTGATGAAGAGCTTTGAAATTTAACCAGAGTTTTCACATCCTGGGGAAGGTAATGGGGAGCCATCAAGGAGTGTTCTGAGTACAGAAGAAATGATCCAAGCCATGGTCAGCTTGGAGCAGAGAGTAACAGTGAGAGGAGACACAGATACATGCTAGGAGGTGATCGTAATAGTGAAGGCCAGATGACAAAAAACAACAGTAAGAGTCATGACATGACATGCAAATGTTTACTGAACTCCTGTGATCAGAATTGACTTGAGGGCCACTGGTTTGGTATTGATTTATGATGTCTAAGGATTCGGCAAAGACTCTTCACTTAATGCTTATAATAGCTTCAGGACGTCCATGCTGTTGTTCTCCCCATTTTGCAGATGTAAAAAGTGAAGCTCAGCACCATGAGGCCACACAGCAGGGAGATGGCTAAGCAGACTGTGAACCTAGGTCTGTGTGACTTCCGAGTGGATGCCCCTTAACACAATGCTACACAGCAGAGAGAAACGAGATGGGGAAAGTGGATGAGTCCTAGGGAAGAAGCAGGGTACAGAGTGGGTGTGTGCAAAGGCCAGGACCAAAGGATGCTCTGTGGAACCCTTCAACCAACACTGGCAGCCCCACTTCCAGGTCAGACCCGGGGCCAAGCTCGAGGGTTAGTGACAAACAGCCCCTCCCACCTGTTTAGTAGGGGGGCAGACAAGTAAATAGACAAGGCGACAGAGCCTTAGTGTAGCAGTGTCCTAGCACTGCCATAACAAGGTTCCACAAATTGTGTGACTTACCCAAACCCACTGCCATTGAGTCGTATCTGACTCATAGCGACCCCTCCTTGTGTTTCTGAGGCAGTATCACTACGGAGGTAGATTGCCCAGCCTTATTTCCCAGGAGTGGCTGGTGGGTTTGAACTGCTAGCCTTCTGGTTAGCAATCAAATGCCTTAGGCACTATCTACCACAACAATTTATTTTCTCTCAGTTCTAGACGTTTGGAGCCCAAAATCAAAGTGGTGTCAGGGCCAGCCTCTCTCTGACAGCTCCAGGGGAGAACCCTTTCTTGTGTCTTCCCAGCTTCTGGTAGTTCCTGACAATCCTCCGTGTTCCTTGGCTTCTCGATACATTGCTCCAATCTCTGCCTTTGTCTTCCCATGGCCGTCTTCCCTCTATGTCTGTTGTTTTTTTTTTTTTTTTTTTATAAGCACACCAGTCATGTTGGCTTAGGATCCACCCTACTCCAGTATGATCTCATATTAACCAACGACATCTGCACAGACCCAATTTCCAAATAAGGTCACTTTTGCAGGTACTCAGGGTTAGGAAGGACTTCAGTGTATGTTGAGGGGGACCCAATTCAATGTTTAACACTTGTGATGAAGAGTTGCCTTGGGAAGTGCTCGGGAGGGGTCAGAGGCGGCTCCCTGGAGGAGTGTCAGCTCAGGCTGAGTCCTAAAGAATGAGGAGCAGATCCGATGACAAGGGAGAGCATTCCAGGCCACGGAACAGCACGTGCCAGGGCACAGAGGCGTGGAAAGTTGCTCCATCTGGCTGGAACAGAGGTTGGGGGGTGTGGAGAGGATGGAGGTTGCAGGGTGGGCAGGAGCCAGGTCCCTAGAGCCTCCAAAACCAAGGGAAGGAGCTGACGCCTTGCAGGCTGCAGGGAGCTGTCAGTGGCCATCCAGGAGGCAGGAGGCTAGGAAAGTGCAACATTCCAGGTGGGGAGAGGAAGGCAGACTAGAGGGAAGGCTAAGTGGCTGGAAGAAGAGGGCAAATGTGCAAATCCTTGGGAAAGGGGGCAGAGTCCAGGGCTGTGAGAGGTGAGAAGCTGAGCGGAGGAAGCAGGATGGCTATGTACATGAGGGGTCATGATCTGAAGATGGGAGATAGAGTGTGAGGACTCAGTGGCTGTGTGTGTGTGTCGGGTGGGGGGGGAGTGTTCAGCAGGAGGGGCCAGTTTAGAGGACCAATCCAGGGGACCCACACTCGCTGGGATGCCCTAATGTCCCACACCCTGGCTTTGGTCCTCTGACATGGCTGCTGGGAAACCTAGGTCCTGATCTTGTGGCTCAAATCCCCCACTCACGCCCCACTGTGGGGCTCTGGTCCCACAGAGATGTTGTTAGAGCTGCCCTGCACAGGTGTAAAAGGGCCAGTGCTATTTTCCAAGAAGTCCTTGGATGGGGACATCTCATTGAATTCTCCTTCTAGTCCATGAGGTTTAGGTACAGAGAGGGAAACTGAGGTCTGGAGTCTTGTGCCTGAGGCCAAGGGCAATAAGACTTGACTGAGAGGCTTAGGGCCTATCCTAGGCTCATGCCTGCTGGTCCAGGGAGCATAGAAGGGAAAGGTGGTGGGGAGAGGGTGCTTCCTGACTCTGCTCCTTGGAACTGGCCTTTTCTCTTCAGCCTCCCCCTCAAGGAACCTCAAGCAGTGGGCATGGCTTCCTCAGGGCAGCTGACCTCCAACAGGAAGCTAGGAGGAAAAAGCAACCTGCCTAGGGCAAGAAACAAAACGGCAGCCTTCACTGGCAAGGCTTCCCCACCATCTGGGCAGGGCAAGCCCACCTTGTACAGTGACACACGCACAGAGCACAGGTACTCTGCGGACATGGCCAACAACCACAGTACTGCCCACTGGCCCATACGGGGCCCACAGCCAGGGCCAGGGACGTGCACAGGCCTTTAAGGTTGAGCCCTTTGAGCTGGGTGGACTTGGGTCTCCATCTCTTAATTCCACTCCTGTTACCCTAGTTGGAGTCTCTGAGTGGTACAAACAGTTAATGGGCTCGCTGCTGGCTAGAAGGTTAGAAGATCAAGTCCACCCAGAGGTGTGAAGGAAGAAAGTCCTGACAATCTACTTCCAAAACAATTAGCCCTTGAAGACCCTATGGAGCTCTACTCTGACACACACAGGCTTGCCAGGAGTTGGGATCTGCTTGTTTTAATGGTTTCCCCTAGTCAATCCTCACAACCACCTTATACGGCAAGTACTACTATCATCCCGAGAGTACTCCAATCACCAAACTCACTGCCATTGAGTCGTTTCCAACTCACAGCAACCCCCATTGGGTTTCTGAAGCTGTAAATCTACCATCCCATTTTACAGATGAGGAAACTGAGGCCAAGAGAGGATGGCATGAACTAGTGCTGGGACCTTGCAGGGCACAGGGCCTGCCGACCCAGCAGATGTCCAACAAAGACCAGCTCCTTTCTTTCTTCTTCATTTTAAAAAATACTTTATTGTGTTTTGGTGAAAGTTTACACAGCAAGTTTGATTCCCATTCACTAGTTCATCCACAGATTGTTCTGTAATAATGGTTATAATGCCCTAATGTGTCAGCGTTCTCACCATTTCCACCCCGCCTGCCCCATTTCCATCCATTCAGTTTCCCTGCCCCTCTCTGCCTTCTCATCTTTGCTTCTGTGTAAATGTTGACCATTTGGTCACATATAGTCAATTGTTTAAAGGATCACATTCCTCTTGGGTGTTATTGTTTATTTTACAGGTCAATCTATTATTTGGCTGAAAGGTGACCTCTGGGAGTGGCTTCAGTTCTAGGTTAAAAAGGCGTCACAGGGTGAGAGTTCCTCTAGTCTCTATCAGTTCTGCATTTTTTCCCCCATTCTAACCAGGACAGGAGCTCTGGTGGTACTTTGGTTAAAGCAGTGGGCTGCTAACCAAAAGGCCAGCAGTTTGAAACCATCAGCTGCTCTGCAGGATAAAGATGAGGCAGTCTGCTTCTGTAAAGATTTACAACCTTGGAAACCTTATGGGGCAGTTCTACCCTGTCCAATAGGGTGGCAATGAGTTGGAATTGACTGGATGACAGTGTGTGTCCCCCCTCCCCCAGCTGGGACATTCTCTTGCATCCCTGGTCAAAGCAGTCAGGTGCCATCTCCTTCTGGTATCAGGCTAGAAGAGGCTGTGGTGCACATGGGCCATTAGTCTTCTGGACTAATTTCTTCCTTGAGTCTTTGGTTTCCTTCACTCTCTTTGCTCCTGGACAGGAAGAGACCCATATTGGTATCTTAGATGTCTGCTCTCAAGCTTTTAAGACCCCTGGTGCTACTCACCACTAACTCCTTTCCTGAGTGGTGTCCTCACATGCAACTGCTGAGAGATGCCTTCCTCACTCTGACTTGAGTGAGGTGGAAACTGAGGCTCAGCCAGGGGCAGACCCTGGGGAGTGGTCATCAGTCAGGAAGTGAGATCTCAAGCTCCTTCCCCTGCCCCATGCTCCTATCAGCTTCCATTCCTTTACACACAGGGAAGCAGCAGGAGGCCCCAGGACTAGTAGGAGTTTTTTTCTCAGGCCTAGTAGGAGGGGAGCAGCCTGGGCCAGGCTGCACCATCTCTGGGAAACTCTTCAAGCTCCTCCCCTCTGTTGGAGACCAACTGTCCACATCAGCATATAAAGGCACGAAAGAAGTCTACTTGATTTTGCTTAGTCCAGTCTTTCCCATAATTTATTTATCCATGAACTAGTCTACTTTTTCCATGAAATATGTATTAGTATCTGTGATGGATTAAACATGGCCACAAATTCCTTGACATTCCCCTCATGGAGAGGTGGGTCTTGGCCCACCCTCCCTTCAATCTGGGGTGGGGGGGAGGAAGGGCAGTGTCCTGTGACTGCTCTGACCACAGAATATGGTGGAAGTGACACGGGACAGTTCCAGGCGTAGCCCTGAACTGGCCTAGCAGAGTTCCCTCTTGCCTCTCAGAATCCCAAGCCACTGCCCAACAAGTCCTAGCTACTCAGCTGGAAAGGGCATGTGAGACACTAGCCTTGTGAACAAAGAGGCTATCTTGGACCATCAGCCCAGCAAACCCTTCAGATGACCCCAGCTCCAGGTGACATCTGAATGCAGCTGCCTGAGAGACCCCAACAAGACCCCCTCGGCTGAGCCCAGTCGACCCTAGAGTTATGGAAGAGATGATTATTTTAAGTCATAGTGTTTTGGGGGGATTTGTGACACAGCAGTAGATAACTGGAACAGCATGTCCTGGAGAACTCTCTTTGGGTGCTGACAGGGGAGGCCTGTACCCCATTCCCATAGCCTCTACGGCATACCAGACTCCTCACAGTCCTTACCACACTCAGCTGCTCTCATTCCTCACCATGCCTTTGTTCAGAGTGTGCCTTCTGCCTGGAATGCCTGGCTTTCTGCCTCCTTTTCCACTTGGGAAGATCCTTCTACACTCAGCTCAGAGGTATCTTAGTTTGCTAGTGCTGCTATAACAGAAATAATACAAGTGAGTGCTTGTAATGAACAGAGACTGATTTTCTCACAGTTCACTTAAATCCAGGGCCCTGGCTCTAGGGGAAGTCTTTCTCTGCCTCCTCTGGGGGAAGGTCCTTGTCTCTTCAGCCTCTGCTCCTCAGGGCGTGGCATCTAGCTTCCTTGTCTGTGCTTGTCTCTGTGTCTAAGCTACTCTATTTATATCTCAGAAGTGACTGGTTTAGACACACCCTACACAGATAAAGGCTTCGGTAACATAGCAGAGAAAGCCTTATTCCCAAAGGGATTACATCCACAGGTATAGGGTTCAGTATTGGCAACCCATATTTTTTGGGAATATAGCTCGGTCCATCACAGGAGGCCTCCTTTTTGAAAACTTTTCTAACAAGCATCAAGGCAGCTCAGCATCCCCAGGATGGGAGCTGCCTGAACTCAGATTGATACCTAATTCTTTGGGTCTGTTTCCTCATCTGCAAAATGGAAATAATAATACCTACTGTATGAGGTTTCTGTAGGAGCTCTGGTAGCATAGTGCCTAAGGCACTTGACTGCTAACCAGAAGGCTGGTGGTTCAAACCCACCAGCCACTCCTCAGTAGGAAGATGGGGCGATCTACTTGCATAGTGATACTGCCTCAGAAACCCAAGGAGGGGTCTCTATGAGTTGGGTCCGACTCGATGGTACATAACAACACCACCACAAGGTTTCTGTAGGAGCTCTGGTAGAGTAGTGCCTAAGGCATTTGACTACTAACCAGAAGGCTGGCGGTTCAAACTCACCAGCCACTCCTTGGAAGGAAGGTTGGGCAGTCTAGTTCCATAGTGATACCGCCTCAGAAACCCAAGGAGGGGTAGCTATGAGTCGGATCTGACTCGACGGCAGTAAGTTGTTTTTTTGTTTTTTTTAATGAGGTTTCTGAGAGTTATACTGAATAATAAGAATAAAACAAACAGCAGGTACTGCATAGATGGTGGCCATTAGCTGCCCAGTACCTCTGTCAGCACATGGCCTATTGCTGGGAGTTGGTCATTTACACACCTGGCCTCCCCAGGACCAGGCACTCACTCCCTGGAGAGTGGATCTCTTGCCACCCATCGACTGCAGCACCCAAGCACTGACTTTGTGGAGTTTAGGTAACAGGTCCTTGGGGATTAGGGAACTGAGCGTCATATTTGTACAGAGGCCGAGTGGTGGAAGGCTTTGCTCAGCTCCCCATCTGGTGCCTTGCCCGACATGGGGTCCTGAGTCTCCGGGACTGGTCCCCTCTCACCTCACTAATCTCTCTCAAGCCTTCTCCTCTTGCTCCCCAAGGTTGCCTCAGATGGAAATTATTCTTTAGCCTCATCTCTGATTCTCCTCTGAGACCCACTTGTAGGATTAAGGGTCCTCCCTTGCCTCTTCCCTCTGCCCTTTCTCTTCCATAGACACATTCAGCCGGGAAATGTGGACTGGACACTGCAGCACACCAGGCAGAGATGTAAGCCATCCTGCCAACCCCAGAAGGCTATGAGGCAAATCAAATCATCTGTAAAGGAAAAATGGTGGGATGTTGTCAAATATCCCAGTCTGTAAGTGTAAAGTTAGCTATAGAGCCACAGAGATCTTGGGTCAAATCCCAGCCCCTTCTCTGACTAGCTGGAGAACATGTTACCTAAATTCTCCAAGCCGTCCCTTTCTCAACTATAAAATGGGAGAAAGAACACTTCTACCAGAGACAACTGGGATGACTCCATGATTTCAAGCATGGAGGCACTGGACACAGAGCTGGGCAGTAGGAATGGGCATGGGGGCAGGGGCAAGAGGTCAGGGAGGCCCTCTGGCCAGGGTTCTAAGAGACATCACCATACTGGGCATCTGGAGCAACTCACTTCCTGCAAGTCCTCACAGCCCCTCCCTATGCACAATTTCCCCTCTTCCTGTCACTGACAGACCTAGGCTGGTCTGGGTTCCAAACACACCTGGGGGCCCCTGGGGCATAGAGTCTAGAACCTGTGTGAAGAGCTGAAGGGTTCTGGAGAAATCCTTCCGGAAGAGAGGGAGTGGCTGGCATGGGCAGGCCAGGCCACTGGCTGGCTGCAGGCCTGCAGGCCTCAGACACGCACTGCCAGCCCATGTGGGAGTGTGTTGGGCTGTGTAGGTGGCTGTTTGGGTGGCACGTGGCTCCTGTTCATGGATGAGTTTTTGTGTGCTTGCTGCACAGAGATGTGTGTGTGTGAGTGTGTGAGTGTGAGTGTGAGTGTGTGGCGTGTGCTTGCTGGGGTGAGGGTCTGAGGGCAGAAAGGAGGCAGCCCTGCAGCTAGCTGTTCCTGGCCTTGGGAGAGCTCCACTGGCCAGGCCTGTCCCCTGGAGGCAATCCTAGAACCCCAATTTGGAGGACTACTCACAGCAGGATTAGAGCTGGGACCTTCAAACAGAGCCAGCCTGGAGCCCAGGCTTAAAGGTGCCACCAGCAGTATAACTAACCTTCCCAGTGTCTCCCCAGTCTTTCCTGGCGAGGGACACTCTGCCGGCTCCTTCGCCATCTTTGACTCTAGCCACCAGCCAGGTGCACAGAGGGGTAGTCAAGCAAGGAGGAGTTGGTGCTTGTCAGAACGTGCTCAGGTAAACAAATGAGAGTTCACATATTAAGTGAATCTCTTGGTTTTCAATTGTAGGGGATATATGTCAAGAGACCCTCCCAGCTGGTAATCCTGAGGACACTGCTTCCTGAGGAACCCTCCATTATTAACGAATGCTGTACTCCTCCCTCAGCGATCTTGAATTCATGAGTCAGGCTCAAAATGGCTGAAGGGAAGGGGCTGCAAGAGAAGGATTCCCACGCTGACCAGGCCACTGTGCCATCCACACAGAATCTCTGGGACTCAGTTTCCGCACACCTGGCAAAGAGGGGAAGGACAAGAGGAGAGCTACATGAGAAGGAAATGTAACCCAAGCCCTGTCCTTCTACCAGAGTCCTGAACCCTTCTGGGCTAGGCCCAGTGCTATGTGCTATCAAGGGGCAATGGTCCCCTCTGTGTGTCCTGGGTCCCAGCTCAGGAGAAGCCTGTCTGCGGAAGTAAAATTTAATGTTCAGTGGCTGGTGACCCCCACCCCTCCAGTCTCCTCATGTGCCCACCAGTCACGTCCCCTCAGTGCCTCCCTGTTTCCATCTGGGATGGACAGGAGTAACAGAGTGTCAGCCCTGCATCTAGACTCATTGCACAGATAGGAGACCTGACGCTCCACAGACTTGCTCAGGGTCACACAGCCAGGAAGAGGCCCAGGGAGGGATTAGAACGGAGCTCTGTTTCATTCCAAAGCCTGAGCTCTTTGAACTTTTGCTCTATGGAGCTGTAGCTGATTGGCCGACTGGCTGATTCACTGATCGACTGATTAGCTGATTAGCTGCCACTGCTCCCTCCACGCCCAGCCTCCCAGGGAGGCCCCTCTCGTCCCCACCATCCCTTCTACGCGCCTCCAAAACCTCAAGTGTCCCCCTCAACCTGCAGCCGAGAGGAGGTAAGCTCAGGTTCGGGGGCGGGGCAGGGGCGGGGCTCCTGCTGCTTTCGCTCTTCCCGCTGGGGTTGGCTCATTAATCCGCGGCCTCCACGGCTCAGCCAATCACCGATTCGTTGCCAGGGCAACGACCTCTCCCCCCCCCTCGAGCCTTCAAAGGCCTTTTTCGCCGCGTGGGTTCCACCCGCGCCCCACGTTCTCCTGCGCCGGGACCTGCTGGCGAGGAACTGGGGTCCTCGGATCAGAGACTGGGGTGGTGCGCAGAGACAGAGGAACACCAGCAGAGATAGAGAGTAGGAGAGACAAGAGAGAGAGCCACAAAAATAGCTCCTTGTACCACTACCAGAAAGAGGCAGAGCTAGAGAGAGACAGATAGGGACGCGCACACAGGCAGAGCCCGAGGGAGAGACACGCACATGCAGGGAGAGACACAGGCACGCGGGGAGAGAAGAGACGCAAGACAAAAAATACACCCACACCACCGC
>NW_006921710.1:4684780-4692204 GCF_000298275.1 Orycteropus afer afer
GAGACAGAGACAGGCGGGGGAGACAGAGATGGGGAGAGACAGAGATTGGGGGAGAGACAGAGACAGGTGAGAGATCAGGGCAGAGGGAAGAGGAAGGAGGAGGAAGAGGGAGCCAGAGTGGGACAGAGAAACAAGTGAGAAAAGAAGGAAGAGGTGAGGAAGGAGGAATTGGAGCTACAAGGAGAGAAGGGAGGGAAGAAAAGAAGGCTGGGAAGAGGTGAGGAAGGCCAAGGAAGAGGGGAGGACCCCAGAAGCGCCTGCTCACGAAGGGGCCCCCAAAAGAGAAAACACAAGAACTAGCAGGAGGGGAAGAGAGCAGGGAGGGGGCGAACTTGTGAAAATAAATATTTATCAATTGAGAGTTTCTAAATTATTTTTGCATTTCTGTAGTAAATTATTCATTGGTGTGTCTCCCTCACTCCTCCTATCTGCTTAGGGAGTCGCCAAGGGGTGTATCTGCTTTCTGTGCCCCTATCCCTACCTTCCTCCCACCCCCACCCCTCCTCTCCTTCCCTAATCCTTTGCTTTGGTACCTGTTCTTCTTCCTACTGTGTCTCTCCTCACTCCCCTTCCATCTCCAGCTACCCCTCTCCCCGTCTTTCCTCCCTCGCCTCCTCTTCCCCTCCCTTCTGCCTCCTGCTCCATCCTTCTCCTCCCCCTTTTCCTTTCCTCTTCTCTTCTTCCTTCTTGTTCCCTCCCCTCCTCTGCTGGAGCTGGGCACCTGGAGGTAGGCAGGAAGGAGCTGCCCCCAGCCCCAGGTGACCAGCTGCCTGGTCTTGGGTTTCTCCTCTGCCTTAAATAAGAATAGTCATATAAGTCAGTGAGGCTAGGATTTAAGAAAAAAACCCTGTTGTCGCTGGCAGTCTGGCACCCCCAACTGGGACCAAGGAAATCTTCCTCCAGATAGCTGGGGATACTGGGGTTGGTGAGAGAGTGGGAGCTGAGCAAGGAAGGGGCCTGAGCCCCAGGAGGGCCTCAGCTGGAGCCTAGGCCATACCTGCTCCCCTGTGGCCGGGGCATGCCCTTCAGCTTGCTGATCCTCAGTTTCTCCCTCTGTGGGATGAACCACGGACTAACTCCCTGCTCTGTAGGGCCAAACACACTCTCAAGTCGGTGTAGGAGTCTGGGAGATTTCAGGGTGGTGTAGTGCCTAAGGCTTTTGATTGCCAACCAGAAATCTGGATATAAAAACCTATTAGCCACTCCTCGGAAGGAAGACTGGGCAATCTACTTCCGTAGAGATACTGCCTCGGAAACCCCAGGAGGGGTCTCTATGAGTCAGATTTGACTGGACGTCAGTGAATTATTTTTGAGTGACCCATCCTCACAGTTTACCAGGCACAAAGGAGGAACTGAGGCAAGGGAGGATTAAAAATATAATGTGACTTCCTGAAATCAGAGCAAGGAGTGGGGGAACCTACGTGCAGCCCTAGTCATAGGTATGAGGTCAAGAGGTCACGCCACAGTCAGAAGCCTGGAGCAGAGTGCCTGGCTTCTGAGCCTTAGTTTCCTCACCTGTGAACTTGGTCCAATAATAGGTCCCTCCCCTTGACTGACAGGGTCCTCCTCTCTGCAGCTGGGCTTGTTCCCCACTCCACACCACCCATACAGGCTCCAGGCCACCCAGAATACACTGCAGTGAGAGAGCTGTCTGGGGCCCTACCAAGCAGGCAAGAACCCCTTCTCTCTCAGCTGGCAGTGGCCAGCACCAGAGAAGCTACGGGGAAGAGTATATGAAGCAGGCAAGCTGGGGCAGTGATGGTCCCCTACTCCCTTCTTCAGGGATTTGCCTCCTCTCTCCTGACTCTGCAGGTGGCAGGGTATCCTCTGCCCTCCTGAGGGGCTTGTCTTTCTGGGTGAGGAGTCCAGAACATCAGGTTGTGGGTTCAGGTCCTGACCCTGCCATTGACCTTGGCTCAGATGCTTTCTCCTCTGGAGAAAGAAAGTTGGAGCATTTACTGATATCCCAAAGGCTCCCTTCAGCCCTCAAACTTCTTAGGATCCTTATTCTTATGTCTGTATGCCCCATGTGTGTGTTCCTGCGTCTATTCTGGAGTTTTCATAATCCAGGAGTGATTAGGTTTAGGAGTCACCCTGCTGAGGACCTAAACTGATCGACTGATCACATTACATTACGGAAAGAGATCTGCTCTACCCAAGGCCAAGTGATTTAATCACATGTAACTACTGCATGACAGCAGCTAAACTAGGAGTTGGCCAAACACATGAGAACAACAGCCTAATCAAGTCGATCCATAAAATTACCCGTCACAGAGGGGGAAGGCCGTTCTCACCATCTCCCATGCTTCCTTCCTAGGGGAACACCCCCGGTGATCCCAGTGCTGCCTAAGGGACGGTGGGCCCTTGAGTCTCTACAGGACCTTCAGCAGCTCCTATCTCTAATCTGAAGATTCTTTTATTTATTTATTTTTGTCTATCATTTTTTAGGTAGACATACACAGTGAGAAATGTACTGGACAAATGATTGCCCTCCTTTGCACCCTTTTCGACCATCTTTACTTCCTGCAGCCAATGCTACCCTTGCTGGCCTGAAGCAGGGGTTTTCGGGTCTTGTTTCATAGACTCCAGGGTCCTGGAATTGAGGACACTGGTAACTGAGTGGTAGAATTTCTCACCTTCCATGTGGGAGACCCGCATTTGATTCCCAGCCAATGTACCTCATACACTGTCACCACCCGACTGTCCGTGGGGGCTTGCGTGTTGCTATGATGTAGCACAGGTTTAGCAGAGCTTCCAGACTCCGACAGACGAGGAAGAAAGACCCACCTGGAGATCTACTTCTGAAAATCAGCCCCAAACTCCCAGTGAATCACAACGGTCCAATCTGTAACCCATCATGAGGGTGGCACAGGACCGGGCATTTCCTTCCTTTGTGCGTGGTTGCCATGCGTTGGGACCAATTCAGTGGCAGCTCACAACAGGGCCTTGAAATAGGGGGATGGAGAGACTAAAGAGGGGCCAGGTGGGTGGTCTCTCAGCCTCTACCTCTACTTTTTTTCAGTATTGATCACTTTGGGGTAAGATTTATTTTGACAAGGAAAACCAACCAAAGCTGAGATGAACAGGAAGGTGAGTTGGAAAAAAACAGTTTGAAAACCACTGTCATAAATAATTATGAGCCGTTTGGACAAAGAATTGTGGCTTCCTGAAGTCCCCCGGCTTATGTAACTAAGCTTCCCCTAGGCTTCCACCCCAAGGGTGAGCAGACAAAAAGAAAACACAGTTACAATGCAAGAAGGACTCACCCAGGGCTCACTGGGTCCAGAAGGCTTTATAGGGTCATCTCATTCCGTCCTTGAAACAAGCCTGCCAAGCAGGTACTGTAGCGTAGATGAAGAAGCTGGGGCTCAGAGACCTTAAGTAACTAGCCCAAGGTCACACAGCCAGTCTGAGGCTCAACTAGGATGCCCTCCAGTCTGTCTGACTCCAAAGCCCAAGCTCCTGCAGAAGCAGCACAATTACCTATGTCACTGGCTCTTGTCCTTTCCTGTTCACTTTCAGTGTAAAGCCATCCACAAGTATTTCTTTGGGCACTGAAAGGACCTACCAACGCTTACCAACAGGCCTGAGGAGTTGCTGAGAGAGACCATCATGGTCCCTGGACAGAGCCAGGGCCCCTGTACTCCCCACTGTGTGTGACAGTCAAGCTTGCCACTCCCAAGTGGTGTCCCCAAAGCACCAGAGACTTTGTACTTCTGGAGGCCTCTCTCTTTCCTTCAGACCAAGGAGGGCTGGATTGTGGAGTCCCCCACCACACTGCCCCCAGAATCATCCCTCCTCTCTGAGAAACAAGGCGAGGCCCTGGTCAGCCCTGAGCTTCAACTCCTGCTCCCCTAATTGTGGAGCTCCTCCCAGGAAACCCTTCAGGCTGGGGAAGGCCCACCCAGGCCCACCCAGAGAGTCCCAGGCACAATGGACCACCCATGCACAAGCTGGGCCTTCCTCTGCACTGAGAGGAATTTACTGTTGCCCTAGTGGTAAGTGGGGGGTGAGAGAAGGAACAAGAGAGAGACACCAACTTAGCTTTCTATCAACTGAAGACAGAAAGTAGGGGTGGAGTAGATGGAATTTGCTTGGGGTGAGGGTAATCATTAGCACCTGCTTTTGTTAATGTTGTTAGCTCCCACCTTCAGCCCAACTCATGGGAATCCCATGCCCAGCTGAATGAAACACCGCCCAGACCTGCGCCATCTCCACAATCAACTGCTGATTGGAACGTTGTGGTCCACAGTGTTTTCATTGGCTGATTTTTTTTTTTTTTTAACTTTTTATTGTGATCTGGGTGAATGTTTACACAGCAAATTGGTTTTTCATTCAACTATTCTCATTGGCTGATTTTTGAATGTAGATTTTCAGGTCTTTTGCCTAGTCCATATTAGTTTAGAAGTTCCCCTGAAAACTGTTCAACATGGCAACACCAAGCCTCCACTGACAGAATGGAGGTTCCCATGAGGTGCCCTGGCCCTGGATCTCCTGCATGGAGGGCGAGGATTCAACACTGAACCACCAATGCCTCTAGCATCTGCTTACTTGGTACCCAACTCTGAAAACTTGGTCACTGGTACTGCGTTATCAGTGCAGGCAAATGTGGATAAATGAAATGGGTGGATAGATGGGCGGATAGGCTGAACTATCAGGTATGTCTATGCAGCAGGGAGTGTACCCAAGACCATGTATATGGTTGGCAGACAATGGTTCTATAAGTGTATTTGTTCTATAAGAATTCCCAGGTGTATAGTAGAGCTGACAAGGGACAAGGTTGTAGTCACTTCTTGGTCACAGACAGCTACCAGAGGGACAGAGTAGTTGAACCTGTGGGCTTGGGACCATAGTCTCAGGGGACATCAAGCTCAATTGGCATAACATATTACACAAAACATTGTTCTACATCCTACTTTGATGAGTAGCAACTGGGATCTTAAAAGCTTGCAAGTAGCCATCTAGATGCAACGATGGGTCTCTCCTCATCCAGAGCAGAAAAGAATGAAGAAAACCAAAGATTCATGGAAACAATTAGTCCAAGTGACTGGTACACCATGCGATCCTCAGCCTATATGACTATGAGACCAGAAGAACTAGATGGCGCCCAGCTATCACAACCACTCGAAGGGGGATTTATGTAGGAGATCCTGAATAGAGAGGGAGAACAATGTGGAACAAAACTCAAAATCATTTGGGAAATAAAAGGGGGGGGATCAGGTTTGCTGTTCTGATAGAGCCTGATGGAACCCCTAGCTGCCCTTCAGGTCTGGAATTGAACCCAGACCTGTGTCTTCCAGTCAAACAAAAGATAAGCGTATGAGTTGAACATGTACCTGAGGTAGATACACTCCTTGGAGAGAACAATCATGGGAGAAAGAAGGGCTGTGTATGCACAGGGAGACAGCTCAGGGGGCAGGAGTGCATGGAGGGATGGACACAGGGAAGAGGTAACTATGGGGAGGAAGTGGGAAGGGAGCTGTTGCATTGTGGGAAATTGCAGTCAACGTCATGAGACAACGTGTATGTGAACTGCTGTATGGAAAGTGAATTTGCTCTGTAAACTTTCACCCAAATCACAATTTAAACAAACAAACAAACAAACAAAATTTGGTCACTGGACCTGGGCGGCAACTCAATAGCAGAAGCAGCAGACAGAGAGGTATGGGGGAGGCCCATGAGGGACTGTCAGTGAAGGACTAGGGGAAGACTGCGTATGCCCTAAGATGGAAAGGAAATTATGGGCACACACCCCGCTTCTACCAAGAAAGATAAAGATTTTCATGATTATTAGCACTAGAGGGGGCAGTTAGTAATGTCTAAAATCTGTTGTTGTTGTTATGTGCCGTCGAGTCGGCTCCGACTCATAGCAACCCCTCCTTGGGTTTCCGAGGCAGTATCACTATGGAAGTAGGTTTGCCCAACCTTCCTTCGGAGGAGTGGCTGGTGGGTTTGAACCGCCAGCCTTCTGGTTAGCAGTCAAGTGCTTTAGCCACTATGCTACCAGAGCTCCCTAAAATCTGTAGAAGGGTGTTTACCCAAATGCTGTTATTGTTGTCAGGTGCCATCGAGTCAGTTCTAGCTCCTAGCGATCCTACAACAGAACAAAACACTGCTGGTCCTGTGCCATCCTCATAATCATTGCTATGTTTGTGCCCATTGTTGCAACCACTACGTCAGTCTGTCTTGTTGACGGTCTTCCTCTCCTTCCCTGACCCTCTCATTTACCAAGCATCAGGTCTGGTTCCTCCCAACAAAATGTCCAAAGTACTTAGATGAAGTCTCACCATCTTCACTTCTAAGGAACGTTCTGGCTGTATTTCTTCCAGGACAGCTTTGTTCATTCTTCTGGTAGTAGTCCATGGTATTTTCAGTATTCTTCACCAACACCACAATTCAAATGCATCAATTCTTCTTCGGCCTTTCTTATTCATTATCCACCTCTCACACACTATGATGCTATTAAATACCATGGCTTGGGTCAGGTACAACTTAGTTTTTAAAGGGTCAAAGTTCTTTGCTTTTTAACATTTTAAAGAGGTCTTTTGCAGCAGATATGCCCAAGGCAACGTTGTCTAATATAGCGCCAGAAGATGAGCCTCTCAGGTTGGAAGACAATCAAAATACAACTAGGGAAGAGCTGCCTCCTCAAAGTAGAGTGATCTTAATGATGTGGGTGGAGTAAAATTTTTGGGACCTTCATTTGCCGATGTGGCATGAATCAAAATAAAAAGAAATAGTTGCAAACATTCATCAATAATCAGAACATGGAATGTATGATGTATGAATCTAGGACAATTGGAAGTCATAAAAAATGAAAGGGACTGCATAAAGATTGATATCCTAGGCATTAGTGAGCTGAAATAGACTGGTATTGGCCATTTTGCATTAGATAATCATATAGTCTACTATGGAAGAATAACAAATTGAAGAAGAATGGTGTCACATGGATCGTCAAAAAGAACATTTCAAGATCTATCCTGACGTAGGATGCTGACAGTCATAGGATAATATCCACATGCCTACAAGTCAGGGAATACAATTATTATTCAAATTCACACAGCAACTACTAATGCCAGTGATGAAGAAATTGAAAAATGTTACCAACTTCTGTAGTCTGAAATTGATCAAACATGCAATAAAAATTCATTAATAATGACTGGTGATTAAAGTGTGAGAGTTGGAAATGAAGAAGGGTCTGTAGTTGGAAAATATGGCCTTGGTGATGGAAATGGCAGGAGATCACATGATAGAATTTTGCAAGACCAATGACTTATTCATTACAAATACCTTTTCAACAACATAAACTTTTTCCAGCCACATAAACCCAAATGCTAATCATGGGGGAGTATGATAACTTTTGCCTTCTTTGTAGCTTTCGATGTTACATGATTATACATAGAGAGAGAGAGAGAGAGAGAGAG
>NW_006921710.1:4692734-4709175 GCF_000298275.1 Orycteropus afer afer
TACCCAAAAAAGAAATTTTTAAAATCAATGAGACAAAACTTTGCTCTTGCAGGAAGATGGAGCTGATAGGAACCAAACAAAGGAAGACAGTAAGAGTTGATTGCCTTGGAAGTGGAGAAGCCAAAGAATTGGATGTGGCCGAGTCTCCGAAGAACTGAGGATGAGTTTCAGAAACTTGCCAAAAGGGCTTGAAGAAAGATGGATGATGGATGAAAGATGGATGAAAGAAGGTCTGTGAGGATTCCAGAAGGGAGCAGGGATCTTAGGACCCAAGAGGATTTAACCCTTGTTAGGGACTGTGGCTCAAATACCACTCACTAGGCAGCTGTGGGTAAGTGACTCAATCTCTCTGGAACTTAGTTTTGTTATCCGCAAAATATGAGTGACAGGCTACCAGTATTACTGGAATCCAGAAGATTCCAGATCTGCTGGAAACATAGAGTTTAGATGGGAAGGCAGTCCCTCTCCCTGCTTCACTTCTCCAACGCCCTATTTAAAACCCCTCTGGGATGGAGAATTCACCCTGATCCCAGAAACTCACTTCAGCTCCATCAGCAACTATCTTCAAAAGCTCCTCCTGACCCTGGAGGCAGCACCTGGCTTCCAGAGAGTTGTCAGACTGTAAAATGCACTTAACCTTTGACCCAGCAATTCCATTTTTAGGAATTTAGACTACAGAAGCACTCACAGGTGTGGCAAAGAAATGCACACAGGGAAATTCACTACATCACTGTTTTTAACAGCAGAAATTTGGACACAGCCTGAGCACTCATCAAGAGGGGACTAGTTATATGCATGTTAAGGCGTTGTATGATGGAGTAGTATGCGGCTGTTAAGAATAAGCAGGTGGCCCTACATTCCTGGTAGGGACATCACCAGGATTCATCATGAACTGAAAATAAGAAGAGTAAGCCTCCATTTGTATTTCAAAAGGGCACCATAGTTACACATGGTTATGGATTAAATTATATCCCCAAAAAGATATGTTGAAGTCCTAATCCCTGTACCTGTGAAAGTAACTTGTTTTGGGGAAAATGGGTCTTTCTCTGAAGATATTATGAGTTAAGTCATAGCAGGGTAGGTGGGTCCTAGTCCTAATCTCTTCTGAGTGGTGTCTTAGAAACGGAAGAGAACAGACATGTAAGCAGGGTCACACAGGGGAGGAAGGCACCCTATCTAGGAGCAGCAAAAGAACACCAAGGATTGGGGGCAGCCACTAGGGGCTAGGAGAGAGCCATGGAACGGTTCCCCTCTCAGAGCCCTCAGAGAGAACTGAGGTGGCCAATATCCTGATTTGCACTCCTGGCCTCCAGAACCGTGAGATAATACATTTCTGTTCTTTAAAGCCACCCACTTTGTGGTATTTTGTTACGGCAGCCCCAGGACACTGGGACAACACCCTTCAGCCCTAGGACACTGAGACAACACCCTGCTTATAAACACCCAGGATAGCCCTGGTAACAGTGGTTACCATGGGGGAAGGCGGGTGGGAGCTTGAGAATGAGAGAGAATGTTGTTGTTGTTGTTGGGTGCCGTGGAGTCAATTTTCAACTCACAGCAATACCATGTGATGAGTAGAACTGCCCCATTGGGTTTTCTAGGCTGTAATCTTTACAGAAGCAAATTACTAGGTCTTTCTCCTGTAGAGCCGCTGGGTGGGTTAGAACCATTAACCTTTCTGTTAGCAGCCAGCTGAGCATTTAACCATTATGCCACCAGGGCTCCTCCTCTTGAGAGCGAATAGTTCTAGCTTTAAATCCTTTTGTTCTCTTCAAGTCCATTTACTGTGAGCAGGTACTCCCTGGAAACAGCTTTCATCCCACTAAGACTGAAAAAAACAAACCCAAACCTACTGCCATGGAGTCGATTCTGACTCATAGTGACCCCCATTGGGTTTTCAAGGCTATAAATTTTAAAGGAAGTAGATTGCCTCATCTTCCTCCCACAGAGCAGGTGGTGGGTTTGAACCACTGACCTTCTCATTAGCAGCTGAATGCTTTACCCATTATGCCACCAGAGCTCCTTCCCCACTAAGATAGGTAGTGGAACCTTCTAGAACTCACACATAGCCACTTCTCCTCCCCTTCTCAGGACCTGACACCTTTGTGGTTGGATGAGGCCTGGTCACTGGGTTGTGGGAGAAAGTAAGTGACGTGTGTTCCTCCCATGCTGAAGCATCTAATTGCTGGGGCAAGATCCACCATGCTTTTTTTTTCCTGCCACAGTGACCAGAATTAGAAGTGCCACCAATGGAGGCAGCGTAGATCACTAAGGCTTCACATGGAGGGCAATTACCCTGGAAAATCACCTGCCCTCATAGCAGATATTACTGGGTGTGAAACCAATTTATGTGGTGTAAAGGCACTGAGATGTGGGGGCCATTTGTTACTATGGCATCACCTTACTTGGCTAACTGATAAAGACACATTCCCAGGCACAGGCAAGGCCTGGCCCAGTCCTAAGGACACTCTTAGAAAACCTCTTTCCAGTTCAGGGGATGCTAAGAGACCTTGGACAAGTCCCTTGACTCCTTCAGGCCATAGGTAACCCACATGTACGACATAAGAGTTCTTTTCTCCTCTCACTCAGGCCTATGCTGCTCACGTTCCCAAAGCCTAAAGGCCCAAAGAGTGCCAGCCAGTACTTGGGGCTGCTGGGTCCTACAGCTGCTGGACACAGGTGCCAGGCAGAACACCTTAGAGGTGTCATGCATGGGAGTGACCTCAGTAGGAAGTGTTATCTTATCCTCATTTCCCTGAGAGGAAACTGAGGCTCAGAGAGGTGAGATCACTTTTCCAGGAATACCACCATCTTAACTACTGTAATGATGATTGTCATCAGGTGTTTTAATATAAGTCAAAAGAAAGCCCACTGTAACTGGTACACCATGTGATTCTCAGCCTATATGACTATGAGACCAGAAGAACTAGATGGTGTCCAGCTATCACTGTCAACCACTCAGAGGGGATCTATGTAGAGATCCTGGATAGTGTAGGAGAACAATGTGGAACAAAACTCAAAATCATTTAAAAGGGGGGGGGGGACCAAGTTTGCTGGTCTGATGGTCTGGTGGAACCCCTGAAACTATGATCCCCTTCAGGTCTGGAATTGAACCCACTCCTGTGGCTTCCAGTCAAACAAGACAGGCATATGAGCTGAACGTTTACATTAGGTAGATACACTCCTTGCAGAGATCAATCATGGGAGAATAGAAGGGCTGTGTACGCACAGGGAGACAGCTCAGGGGGCAGGAGTGCCTGGGAGGGAAGGACACAGGGAAGAGGTAACTGTGGGGAGGAAGTGGGAGGGGAGCTGTTTCATTGTGGGAAATTGTAGTCAATGTCAAGGGACAAAGTGTATGTGAGCTGCCCACTATAAAGCCCACTGTAAACAACTTGAGAGAACTGGGAGAGTCTGTAGGGGACTCATCACCCTGAACCTATTTCCACTGAAGCATGGTGTATGTGTCGGGGGGTGCTGCCCTACTCCCTGGGGATGCAGTAGCTGAATCTCAAAATCCTCGAATGCCAAACAGGGTGTGTGGGAGCCGTGCCTCTGGTGCTATTGCGTGACTTGTAGCCACTGACTGGGTGGGGGGAAGAGGCCCCACCCAGGCTGAGTCCCAGCTTCTCCGGAACTTCAGCCTCTGATGTTGCAAGCCCTACTTCCTACATTGAGCCTGAGCAGGAAGTGAGCTGGGCCTTCCCAGCCCCAGGGTTGGCCCTGTGACCTAGGGTCCCCATCCAGGTTTGAGGACACAAAGTAGAGGGCCCACAGTGACACAGGGAGGTATGGGGTGTGTGTGTGGATGACATCTGCATGTACCCCAGTCTTCCACGTCCAGAGAAGGGGAAACTTTGTGTGTGGGAAAGAGAACACGGACTCTGGAGTCAGACAGACATGTTCTGAGTCCCATCTCTGCCATCTCCCAGATGTGTGACCTTGGAGACATCACTTTTCTCCCCAGCTGTCACTTTTCTTACCTGTAAAATGGCAGGAATGGGGTTGGCAATCTACTTCTGTAATGATACCACCTCGGAAACCCAAGGAGGGGTCGCTATGAGTCGGGTCCGACTCCACGGCACATGACAACAACAACAACAACAAAAGGGCTCACTAAATGCTTCCTATTATTATCAACATCATCATCATCTTTATTATCATCAACGTCCACCAGGATGATCAGGACAAGCCTTGACAAAACCATCCATGACTCCCCGTTTCCCATAGGAGAAAGTTCACCACACTCCCATGATCCCCCAGGCACTGCCTAGACTGAGCCCTTCCAACAGCTCCAGGCTCTTCTTTCCCTTGCTCACCACATTCCAGTCGCTGGGTGACGACCACCTCCCTGTCCCTCAGACACCCAGCACTCCCTTCTGCCACAGGCCCTTTGCATATGTTATTCCCTAGCCTGAAATATGCTCCCTCCTTCTACCCATCCCACTCCACTCCCATCCTTTTAACAGTTATCCTTCAAAGTCTTGAGGCTCACCTCAAAGAGGGAAGTCTTCCCAGACATCTTCAGCCCCCTGTCCAGGCAAGGACCCTCTGGCTCTCACAGCCCTATAATGCCCCATAGCATTTCTCACAGTGCACTGAATGATTTTAATAATGTCTGCATCCCCACACAAATTCTGTGAGGCTAGGCTCTTGCCTGTTTTGCCCCCCATTATAGTCCAAGCACCAACGATAAGGTTGGCTCAGGTGCCCCCACAATAAGGGTCACACAGAAGTAGTACTCATTTCCAGAATAACTCTGACTCTGGAAACTCAGGATCCTTCCAACGAAGACAACTCATTACCCACATCACTAAATAAGCTTTAGCTTTCATACCTTGGTAAGATTTTTCCGTTCATTAAATGAACAAATCTGAGAAAACCCTCAGCTAAATCCAGTGTCCTAATTTTTCAGCTCAGAAAAATATGGTCACTGCACTCTGAGCAGCTGCTCACAGTTCCTGCTGTGCGTCCTCCCAGCTCAGCCTCCCAGCCCCTTCCTCAGAAGCCACAAGAGGCTGTGGGTCACCCCTTGCTGTAAGATCAAGGGCAGTCGGTGAGTAATGGGAAGGCTGAGGAGGGAGGTGCAGGAGCCCTTTGGTTCGACACTTAAGAGCTGCAGTGACCCCTTGCCGGTACAGCCCAGCCTTCATCTGCCTGGGGAAGAAGGGTGCAGATTCCAAGGGGGCAGGAGGCCCAGGGAGATCATGTGCCCAAAGCCCGTGTGTTTATTGATTTTTCTATCTGTTCACTTATCTAGAAGCCCTGGTGGTGCAACAGTTAAGCATTCAGCTGCTACCCAAAAGTTTGGTGGTTCCAACTCACCCAGTGGCTCCGCAGGAAAGACCTGGCGATTTGCTCTTTTAAAGATTACAGGCTAGGAAACCCTATGGAGCAATTTGACTCGTCCCATGGGGTCACTATGGGTCAAAAACCAATTCAGTGGCGCCTAACAATAGCTCACTTATCCACTCAACACATTATCTATCAAGTACTTAGTATGTACTGGGTCCTTTTGGGGGAGGCTAGTGGCATAGTGGGAGCTCTGGTAGCATAGTGGCTAAGGCACTTGACTGCTAACCAGGAGGCTGGCGGTTCAAACCCACCAGCTACTCCTCAGAAGGAAGGTTGGGCAATCCTACTTCCGTAGTGATACTGCCTCGGAAACCCAAGGAGGGGTCGCTATGAGTCGAAGGCACATAACAACAATAACAACAGTGGCATAGTGCCTAAGGCATTTGACTGCTAAGGTTTAAACCCCCCACACTCCTGGGAAGGAAGGTTGGGTGGGCAATCTACTTCCATAGACATACTGCCTCGGAAACCCAAGAAGGGGTCACTATGGGTCGGGATCAACTTGACTGCAGTGAGTTTGGTTTTGGTTTGGTTTGGGTCCTTTTGGGGAAGTCCTAGTGAAAACCAGATGGTCCCCCCCTCCTGTAGCCAGTACACAAGAACTGCTTCTGGGGAGAAGACATTGGTTCCACTCCTATCCCCAAGCTCACCATCCCACAGGCCTTTGGGCTTAGGGCCCATGGGTGGGGGTGGCTTTACAGGACTGAGAAGGATAGGAAGAGAGGAGCAGTGTTCTTATCCATTCAAAATGGTTCTCTCCTGAGAGAATTTTCTTGACTTGGCAATGTCAAGATAACAGGTAACAATTACTCATTAGCACTTTCATTCATGTGATGGTGGTTAGGGCCAGTTCAGGGAAGGTGACACCAAGACAGGTTTGGAAGAAGGGAAGACGATGGCAAGATATCAAGGAGGCAGGGAGGACTTGGGGATCACTATTTGGCTGGACTTCAGGGACACTGAGGGTGAGCCCTGGAGAAAATGAGCCATGACCCACAGTGAGGACCAAGTGTTGTCATCTGAGCCTGGGAGAAGGACCTGGCCTGGGGAGTGGTCCAGAGGTAGTCATGTTTAGTACAAGAACACTACACCAGAAATTCACTGAGCACCCCCACTGTTCTCCATGTAGGAGGTGGGAGAGGGGGGTATAATCTCCTGGGGTTCACATTCCTTTGGGGGAGAGAAAAATGAACAGAATGTTCCAATTAGGTAGAAAATAAGAGGGTGACAAAGGAAGCAGAGAAAGGGAACAGAGCAAAGGGATGGGAGGGTGGTCAGGGTAGGCCCCGGAGGTGGTCAGGGATCGGGGGAGGGTATCTGGGGGGAAAGACTAGAGCATTCGGAGGGGGAAGGGTAGAAAAGGGGTGGGAGAGTGAGGGGAGGAGCAAGTACAAGGGTGTGGACAGAAAGAGGGTAGGAGGAGGGAGGAGCGCTGGCTGGGAGTGGAGAGAGGAGAGGAGAAGGGGAGGGAGTGGGAGTGAGAGAGGGAGGGGGGATGGGGTGAGAGTGGGAGCGGCTGGGTGGGAGTAGAAAGAGAGGAGGGGGTGGTAGGAAGAGGCCAGGAGAAGGGAGGAGGGTGGGAATGGGACAGGAGTGAGAGAAGGTAGAGGGCTGGGGGAGGTTAGAAGCACCTCATCTTGTGGGGCCTTACAGGCCACTGGTTGAAACTTGGATTCTAGAGGAAGTCCCTTTAAGAGGCAACTCAGGCTGTTGTGCCAAGAATAGATGGGGGAGGGGGGGTTGTAAATAGGAGGGAGGCCAGAGGCAGAGGTCAGATAGAGGTTCTTATGGTAAAACAAGTGAGAGGTTAGGGAGCTGGGGTGGGAGGTGACAGGTGGTCAGATAGGTTTGTGAGGCAGAGCTCACTGGATTTGCAGAGAGATGAAAAAAGAGAGGAGTCAAGGACGATCTCCAGGCTTTTGGCCTTGGTGGCCAGAGGGCCCCACTGCCACCACCTGAGACCCAAGTGGGGAGAGAGGTGACCCAGGATCCCAAAGTTCCTCTCAAGTCTAATTCTTGGTCAGTGTAATTCAGAAATGTTTATCACAGAGACTATAATTCTTCATGTCCCCCAGCCTGGCACACAGGTGCACACAGGCAAACACCCTCACTGACATGCATGCATCCTCATTCACACACACACACACACACACTCACTCACTCACTCACATTCATACACACTGGCTCAGACACAGGCACAGACCTCCCCAGTCCCCCAGGGCTCAGGAACCCCCTCAGGCATCTCCCTAGGGCCTTAAGACCAGTAGGTCTTTGGCTGATGAATGTTCTTGGAAGTCCCCACGGGCCTCTGGGGCTCGGCAAGAGGCCATTTCTGAAACAGCAGCCCCCAGAGGCCCAGTTCCGCCTCCAGAGGAGCTATGTTGCTGTCCAGTTGGCTCCGACTCACAGCGACCTTCCGTATAACAGAACTAAACGTTGCCCGGCCCTGAACCACCTTCATGACCACCAGTGTGTTTGCCTCCATTGTTGGGGCTGTTGTGTCAATCTGGCTATTTCTGACAACATCCCCCATCCCACCCAGGAGCCAAAATCTTTCTCAGCTACACAAAGCTTTAGGACTGCCTCAACCTTTTCGGTTTCTTAGTGAGGTGTTGTCTCAGGCCCCACTCCCCATTTTGAAGCAGAAAGGCTTTTGCTCCAAAGGGGAGCAGAATAGGGAGGAGACTGCACCTGAGAAGGGAGGCCCAAGCCTAAACCATGGGGAGGCTGGAAATCTGCTGTGAAAGCCACATTCCACCTGCTTCCCCAGCCCAAGGACAAGAGTTCTCAGCTGCTGTCACGTCACACACATGCGTGCATGACATTGACAAACTTGTGTGCACACAGGCACACATGTACACAAATGCCCACTCACAATGACACAGTGGCACACAGATGCATATACTTGCACTCACAATGACACACATGCACACATTAACACAGTTCCATGCTCACCGTGACACACATACACTGGCACACAGTGACATGCCTTTAGTGACACATATGCATACACTGACATGCATGCTGACACACACATATGACAGATACTGGTGCACATACACACATACCGACATACACGCACACACTAACACAAACCCCATACTCACACTGACACACAGCACACACTAACACCTATTCATATACACACATTTGTCTGGCAAATACACACACCAATCCACTCTTGACACATCCATGCGGACACACACCTGACTGACACATACAAACGTAGAAGCTGGTCTCCAGCTGGTCTGAGTGGAGTCTCTCCCTGAAATGTTTCTGCCCCTCTCAAACTACCTTCCCAGGGCTGCCCAGCTCCAGTGCCTGAAATCCTGAGAAATAAAGGATTGCCCCCTGGGAGCCTCACTTTCCTGGTCTGTACAATGGGTGTTACCCTGGTACCTACTCATGGGACTATTGTAAGGGCTCACTGATTTCGTACCTATCAATTTATGAGCCCCTGGAAGCCCAAGAAAACAAAGTGGGGAGTGGGATGGGAAAAGACCGCCCTCAGTGGCCTCCGGATGTAACTGGGCTGAAAATAACCAGCTTTTCCCTTTTCTCTGCGGCTGGAGCACGCGCTTCCCAGAGGACGCGCGCCGGCTTATCAGGAGCAGACCTGCTCTACCGGACCTCTATGCCAGAAGGTGACGGTGGGGGCTCCGACTCCCCCTGCAGCCTCCAGTCCCATTCCCAAGGAGGAAAACACCAGAATTCTCTCCTCTCTCCTCCAGTTTCAGGTTTCTACGCATCCCCCCAACCCACAAACAATTTTGCATATATTTAAATCTCCTCCACTGGTTTCCAGCCTCCAGCCCCCACCTCTTCCACAGAAAAAGAAAGAAATTACAAAAGCCCGTCATTTGTCTCCGTCCCCGCACCCCCATCTATCAGGGCCGCCGAGCCCGTCGCCTCGAATGAGGCGCGCGCCCAGGACGGCCGCTTTAATGGGGCGCCGCGTGTGACTGTGCGAGCCGCGCGGGGCGCAGCCGGCCGGCATTTGCATACATATTAAACGGAGCAGTAAAAAATGCAGACATGCAAACCATTTGGACGGGCTCCTCGGCGCAGAGCCTGCCAGGAAATCAATCTTCTGGTTTCTTAAAGGAAACCTGCTCGGGAGGAGGTTGTGAAGCCACACAGCCCGCAGGCAGGCTGGTGTGTGTGTGTGGGGAGCAGCCATCTTCTGCCCATCTGTCCACCGGAGCCGACAAGGGGTGTCCTTCTAGGCGCGGAAGAGCGCTGGACAGAGCGCCAGGGGTGGAACCGCGAGCATTGCCCTGGGCGTGAGTGCTGGCTAGACTGGCTGTGCGCCCTTGGGTAAGAGATTCTCCTCTCTGCGCTCTCTCTGGAAAATGGGGATAATAATACCAGACCTCACGGTGGTGGATCACCGAGCCTGGAGCACAGTGCGTGCGTGCTGGAGATGTTTCCCTCACGTTTTGGCTGGTGAAACTGACGCGGCTCAGGAGGTTTAAGGGACTAACGCAAGGCCACCAGCCCCTACTGTGTAGAGCTTGGATCCCCAGCCCAGTGCCAAGTAGACTGGCCAAGAGCACAGGTTCTGGAGGCAGTCAGCCTACGTTGAAAGTCAGACTCCACTTCTTATAAGCTGTGTGACCTTGGCCAAGCTCATCCACTGCTCTGAGCCTCAGTTTCCTGGAAAATGTGGATCCATATACCTCCTCCTTAGGCACGCTGTTGAATTAAAGTAGATCAGCCCTATAAAATGCTGGGCTCATAGCTTGCCATGAAGTAAATGCTCAGTAAGCAGTGGTAGAGCATAGAATAGGAGTCCTGGTGGTGCAAAGTTTAAGTGCTCAGCTGCTAACAAAAGGTTGGTGGCTGGAACCCACCCAGTGGCTCCACTGAGAGAAAGACCTGCAATCTGCTCCTGTAAAGATTACAGCTTAGAAAACCATATGGGTTAATTCTACCCTGTCACATGGAGTTGGTATGAGTCAGAATCTTAGAATCGACTCCTGCACCTAACAACAACAGAGCATGGGAAGGTTCTTGGTGTTACGGTTACAGTTTTCTGGATTAAAATCCCTCCCTAGGTCTGTCTACATGGCTTGGCAAGCCACTGCTCCCCCTGAGCCACCTTAACTTGTACCAGATGATGTTTGGATTCTCATGGGACCTTCTAGCACTGTCCTAGAGGGGATGTATTCTAAGGACAGATGGGCTCACCCACCCAGCCCTCCAGAGCTGTGGGGTCCCAGGGAGCTCCCCTGCTGATTCCAGCCAGATATGGCTACAGGGGCACCGCTGAGAGGGCTGCTCACGGCCCATTCTTGCCTGGCGGCTGATGCAAGGCCCAGGGCTGGGGTTGGGGGAGGCACACTCTAAGCAAGCCCCACACTGACTAAACATCAGTGGAGCCAGGAAAAGGCAAATACACAATTGGCCAGGGCCTCAGTCCTCAGCCAGGCCAGAGCAGCGCTGAGCCTGGTACAACCCCTCTCCCTGAATTCCACTTTACAAATGAGAAAACGAGGCTCAGAAAGAAGTGACACAGCTCAAACAGCAGGGCCAGGATTTGAACTCAGTCAGTGTGTGTGACTGCACAGCCCAGCTCCCCAGAGGTCACTCAGAAATGCTGTGGGCAGACAGAGTTCATCTCACAGTGCCAGGAAATGCTGCTTCTCCCCACGGAAGAATTCTGTGCCTGGGCTTAACCAAATGAATTCAGTACCCATGAAGAGCCTTCCTTGAGGGGGGCAGGGCTTTTGGAAACCAGCTCAGGACTGGCTTGCTTTCATTCATTCCACATTCCTGGACTTGAAGAGCAGGGGTAGCCATTACCCCCAGGTCCAGGCTGGGCAGTGGGCAGTGCTGCCAAGGCCAGGGCAGGGGATGGGGGTGCGCAGAAGGTCGGGGCAGAGCCTTCTACTCCAAAACCCTGGGGCATGGGCAAAAATGCCAGGCCAGGGCCGTGAGGGTCTTTGCCTTCATTTTCCTCCTGTGGTTCAGAGCTGCCTGGCTGAATGGCAGTGTGGCCTCCATGCTGTGCTAAGTTAAAGCCTGGTGCCATGGGAACAAAAAAGGCTGAAATCAGGGCTGTGGAGCAGTTTGGTAGTGTTTTGCTGTGTGACCTTGGGCAAGACCTCACCTTCTCTGGGTCAGAGTGGATAAGCTGACTACATCCCTTTTCTGTGTCTCTTTGGGAGCCCCTCCCTTTCACCCTAGGCCTCCGGGCGCCCTGGGCCTCCCTCCATAGGCCCCAGAGAACAGGCCACCCGGCAGGCAGCAGGGTGGAAGAGATGGGAGGGGCAGGAGTTACAGGAACCGGCTGGGTGATTGCTCAACTAGGAGCCTGGCCGGCCAGGCCTGCATCGGCCCCTACCTCAACCCGCAGCCCTCCCTCCTGTCTAACTCTGAATTGCAAACATTCCACACCAACCTCGGGTTGCAGCAGCCCCGGAAGGGGGAACTGCCGCAGACACAGCAAGAGGCCGCCTGAAACACTTAACCCCTTCGCTCCTTCCAGGCAGAGCCTCCAGGCTTGAGGTCCTTCCTGGGCTCTGGCTGACAGAATCAGGTGACTTGCTAGCAGCCCTGGGCCCAGGTTACCAACCTGGATCAACAGGTTGAGTGTCAGGCTCAAGTAGTCTCTAGTCGTAGATACTGTCACTCAGCAGACATTTCCAGGACAGCCAGTGTGTGCTGGGTGCTGTGTCTGGTACCAGTGATATCATGCATGCAGGCGTTTTGTAGGTCATTATAATTGAGATGAATTCTGGTAGCATAGTGCCTAAGGCACTTGACTGCTAACGAGAAGGCTGGAGGTTCAAATCCACCAGCCACTCCTCGGAAGGAAGATGGGGCAATCTACTTCTGTAGTGATACTGCCTCAAAAACCCAAGGAGGGTATGAGTCTAGATGGCACATAACAACAACAACAACAAAATGACACTGAGCAGAGACTAAAGTGGCTGGACTAAGCTGGGAAGGCTTTCTGGAGGAAGTGACATTTAATGAGTGTTCTAGGCAGAGGAGCCCTGGTGGTGCAGTTGTTAAAGCACTCGGGTGAGAACCAAAAGGTCTGAAGTTTGAACCTACTACCCACTGCAAGGGAGAAAGATGTGGCAGTCTGCTTCCATAAAGATTACAGCCTTGGAAACCCTGATGGGACAGTTCAGCTCTGGCCTATGGGTCACTATGAGTTGGAATGACTCAATGGCAGTGGGGTTTTTATTTTAGCCGGGCAGAAGAAGCTACAAAACATGTTGTGTTGTTGTTGTTGTGTGCCATTGAGTTGACCCCAACTCATAGCGACCGCTCCTTGGGTTTCCGAGGCAGTATCACTACGGAAGTAGATTGCCCAACCTTCCTTCCGAGGAGTGGCTGGTGGGTTTGAACCGCCAGCCTTCTGGTTAGCAGTCAAGTGCCTTAGGCACTACGCCACCAGAGCTCCTACAAAGCATGAAGGTCTAGAAAAAAGACAGAGGGTGGCACATGCCAGTCAGCATGCCTGGCAGAGACAGTGAGGAGTGGAAAGCCTCTGCCAGGTCCCAAAAGGCCTCAAGGGCCACTCTAGGACTCAGACTGTCTTCTGAGAACAGCAAGGAGCCATGGGAGGATTTTACTGGGGAAATGACATTGTCATGTCCAGCTCTCGGCATTAAGATTTTCTTGAGTGAAAACTAAACCTTAAAGGAGGATGAGAATAGCATGTTTCATGTACAAACCAAATAAACTCTAAGACCAAAACACCTTAACTGTGTCAAAGTGCCACCAAAAAAAAAAAAAAAAAAGGCTAGGCCTGGCACCAGGCTCCCCTGGGGCCCAGATGGCCACTCTGGGTCCTGTCATCCCTGAGCCAGCTAGATGCAATAGACACATGTTGGCTTGATCTCTCCCTACTAGGCTGTAACCCGGTAGGATCTGCACATACCTCGGAAGGAAGCCTGGGCAATCTACTTCCGTAGTGATATTGCCTTGGAAACCCAAGCAGGGGTCGCTATAAGTCGGGTCTGACTTGACGATACATAACAAGGACAACAGAGCTCAGTAAATGAAGAATAATCATTGTTTTAGCTAGGAGGGACTGAGGGATCATCCAGGCCCACAGCCTCCTTGATTCACAGATGAGGAAACTGAGGCCAGAGATGATTCACCCACCTCCCACTGTGAAGAAACAAGGGGGCCATGGAGCAGGTATCTGAGATGCTACACCGAAATGCCTGTACCAGAGGGAGACCAGCACTCCCAGCCTGCCCACAGCCTTGGCTACCCACACAAGTTACCCAGAAATCTCTAAGGATCCCCTGATCCAAGCCCCCTTCCTTTCCCTGCCTCTCATGGGGCCTCAGGTATCTTGAGGAGGCAGGGGCCAAAAGAAACGGTGATTCCAGTCCAGCAAATCAAGAACCAAAGCTGGCTTACTGGAGGGAGCCGACTCCTTTGCTCCCTTAAAACTTGAACCAATAAGAAAGTGGGTGGGGAATTTCTTGACTACCTCATTTTAGCTGCAAAGACATTTTTGTCTTCTTTCCTTCCCTCCCTCCCTCTCTCCCTCCCTCCTCTCTCTCTCTTCTTCCCTACTGCCACTGGGTGCATTCTGACTTATCATGACCCTAGAGCACAAAGTAGAACTGCTCCACAGGGTTTCCAAGGCTGTGAATCTTTATGGAAGCAGACTGTCACTTCTTTCTCCCACAGAGTGCCTGGTAGGTTTGAACCGCTGACCTTTTCGTTAGCAGCCTAGGGCTTTAGCCACTGCACCACCAGTGCACCTTTCCTTCTTAGTGAAGTATTACTCAGAACACCAGCATACCGAACAAATGAATAGAAGCTGTCTTGGGAGGACAGGAAAGGACTGGTTTTGAGCCCCGCCCCACACAACACTTGCACATGGGTCTTGTCCTCCCAGTCAGCCCCAGGCACCTCAGAACATACTAAGGAGCTCCCAAGCAAGTCCAACCTTATGATTTTATGGAAGGAGAAACTGAGGCCCAGAGAGGTTGAGGTATTGTCTAGAGTTGCACAGCACTGAGGGTTGGAGTGGGAAGGGCCCCAGGCCAGCCTGACACCAGAGTCCATGTTTTCAGCCCCTTCCTTCTCATCCCTGCCTCTGCCACTGAAATGTCCTCTCTCAGCCCAGGCCCAGGCTGCTGGTGCGTTTGTTGGGACAGCAAACGTAGCCAGAGCTCCCCTAAGTCCTGACGCACATGTTGAGACTTCTGAGGGGAACACATGCCTGGAAATGCTCCCTCTGTTGAAAATCGTGCCCACACAGGACAGAAAAGGCCTGGGGTTGGCTCCTTGACTGTACACAACACCAGGAATTAACCCGGAGGGAGGAGAGGCTGAGAACCTTCCTGCCCCCTGGGATCATGCCTGCAGGAGGCTTGGACAGTAGCCAAAGTCTGTTTCCTGCTCAGGGTTCACTCTCAGCAATGGCACTTTGTTAAGGGTTCCTCCAGCCTTGGGTGTCACCATGTAGGTGACCTACCATCAACATTGGTGAAGGGTTTCATAGCTCTTATGCTAGGCCAGGGATTACTTCCCTGAATGCTCATCACAACCAGATGTGTTTGCCATTATCATCCCATTTCATAGTTGGGAAACTGAGGACCAGGAAGTTATCTGCCTGGATCACACTACTAATAACCAACACAGACAGGACTTGGATGCAGCAGTCTCAGTACCTAGGTGCATATTCGTCACCATCAGGTCTCGCTGCCTCCCAGCCTAGAGACAACCACTTCTCACAGAAACGAGGCTCCGTGTCTAACCAAAAGACTCCTGCTCACCTGACTCCTTGTTTTGTTTATGTACTTAGTCCTCATCCTGTACATGACATAAATATTTTATCTGGTTAATTTATTATTTGTTTATCATCAGCATTTATCTATCCTAAGTCTCCTCTCCACTCTTCCACGAGAGACAAAGTATGACCTTGAGAATATTCCACCTGAATTTAGAGACCATCTCAAGAACAGATTTGATGCACTGAACACTAATGACCGAAGACCAGATGAGTTGTGGGATGACATCAAGAATACTATACATGAAGAAAGCAAAAGGTCATTAAAAAGACAAGAAAGAAAGAAAAGATCGAAATGAATGTCAGAAGAGACTCTGAAACTTGCTCTTGAATGGAGAGTAGCTAAAGCAAATGGAAGAAATGATGAAGTAAAAGAGCTGAACAAAACGTTTCAAAGAGCAGCTGGAGAAGACAAAGTAAAATACAATAATGGAATGTGTAAAGACACATTACGAGTTAGAAAACGAAAAGGGAAGAACACACTCAGCATTTCTCAAGCTGAAAGAACTGAAGAAAAAACTAAAGCCTCAAGTTGCAGTATTGAAGGATTTTTTGGGTATATTGAACAATGCAGGAAGCATTAAGTGAAAATGGAAGGAATATACAGAGTCACTGTACCAAAAAGAATTGGTTGACCTTCAACCATTTCAGGAGGTAGTATACAATCAAGAACCAATAGGACTGAAGGAAGAAATTCAAGCTGCACTGAAGGCATCAGCAAGAAGCAAGGATCCAGGAATTGACGGAATACCCATTGAGATGTTTCAATAAATGAATGCAATGCTAGAAGTGCACACTTGTCCATGCCAAGAAATTTAGATGAAAACTACCCGGCCAACCGACTGGACGAGATCCATATTTGTGTCCATTCCAAAGAAAGGTGATCCCACAGAATGCAGAAATCCTCTAACAATACATAAGTATCATGAAAACAAACAAACAAACAAACTCAATTGTCGTTGAGTCGGATCCAACTCATAGTAACCCCTCCTTGGGTTTCCGAGGCACTATCTCTATGGAAGTAGATTGCCCAATCTTCCTTCCGAAGAGTGGCTGGTGAATTTGAACCTCCAGCCTTTTGGTTAGCAATCAAATGTCTTAAGCACTACGCCGCCAGAGCTCCTATTGCAAGTAAATTTTTGTTGAAGATAATTAAATGGTTGCAGCAGTACACTGTCAGAGAACTATCAGAAATTTAAGCCAGATTCTGAAGAGGACATAAGTAACTAACTCATAACTAACTCCAACTCACAGCAACCCCTCCTTAGGTTTCCAAGGCAGTATCGCTACAGAAGTAGATTGCCCAACCTTCCT
>NW_006921710.1:4711025-4712721 GCF_000298275.1 Orycteropus afer afer
ATGAGGAAGCCAAAATGACTGGGTGGCATTCTTAATTTCCAGTTCAATGCAATCAGTATTATGTCTCCAGGGGGGAGTGTTCCTCCCTTTGGGACTAAAATCACAGACTCACAGAGCATAGGATAGCAGGGCCAGGAAGCAAAAGTTTTTTGAGTGGGGCACTAGGGGTAATAGTGAGTGGTACCATTCCTATTTCCACCTCTTGGTTCCTGGACCCGTGAATTTTGGCTATTGGAGAAACAGAATCATATATTGGATGCTGGTTTAGAGCATATACAACTTCCTGGAGAACACTGCCCCAACCCTTCAAGGTACTGCCACTTAGCTAGCACTGTAATTGTATTTTCAGTAGACTATTTCATTGTTCTATCAACCCAGCTGCTTCAGGATGATGGGGAACATGGTAAGACCAGTGAATTTCATGAGCATGGGCCCATTGCCACACTTCATTTGCTGTGATCTGAAGCATTGCTGTGTGGGATACCATGACGGTGGATAAGGCATTCTGTAAGTCCACGGATGATAGTTTTAGCAGAAGCATTGTGTGCAGGGAAGGCGAATCCATATCCAGAATAAGTATCTATTCCAGTAAGAAGAAAACGCTGTCCTTTCCATGATGGAAGTGGTCCAATGTAATCAACCTGCCACCAGGTTGCTGGCTGATCATCCTGAGGAATGATTCCATATCGTGGACTCAGTGTTGGTCTCTGCTGCTGGCAGATTGGGCACTCAGTAGTGGCCGTAGCCAAATTGACCTTGGTAAGTGGGAGTCCATGTTGCTGAGCCCATGCATAACCTCCATCCCTGCCACCATGGCCACTTAGTTCATGAGCCCATCGAGCAATGACAGGAGTAGCTGGGGGAAAAGGATAGCTGGTTTCCACTCAACATGTCATCCTATCCACCTGATTGTTAAAGTCCTCCTTTGCCAAGGTCACCTTTTGTTGGGCATTCACATGAGACACAAATATCTTTACTCCTTTGGCCCATTCAGAGAGATCTATTCACATACCTCTTCCCCATACATCCTTGTCACCAATTTTCCAATCATGCTCCTTCCAAGTTCCAGACCATCTGACCAAGCCATTAGCCACAACCCATGAATCTGTATACAATCGTACATCTGGCCATTTCTTGTTCCAGGCAAAATGAACAGCCAGATGCACAACTCACAGTTCTGCCCATTGGGAGGATTTTCCTTCACCACTGTCCTTCAAGGAAGTCTCAGAAAGGGGCTGCAGTGCTGCTGCTGTCCACTTTCAAGTGGTGCCTGCATATCGCGCAGAACCATCTGTAAACAAGGCACGAATTTGCTCTTCCTCAGTCAACTGATCATAACAAATTCTTCATGAGGCCATAGGTGCAGACTGGGAAAGGGAAGGTGATGTGACTGGAGTGGAAACCATAGGCATTTGGGCCACTTCTTCATGCAACTTACTTGTGCCTTCAGGTCCTGCTCAAGCCCGATCTCTGATATACTACTTTCATTTAATGATAGAGTGCTGCTGTGCAAGTCCAAATTTATGACTCTGTGAGTCAGACAACACCCAGTTCATGATGGGCAGCTCAGGCCTCTACCAAAGCCCAGTAACAAGCTAAAAGCTGTTTCTCAAAAGGAGAGTAGTTATCTGCAGAGGATGGCAGGGCTTTGCTCCAAAATCCCAAGGGTCTGCATTGTGATTCACCAACAGGGACC
>NW_006921710.1:4713325-4727561 GCF_000298275.1 Orycteropus afer afer
GAATAAATTATGACATAGTGCTGGGGAGCTGATATACCCCTGAGGAAGGACTTAGAAGGTATACTGTTGGCCTTGCCAGCTGAAGGCAAACTGCTTCTGATGGTCCTTTGAAATTGGTATCAAGAAAAAGGCATTGGCCAGATCAATCACTGCATACCAAGTACCAGGAGAGGTACTAATTTGCTCAAGTAATGAAACTACATCAGAAACAGCAGCTGCAATTGGAGTCACCACCTGATTAAGTTTATGATAATCTACTGTAATTCTCCAAGATCCATCTTTTTTTGCACAGGCCAAATAGCTGGATTAAATGAAGCTATGGTGGGAATTACCACCCCTGCATCCTTCAAGTCCTTGATAGTGGCAGTAATCTCTGCAACCCCTCCAGGGATGCGGTATTGCTTTTGATTTACTATTTTTGTAGGTAGAGGCAGTTTTAATGGCTTCCACTGGCTTTTCCTACCTTAATAACCTTAGTCTTTACTCCACATGTCAGGGACCCCAGGTGGGAATTCTGCCAATTGCTCAGTATATCTATTCCAATTATGCATTCTGGGACTGGGAAAATCACTATAGAATGGGTCCAGGGACCCACTGGGCCCACTGTGAGATGCACCTTAGCCAAGACTCCATCAATAACTTGACCTCCATATGCCCCTACTCTGACTGGTGGGCCACAATGACATTTTGGGTCTCCTGGAATTAATGTCAGTTCAGAGCCAGTGTCCAGTAATCCCTGAAAACTCTGATTATTTCCTTTTCCCCAATGAACAGTCACTCTCGTAAAAGGCCTCAGATCCCTTTGGGGAAGGCTGGGAGAAAGACTGACATTATAAATTTTTGACAATGTAGTGGGGTCCTTCCTCAAAGGGACCCAGCCTTCCTATCAATCAAGGGGTTGTGGGTCTGTAAACTGACTCAAGTCTGGGAATTGATTGAGAGGCCATGACTCTGTATTCTGGTGATTCAATCTAGGCTGCTGTTCATGTTACCTAGAATTCTTCTGTCTATACAGATCAAGTAAATACTTAGTAGGTTTGCCATGTATTTCACTATCAGGAACACCATGCACAAGTAGCCAATGCCATAATTCCATAAATCAGACTATTCTGATTACTGGTCCGACTCTGCTGTCCATTATGGTAACCATGCCCACATTGCCTTTGTTGATTAACTGCTGCCACTTGGCCCCTACTACCACAGGGTCCAATCAGCCCCATCGTAATTAAGTGTCTTAGCTCAATTAGGGCAGTTCCCACTGTCAAATCTGGCTTACAAAAAATACCAATCACAGCAGTCTTCAAGGATACTGGAGCTTCCTTCACAAATTTATTCCTCACCGTACTGGTGAAAGGCATGTCTTCTGGACTCTCCATTTCTGGCTCTAGGGGTCTAATCTGATAAATCGATTCTAATAGGCCAATTTCCCTAAGCCTCTGGATACCTTCTTCTACATTATACCAAAGCAGCTCTGGTAATTCAACTTGACTTAAGGTAGGCCACCGCATTATCCATGCTTCAGTAAGCCAACCAAATAAACTATTAGATCCATTCCTAACTTCTTAAGCTGAAACACTGAATGAAGAATCTGTACTTAGTGGCACTAAATCAATAAACTCAGACTGATCCAATGTTACGTTCCTTGCACCATTATCCCACACCCTCAGTAGCCGTTCCCATACATATTCTCCAGGTTTCTGTCTATACATGTTAGCAAAATCAAGTAGGTCTTTTCAGGTGTAGCGTACTACCTCCTCAGTCATACTTTGTATTTCATCTTTTGGGGCTCGCTTGGACTTAACTTTAGTTATAGGTCTAGCAGCAACAATGGGTGGTTGGGGCAATTCCTGAGAATATTCAGCAATGTCTTCCATGGCCTCTGCCTCAGGCAATGACCAAACAGAAACAGTTGAGTTAATCCCATCAAACTGAGGTGGAGGGGATGATGGTTTTACAGTAATCCCTTCAGATGGGAGGGATTCAACAGAATCTACAGGCTCCATATCCTGATCTTCCTGGCTATCTGCCTGTATGTCCCCATTCCAGGTTTCAGGATCCCATTTTTTCCCAATCAATGCCCTCACTTTAACTTCAGACACCATTCTGGGTTGGGAATTTAATTGGTATTGTAATTCAGCCACACTTACATCACTTTGTCTAGTGTAAGTAGGACCAACCAACCAGCTTCCTTATACTCCTCATACTGACAATATTTCAGAAAAGTATCAAATATGCGATCACCCAGAGCCTCACTTCTCAAAAGTACTTGATCTATTGGTGGTGCTCTTTTGCATATTAATGTTGCCACCTCATGCCACGGATTAGCAGGGCCCTCTTTACTACTGGAGGCAGGGTCATCAGTGCCTTTATGATTAATCAAACTGGAGAACCATTTGGCACTGGGGAAATCACTATAGGATGGATCCTTGTGATTTTTGTCTCTCTAGACCCCACTCCTGGTACCAAATGTGTTAGACTGGGTTCTCTAGAGAAACAAAACCAGTAAAGCTTATATATATAGAGAAAGAGAAATTTATCTTAGGAAAATGGCTCACACACTTATAGAAGCTGGCAAGTCCAAAGTTCTTGCATCAAATGTCAAGCTGGAGGCTTTTTCCGACTCATGCAGCTGCAGGGGCTGAGGAGCTCAAGGTTGGTAGGCAGTATACTGGATGTTGACTCCAACAAATGACGAATCCAAGATCTCCAGGCCAAAGGTGGATTGTTTGCTCATGGACAGTTGTAGGCAGAACAACAGAATCCTGATCCACAGAAGAGTGTCTCTTTTCCCAGTATATACTGGAAACAGGCCACACCCCTAGGGAAACTCCCTTTCAATGGATTGGCTGTTCAAAACATATACATCTGATCCCCTCATTAGACCAACCCACATCACAATTGCTTAAACCACACAGAATTGTGGTCCACCCAAGTTGACACACAGCTTCAACTATCACACAAAGGCATTCAGCTGAGTGCATCATACAAATTATGGATAACATTATGAAGAATAGGAATTCCAGAACACTTCACTGCGGTCATGAGGAACCTGTACATAGACCAAGAGGTAGTCATTCATACTTCATCGTTTAAAATCAGGAAAGATCTGTGTCACGGTTGCATCTTTTCCCCATACTTATTCAATCTGTATGCTAAGCAAATAATGTGAGAAACTAGACTATATGAAGAAGAATGTGCCATCAGGATTGGAGGAAGACTCATTAACACGTCATCTGTGATATACAGATGACATGGCCTTGCTTGCGGAAAGTGAAGAGGACTAGAAGCACTTACTGATGAAGATCAAAGATTACAGCTTTCAGTATGGATTGCAACTCAATATAAAGAACAAAAAATCTTCATAACTGGACCAATAAGCAACATAAATTGAAATTGTTAAGGATTTCATTTTACTTGGAACCACAATCAATGTCATGGAAGCAGCAGTCAGGAAATCAAATGACATATTGCATTGGGCAAATCTGCTGCCAAAGACTTCTTTAAAATGTTAAAAGAGCAAAGATGTCACTTTGAGGACTAAGGTGCGCCTAACACAATCCATGGTATTTTCTATCACCTCATATACGTGCAAAAGATGGACAATGAATAAGAAAGACCAAAGAAGAACTGATGCATTTGAATGATGGTATTGGCACAGAATGTTAAATATACCATGGCTGCCAGAGAACAAACAAAATGTCTTGGAAAAAGTACAGCCAGAATGCTCCTTAGAAGTGAGAATGGTGAGACTTCATCTCACGTGCTTTGGACATGTTATCAGGAGGGACCAGTCCCTGGAGAAGGACAGCATGCTCAGTGAAGTAGAAGGTCAGTGAAAAAGAGGAAGACCCTCAACAAGATGGGCTGACACAGTGGCTGCAACAGGCTCAAACAGCAACAATGGTAAGGATGGTGCAGGTCCAGGCAGTGTTTTGCTCTGTTGTACATGGGGCTGTTATGAGTCAGGACTAATTTGGTAGCATAGTGCCTAAGGTACTTGACTGCTAACCAGAAGGCTGGTGGTTCAAACCCACCAGCCACTCCTCGGAAGGAAGGTTGGGCATCCTACTTCTGTAGTGATACCGCCTCGGAAGCCCAAGGAAGGGTCTCTATGAGTTAAGGCCGACTCAATGGCACATAACAACAACAACAACAACAGTGCCTAAGGCACTGGACTGCTAACAGGAGGCTGGAGGTTCAAACCCACCAGCCACACCTCAGAAGGAAGATGAGGCAATCTACTTCCGTAGTGACACTGCCTTGGAAACCTAAGGAGGGGTCGCTATGAGTCAGGTCCAACTTGACGGCACATAACAACAACAACGACAATAACAAGAAAGGAGCTCTGGTAGCATAGTGCCTAAGGCACTTGACTGCTAACCAGAAGGCTGGTGGTTCAAACCCACCAGCCACTCCTCGGAAGGAAGGTTGGGCAATTTATTTCTGTAGTGATACTGCCTCGGAAACTCAAGGAGGGGTCTCTATGAGTCGGGTCCGACTCAACAGCACATAACAACAACAACAACATCAAGAATGTTTACTCTCTGCTCAAATCATCTCCACATGGGCTCACATGGGTCATAGATTTTGTCCCTGAACTTCAGAAGGCAAAGCTACTTGTGTTGCCACAGCTGTCCTCACAATTTTACTTTACACGTTTCATAGAAATTAGTGGCCTAAAATGGAAATATCAGAATATATTGCTTGGGACCAAGCACAGCGCTATGATGCCTCAGAAGGAGCCCTGGTGGTGTAATGGTTAAGCGCTCAGTTAGCTGAAAAATTGGCAGTTCTAACCCACCCAGCAGCTCCACAGGAGAGAGACCTGGCAATGTGCTCCAGTAAAGATTACAGCCTAGAAAACCCTATGGGGCAGTTCCACTCTGTCACACGGTGTCAGTAAGATTCCAAATCAACTCAGTGGTACCTGACAACAACATGATACCTATGAGGCACTGGGCATAGGGTGAACACTCAACAAATGGGGAAACATTATTCTTTTCTGTTGTTGTTCACCAGGGCTTGGTATGGTTGATAAATTCCTGGTCTCTTCCTCCTTCCTTCACATGTCAGGTTAGCAAGTTTACTTCAAAACCTCACTCGGATTCACCAAATGGGAAGAAATCAACTCTGTGAATGAGGCGAGTTATTTCTTCTTCTTGTACTGAAGTGATGGTTATTGTGGTGACAGCCTACAAGATGGCCCCCAAACGATCCTCACTTCCTGAGATTCACACTCTGAAGAGCTCCCTCCCACAATGAATAAGAGAACCAAGAGAACACGAATGAAATGACTGCATGTGAAGCCCGAGGCTGGGTCATAAAAGGCATCATGGCTTGTCTTGCCCTCTTGGATCACTACTTTGAGGAAGCCAGCCACCATGTTGTGAGGACCCTCAAGCAGCCTGTAGAGAGGTCCATGTGGAAAATGCTGAGGCCACCTACGAACACCCAGCACTGTCTTGCCAGTCATGTGAGTGAGCCATCTTGGAAGCAGATCCTCCAGCCCCACTCAAGCTGTCTGATGACTGTAGCCTCAGTTAACATCTTGACTGCAACCTGAAGAGAGACTCCAACCAGGAACCACCCAGCTAACTGCTTCTGAATTTCTAACCCACAGGAACTGTGAGCTAACAAATGATTACTGTGTTAAGCTACTAAGTTTGGTATAATTTGTTATGCAACAATTAAGTAACTATACAGAAATAGACCTTTTAGTTATGAGGGCCTTTCACTGATAGGGCTCCCAAAGTGTGTTCCTTAGAATACTGATCCCAGGCTATGCTCTGGGAAAACCAGAGAAAATTGAGTGGGAGCGGCACCATGGATCCCACTCAAGATTTCAGTGCTCCGTGGCATATTAGAGGCTCTGGTGGCACAGTCACTAAGGCATTTGTCTGCTAACCAGCAGGTTGGAGGTTCAAACCCACCAACCGCTCCATAGGAGGAAGATGAGGCAATCTACTTCCATAAAGATTTACAGCCTTGGAAACCCAATAGGGGTTTCCATGAGTTGGAATCGACTTGATGGCAGTGGGTTTGGCATATTAGAGAAGGCTTCTCCATGGAAGGAAGCTATTGAAGTTCTCTGAATCTAGCATTTCTCAGGAGTTTCCGAATGTGGAACTCTGATGTCCTAGCCTATGGGTACTCTTTGGGAAATACAGATAAACGGTCATGGTGGCAGATCCCTGGAATTCTCTAAATGATTATGCCCAATGTAAAAACAAAAATGTCCACAGCCTGATGTTCAGAGTGTGACCTGTGGTGCTCAGTATACAAAGACAAGGTGGCTGGCCTACCATGATGGGACAGTCTTTCTGGACTGCTTTTCCAGTAGTGGGATTGGCCCCATTAATCTTACAGTCAGTCACATTAGTCAGAGCACTAGGCCATTTTCTGACCATGGACCTGGTCCCATTTAGAGACCATTTGGGATTCAGATTTTGAATCCCAAACTCTGTAGCACCAGCTTGTCATCAACTCAGTGGCCTGGTAACAGGTGGGGCCATGCTGCATCTGTCCATATACCTTGTGTTTGCTGCAGCCATGCCTCAGAGTTGATTATTTCTCAATGGGAATACAACTACAGCTTAGAACACATGCCACCAGGAAAATAGCATTTGATATAGAAAAATTCATTTTATAGGCAACATTTTAAGATAAATCCATCCTCTTCATCAAGAAAAGGCTGTGCTCAGAAAACCACATTCTTTGGGGCCCCTGGGGATGTGTGGGGTGGGAACAAAGATCTTTCAATTTTACCCTCATGTTGCTTCATCTTTCCAGACATGGGCATACTGGGCCTCTCAGGGCCCTTTTGGAATCATCAACCCAGACACTAAGTGGCCAGCCTTCATCCCTTGCACCCAGGTATGAGTACTAGGGGTGGCAGAGAGCCCATTACACTGTGGCTACTCAGAGTGTGGTCCTAGCTGGCCCAGCCCATTTCTCCCTGAGCTCCTCCCCCATCTCCTGAATCAGAATCTGCAATTGAACTTGATTCCCTGGAGATTTACAGCATGTTACAGTTGAGGAATGCAGGCATGTACCCCAGACCTGCCGTCTCAAGGTACCCTTGGCCTACTAACGGGCAACTGTGCCCTCCCTCCCAGGCTCTCTGTCCTATCACCAACATCTTCTCAGGGGTTCCAAGAGCACTCTTGGTTTCCCAAGACCCATTTTCATGTTCATTCTATACTTCTGCATCTTTCTTGTTACAGAAACCCAGTGGGATTTTCATGGTATAATTGGGTGGGAAGTCAGGAGACCAGATTAGGAGGTTCTGGCAACAATGAATACACTCTTCCCATTGTGGATCCCTCACAACCCAGGAGGGAGATGACGTAACCCAGAGGTGCACAGAGAAGGACCCATCTACCTAGGGTCACAGAGCCAGGAAGTAGCAAAATCAGAGACCTCCACAGCCACTGAGCTCTCCCCAGATGCCCTGCACCATTAGGACTTCCTTGATGGAGAAATGGGACGGCCACAGTGATTATCAAAAGCTATTCCCTCATCCTCACTGGCTTAGCCCAGTGGTTCCTAATCTGAAGTTCCCTGGGGGCCCCTCAAGGGTCTCTGGGTTGGGGAAGGGGAAGCTCCATGGGCTCACGGTCTCTGGAAATCCCTGAAGGTCACTGCATCTTCACTGAGGCCTAAGAAGTTCACACAACATCATGTTCCTTTGCTTTCAGTGGGATTGTGTCAACCTACTGTACCTGTTCAGACTCTTCTAGAGCTGATGGGACTTAAGTAAACATCATCATTGCCCTTGAGTCATTCAAACTGAGAAAGCTGATATTATTGAACAAACGAAGTTTGTTTGTTGGACAAGCATGAGCCCTGGGACAACTAATAGCAGGAGGGACTTTTCTGGTGACAAAGTAGAGAGAAATTAGTTTAGAAATTGGAGTTACTGTGTGTGTGTGTGTGTGTGTGTGTAGGGTACCACTCGTCTCAATTATTTTTCAGCCATGGCATCTGCTTTCTTTTCTTTAAAATGAAGCGAGTGCTCTCCCCAGCCTCACTGGGCATGAGGGTGACCCAAGGCAGCACAATGGGCAGGACTGAGCTGGCCAGGCTGTTCAATATCCCAAGTGTTTACTATCTGCTCCTCCATCCCACGTCCATACAGAAGCTGCCCTTGAGAATGTGTGGACTCATATTTGCAGGATTTAAGGGAAGCCTAGCAGAAACCAGTTATAGACAAACTTGAATTTCAGTTTCCTCAGCCAAATCTTTCCATGGGGGTTTCCACTTTACTCTGTACCTTCTTTCCAATCCTGGTTTAGCTGGAGTGAGGGGTGTGTGGGAAAAGGGGGAGTGTACCTTTCATGGACATGACCCAGTGTATGCATGTGGAGCTGGGCTAATACTTGTCTTTCTTCTTGAATGAAGACCTTTCCTCTTGAATGAAGACTCTTTTCTCCTTCATACCTGTCACCGACACCCTATGATCACAGGAGTTTGGAGGTCCTGTAGATACTGGTCAGGAGAGTGCAAAAGTTAAAGGGATTACTCTGAAGTCCCATGGATTCAGGGGGCTTTGCAATCGACTGACAACTACAACTTGAGCTTCTCACTACCACAGGCTGCCTGTCTGCGTCTGTCTTAAAGATGGTGGAGCCCCCAGAGCTCATTAATAGCCAATAGAGAAGATATCCAGGATTTGAAGTCACCTTTGGGCACATGGTGGTGTGGTAGGGGTGCCAAACCAAAACCAAACTCGCTGCCATCAAGTTGATTCCAACTCATAGTGACCCCCACTGGGTTTTTGAGGCGGTAAATCTTTACAGAAGTAGATTGCCTAGTCTTTCCGCGGAGTGGCTGGTGGGTTTGAACCTCCAACCTTCTGATTAGCAGTCAAATGTCTTAGGTGCTGCACCTCCAGAGCTCCTTACAGGGTCTTCTTAAAATTGCTCCTCACTTGTCTAAGTAGTAGGAGCTAGAGACCCCAGTGCAGAAAGCCCTGCAATCACAATAACTATACTCCAGCAAGAACAAGCAAACTGGCTTTAAATACAGCTTCAAAAAGGGTTCATTCTGAACTAAAGAGATGGACCATCCATTGGCCACAGTGAAAGGCCTAGAACTCTGATGCTGACATACCAAGCAGGGGGCTTTTTTTAAAGAAAGGCACTATGGAGATTTTTTGGTGATTATTTATGGTATTGATCCAGCCCTTGGTGCTCCTTGTTATGCCCACATATTTTCACTGGTCTGCTGATAAGTCACCATCTCCTAGGAGACGTGAGCCCCCCACCCAGGCAGAGACCACATCTGAGTCCTCTTTATGCCCTTAAAGCTCGCCTGATGCCTGGCAGTCAGAACCCAAACTCGATGGCGTGTCTCTCCACCAAGCCAAGCCCCTGTTGGAGAAAGGAGTCCATTTGGTCCACCAGCAGGACAGAGGGATCAGGTTCAAACCAGGCTCCATCAGTTTCTAACCATGGGATCTTAAGCAAGTCAGTTCACGGCTCTGTGTCTAGTTTCCTGGTCTGGGAAATGACAATCCCCAGTCACTCGCCCCTCATGGGGCTGCTGTGATTGTGGTCTGGGTAGGTGAAGGGTGTGAACACACCTTTTGCCCAGGACACGCCCAGACTGAAAGAATCACAACCTGGTTTTCCAAGGGCCGAGCACAATGCTGGACTTACTATAGGTGCTCAGGTACCTTGGTGTGAAGACCAATATTTTAAAAAATCAACAGTTCTTAAAGTATAGAGATGAAGATGGTACGTCAATAGTAAAAAACGTGATTTTTCTTTTTTTAAAGAGGAAAAGCTTGACACCACCATGGCCCATCCCTCGCCCAGTCCAAACCAGAACTGTCCAAACTCCTCAAAGAAACCACACCAGTTGCCATTGAATGGACTCTGATTCACAGCAACCCCAAGCTCCTTACAGTGTGCTCAATGCTACACTGGACTATACATAAAGGAACAGGAATTCAAGAAATTTGGCAGCAGAAACCAGTTTCCAAGGGAGTGCAGGATAAGGAGAGGGTGGTGACCTTCTGGGACCTCCAAGAATGCTGCACCCAGATCCAGCCCATGGTGATATTCCCACTACAGCCCCACATGTGGGAATGGTCTCCAGCTCCACCCAGATAGGTACAAGGTGTTTTGAAGAAAGAGACTATTAGGGGCATCTCATCCATCAGCCTAAACATGGTCAGACATTTGCTTAAGGCAAATGAAAATACAGATGCCCTGTGAAAACTCTAAAATCCACATAGCAGCCCAGGGCAGTGGTTTTAGAGAGCCTTTGAGCCCTTCCCATGGCCAAGCATCGAGCTGGACACTTTCCATATACGAACTCAAATGAACTCTCAGTAATCTAGCTCCATTTGACAGATGAGGAAAGCAAGGCTCAGACTGGCTAGATGAGGTCCCCAAGGTCATTCAGTGGGAGCCAAGGTCTTAACTGTTAAGTGGTCATTCATTTCTAGGCCCTGGTTTCACCGAGATGTTTGTTTAAACCCCACCAGAACCAGGAGCCCCCCTGTAGAGATAAATAACGGTGATCAACTGCATGTATTAATTACGAGGGTGGGGGCTGACCAGTAAGTAATCGCATCCCAGTTGCTGTTGAGTTGGCTCAACTCATGGCAGTCCTGTGTGTATCAGAGTAAAACAATGCTCCACAGGGTTTTCAATGACTGATTTTTCAGAAGTAGTTTGCCAAGCCTTTCTTCCGAGGTGCCTCTGGGTAGACTCAAGCAGCCATCCTTTTGGCTAGTAGCGAGCATGATAACTGTGCACCACTCAGGGAGTTCAGAAGTCACGAAGTATGATCACCTTTACTGCAAAGATTTTTCTGAGTGGGAACCAACTGGACAAGATGGAGAATTTAAATCAGGTCTGACAAAAAAGGCAAAACCAGGGACTCCAGAAGGAAGCAACTTCTCTAAGATGGAACTAACTCGAACAACTTTCTTCCTGATTCCCAGGTAAGCAAGGAACAGAGGAAGGGGGACATTCAGGCTCAGTGGCTTCCTTGAGGGGAGCGTCAAAGAGGGTTTCTCAAGCGGCTGTGTGGGGCGGTGGCTAGAATCACAACTCCTGAGACAGACAGGCCTAGGGTTCTGTCCAGGCAAGTCATGCAGCCTCTCTGACCCTTAGTCTCTTCATCTGAGATGTGTCCATCAAAGATTTATTGACCAGCTGCTCCATGTGGAGCTAGTGCTGGATGCCAGGGACTTAGCAACGAATGGGAGAGACCAGATTGGAGCCCTGGACAAGCTCACCATCTAACAGGGAAAACACACAGATTTGAAGATGAGCTATAAGGAAATAATGGACATGAGAATAGTCTACCTCGGGCTGGTGGTGTGGGCTGGGTGACTGAGCTTAGCATTTAGCACACAATGAGTGCTCGGCCAGTGGGAGCTGCTTCCCTTGTTGCTAGTATGATGATTATAATCTGAATGAAACTGGCTACCTTGGGGACCAGTCCCATCACAGACTCACGTTCAAAAGGAACACCAGTCTGACATCCAAAAATCATTGAAAAGCAGTCTAAGTCTTCCTGAAACCTCTCAAAGAGACACCAAAGGGGAATTCCTTTGCGAAACACACACAGAAACATCCTAAAGACTCTGCACCAACTTATTTGCCTGGAAGGTCTCACAGCAGTTGTTCTAGAAACATCTCCCTTCTCTTTGCCCCCTTTTATCTTTCTCAGAGGAGCTCTGGTAGCATGGTGCCTAAGGCACCCGACTGCTAACCAGAAGGCTGGTGGTTCAAACCTATCAGCCACTCCTCGGAAGGATGGTTGGGCAATCTACTTCTGCAAAGATACTGCCTCAGAAACCCAAGGAGGGGTCACTGTAAGTCAGGTCTGACTCGATGACACATAACAACAACAACCACCTTTCTCAGAGAGGTGGGGTGGGGAGTGGGCAGCTGGGCTCAGCCTCAGGAGACAGGGGTTTGGGTTTGCCCTCCCTGGTATGTACTGACCAGGTTCTGCCCTCCCTCGCTGGGCTTAACCTCTCTATGCCTCAGTCTCCCCATCAGCAAAATGCAGGTAACGATAGCATCGCCTATGGAGCACAGTGACTATCAGTGAGATGTCGTTAGTCATCTTCGAGTTGACTCCAGCCGGGCTACCCCATGTGTGCAGAGCAGAACTCCTCCACAGGGTTTTCAAGGTTGTGACCTTTCAGAAATGGACCAATATGCCTGTTTTCCAATGTACCCCTGAAAAAAAAAAACAAAAAACCAAACTCACTGCCGTCAAGTCGGATCTGACTCATAGCCACCCGTTCTCGGGTTTCCGAGGCGGTATCACTACGGAAATAGATAATCCAACCTTTCTTCCGAGGAGTGGCTGGTGGGTTTGAACTTCCAGCCTTCTAGTTAGCTGTCAAATGCCTTAGGCACTACGCCACCAGAGCTCCTAGTGCACCCAAGTGGGTTCAAACTGCCAATCTCTCAGCTAGCAGTCAGGTGATGAACCATTTGTGCCATCCAGGGACTCCTTATCAATGAGATGTTGTTGTTGTTTGGTGCCAGTGAGTTGGTGCCGACTCATGGCAATTCCATGTGACAGAGTAGAGCTGCCCCATAGGGTTTCCTAGGCTGTAATCTTCATGGAAGCTCAACAGGTCTTTCTCCCACCAAGCCGCTGGATGGACTTGAACTGCCAACGTTTCAATTCGCAGCCACGCACTTAACCTTATGCCACCAGGACGGGCAGACCCACAGATACCTAAGTGTGAACTATTCTTATTTCCTTCTACCTTCCTCACCTTCTCCGCAACTTTACATCTCATTCCAGTTGGCTCTGGGCAGGTCTCCTGCCTAGTCTGGAATTACTGGTTCTCACACTCAGCAGCAGCTCCACCCACTACCCCACACAGCACAGGGAAAGGCCAGGGCTGCAGGCAAACCCTGAAGCCTCCTTAGGAGCACAGGCTGGGACCATGCTTCCCTTGCCTCCTCCAAGGTGGCATCTTCTGTCTTCCATAGGAGGGGCTCAGGGGCAGTTTCCCCTGGGCATTTGCCTCAAAATCTCAGTGCTCAGAGGGCAGGGTCAGGTATCCAGCAGGCCCCTGAGGCTTCTGATGGGTTAAAGAGACATGGCTCCCCACCCACTAAGGCCACAATCCTTGCCTCAAACCTGGGCAGTGTGGCCTGCAGTGGTTCCGGCCTCCACCCAGCTCCCCCCATTGGAGATCTGGACGTTTCTCTTCCTAAGAGGCTATGGGCAGGCCCTTGCCAGGAGCTGGCAACACAGCTGTGAAGAGGCTAGGTGGTCCCTGCCCTTGGGGGGGCCCACTGTGAGGACAGATAAGCAAGGCCTGAAAGCAGGATGAGAAACCCAGGGTGGCAGGAGAGAAGCAGCTCTGGGGTCAGGGTGGGCTTCCCAGGGGAAGAGACACTGAAGGGACAGGGTGGGAAGGAGGAAAGGAAAGGAGTCCCTGGTAAGGACACAGCTTGGACAAAAGCCTGCAAGAAAAAAAAGTGGGGGCGTGGTGGGGGTTCAAGGAGCTAAAGAGTTCTCCTGGCCCCCAGTGGGAGCAGTATACTGAGCACTGTGCCCTATGTCATCACACCTGGCCACCACTTCAACCCCAGGTCAGAGGGCAGGAAATGTCTCCCAATTCACAGATGAAGACTACCAAATCCAGCCTGCAGCCAGCGCCCCATCTCCTGACTCCTAGCTCAGCTAGGAAAAGCAAGATGCAGGCTTGGGCCCAGAGCACTCCTGGTATCTACTGACCAGTCACCGCAGACCACCTCCAACAACCTATGAGGTGGGTCCTATTATCATCATTCCCACTTTACAGGTGAGGAAACTGAGGGTTAGAGAGGCCACACCATCCATCCGGTCCTATTTTTATGTCTATAAGCCTGAGGTGCTCAGATGCCTTCCCCAGGTGGGGTGGGAAAGAGAACTAGGAACTGGGTAACTCGGTGAAGGAAGGCGGGGCACCAGGACCGGCTGCAGAAACCCAACACCAGGTGGGGAGAGGGGGAGGAATGTGGATGAGGAGAGGTGGAGGAATGTGGGTGAGGCTAAGGGTGGGCCAGTCCCGGAAGTGCCCAGGGCCCCAGGCGGCCCCCCACCGCCCCCAGGGGAGACCCTAACAGCCAGAAGACATCACCTCCTAGCTAGGCTGGACGGACCACCGCCTCCTGGCTGCCCAATCAGACTCACTCCCAGTCTGACAGGAGAGGCAGCCAGGGCCTTCCCCGAGGAGCACCCTCGGGACACGACCCGGGAC
>NW_006921710.1:4727661-4728700 GCF_000298275.1 Orycteropus afer afer
TTAGCACCGATGCCCGTCGTCCTCCCCTCGGGTTTCCGGTGGCTCCAGAATTTAAAGGTTAAATCCTAACCTCGTCTCAGCAGTTTCTCCCGGCTTTGCCTACCCAGCGCCAGTTGCTGGTAATTATATGCATCTCCAAGCAGCCAATCAGCTGTCAGACTGACAGATACTGATCTTTTCGTTTTATTTTTAGCTCTGTGCTTCCCCCTCTAGTTGCAAAAAAAAATTCTGTTTGTTCTGTGTGCTGCTGCCTCGCTTCCAGCCCTGCAGCCGGCTCTCATCTCCACGAGCCAGGAGGGAGCAGGAAGCTGGGGGGCCAGGAGCCTCCGTCCTTGCCTGAGAGGAGGCAACAAACCGTGCCAGTTGCCCACGAGCAGCCGAGGGGCCTGCAGGGTGCAGTGATGGGGAAGGGAGAAGGCTGGGCACTGCGGGAAGAGGAGCCATAGGTTGCAAGGGGAGCGGCCCATGAGCTATACTTGACTTCGGGGGCCAAGCTTGCTGGGAAGGGAAGCAAGTTTGTGCCTGCGGGCTTGAGACAAGCAGAGAAAGAAAGACGAGACTGAGAGAAACAGAGACATGCAGAGGCAAAGACGAAGCTAGATTGAGGAAAAGAAAGAGGAGTGGAGGGAAAAAAAGACAAGCTAGTTGCCCCCCTGAAAGTATTCTTTCTTCCTCTCAGGCCTGAGCAGATGGGAACAGGAACAGCACTGGAGGGGCTTTCCAGCCCAGGCCTGCCTGGGTCAGGCGGAGAAGCTGAGCCCGCCTCCCCCATACACCTCACACGCGTCATCTGGCAAGTGGGCCAAGGATATGCTCTTCCGAGTCCTCTTGTGGGTGCTTCTGGAAGGTTCTGTGGGCCTTCCCTGACCTGTGCACCAGGAAGCTGGCTTGTGTGAGGGATCTGCCTGAGGGAGGCCCCTATTCACCAAGGGTTTCTGGGACAGAGAGTAGGAATCTGAGGATCAGGGGAGCTTAGGTGCCTTGGAGTCTGGGTTAGCCCAAGATGAAGAGAAATAGGGCCTGGGAAATCCTGGCTAGG
>NW_006921710.1:4729085-4764175 GCF_000298275.1 Orycteropus afer afer
GTTGGCAGTCCAGCGCTTAACCATTGCACCACCAGCGCCACACTTGTGAGGTGGTATTATTAGTGTCTCCGTTTTGCGGATGGGGAAACTGAGGTTCATGTGACTTGTAATTGGCAGAACTGGGACTAGAGCTCTCCCCACCCCCCTTTTGGCTTCCTTCTCTCTGACACCACAGATGGCGCTGAGAAAAAAGAGAAGGGAGAGCGGGGAGAAGGGAATTAGGAGACCGAAAGAGATGGAGGGAGGCAGCAGCACCGTGATCAATTACTTGGGCTATAAATTTCTGCTGTTTTGCAAAGCGAGCACACAACCTCTGAGAAGCAGAGCTCGTTGGGTACGCTGGGGAGAACTGAAGAGAGCCAGGCCCAGGCAGCAGGCGCTTCAGATGGTGGGAGCCCAGGGGTGAGGGGGCTCAAGAATGGGGTCAGACAGGCTGGCAGAGGACGAGGACCCACGAAAAGGGCAGAGGAGAAGGAGAACAACAAATGAGAGTGAGCTGGGTACAGCCGAAGCTCCCCTGGGAGGGAGTGTGCCTTCCTCTCCTCTTCCCAGCAGCCCCTCCTCAGCTTGGAGCAGCCTGCTGGCAAGTGGGAACACCAGTCAGCGTAGCAGGAGCCCTGCCTGCTCCTTCGCAGCTGGTCCTGGGGCTAGTGGCAGGAGACTCTGTAAACCTCAATGTTCTCATCTGTAGAATGGAATAATGATGGCATCCATCCCCAGGGGCTGGTGTGAGGAGTCAGTCAGATCTAGCGTGTAGCGTGGGACCTGCTACACGAGAAGTAAAGCAAATAGGATCATTACTCTTATTTGCAAGATAACAATATTCATCCCCAGGGCTGCCATAATGACGTACCACAAACTGGGGGGCTTAACACATCTGAAATTGAGTCTCTCATACATAGTTCAGGAGGCTGGAAGTCCGAAGGGCGTCTGCAGGGTTGGTAAGCTTCTGAAAGATCTGAAGAAGCTGCCCAGTGCCTCTCTCCTAGCTCTGGTGGTTGCCAGCAATCCTTGGTGTTCCTTGGCTTGTAATGTATCACTCCAATGTCTGCCCATCTTCCCATTACCTTCTTCTCAATGTCTGTCTCTCTCTGTCTTTCCCTCCTTTTATAAGGACCCTATTAATGGGATTTAGGGCCCACCTTAAATCCAAGATGATTTCATCTTGAGATCCTTGACTAATTATACCTACAAAGACCCTATTTGCCAGTGAGGTCACATTCTGAGGTTCCAGGTAGACATGAATGTGGGGCAAGGTGGGGAGACACTATTCCACCCACTATAGCCCTGGTGTTGTAGTGCCTAAGGCATTGGACTTTTAACCAGAAGGCTGGCGGTTCAAGCCCACCAGGCTCTCCTCGGAAGGAAGCTTGGGCAGTCTCCTTCCTAGTGATACCACCTCGGAAACCCAAGGAGGGGTTGTTATGAGTCGGATCCAGCTCAATGTCAGTGAGTATAGTAACCAAGGGCTAAAGGGTTTGACAAGGAGCCCTGCTGGTGCAGTAGTTAAATGCTTGACTGCTAACCGAAAGGTCAGCAGTTTGAATCCACAGCCACTGCACAGGAGAAAAGACTTGGATGATCTACTCTGTCTTCGGCAAATGCTTTATCAGAACTCTTTGAGAAGCAGGAAAATGGACTGAATTGGATTTTATCTCATCCCTTCAGCACCTGGAAAGAGCTCTCGTGGCACAATATCTAAGGCATTTGACCGCTAACTAGATTGGCGGTACAAACCCACCAACCACTCCGCAGATGGATGATGGGGACAATCTACTTCTGTAAAAATTTACTGCCTCAAAACCCAGTGGGGATCACTATGAGTCGGAATCAACTCGATGGCAGTGCGTTTGATTTGGTTTTGGTTTTGAGCACCTGGTGGGGGTTGAGTTTATTCTCTATCCAAAATAAAAAGGCGAGTGTGGGATAGGGAGTGTAGCCTAGGGAACTCTGTGGGGCAGTTCTGCTCTGTCCTGTAGGGTCACTAAGAGTCAGAATCAGCTCAGTGGCGCCCAACAGCAAGCAACACAAAGAGTTTGGCAGCTGGTATTCTGGAGATTGATTTAATTATTATTATTATTATTTTTAAAAAAGAAAGAAAGGTGGAAGCAGTGCCGTCTGAGGAACAACAGAGGAGAGAGCTTCCTGCCGCAGGGGAGTGAGGAGCACAGGCTTGTATCCGTCCTCCAGCAATGCAGAGGTGGGGGCATGGACTGGGGTGCACCCCATGGTGGGAAACAGGGCCCGAGCGAGGCGGCTTACCTCATGCTCCTAACCTCCACCTTTCTGGAGCCTTGCCGGAGCTCACTTAGGTAATGAGCTGTAGGCACAGGCCAGCGTATCCCCCAGGAATCTAGGTACCCCAGAAAAATGAGATTCTGGGAACAGCACTCTCAGAGACTTCCACACTGTGGAATTGCAAAGACCGCAGTATTTCACAAGCGCCCCTGTGTGCTTACTCTCTGGGGTTGCGACAATGCCAGCAGTGCATCAGACCTAGCACTGCCCTCAAGGAGCTCACAGGAAGAAAAACAGTAGGTACAGCTGTCCCTGAGCCCTGTCTTTGGACCCCAGACTATGGCTAGAGTAAATGGGAGGCCACAAGATGGTGAAAGAAAGCCACAGACCACAGACATAAGGAAATGAGGAAAAGAGGGGCGGGGTGGGGGTCCTGAGAGCAAAGGGTGACTCTCAGATTTGCCACAAACCCAGGGTCCTAGAGAAGATGACTTGAAGTTCAAGTAGGCACCAGGGACACACAGGTCCCAAACCAAAGGCAGAGGAGGAGGTTTCTATTTTAAAGGGAGCTCTGGTGGTCGAGTGCCTAAGGCATTTGACTGCTAACCAGAAGGCTGGTGGTTCAAACCCACCAGCCATTCCTCAGAAGGAAGGTTGGGCAATCTACTTCCATAGTGATACTGCCTTGGAAACCCAAGGAGGGGTCCCTATGAGTCGGATCCAGCTTAAGAGCAGTGGATTTGGTAAAGGAGACCTAAAATGGATTCCTTTCAAAAAGGAAAGAACCTACCCTAGATGAGGATAATAAAAAGGTTGTATTAGTAAAGATGGGCAATCAATGTAACAAACAGCCCCCAAATAAATTTATTTCTTGTTCACATTCCAGTCTACTATACATTGGGTGGAGAGGGTCCTGTTCCTTACAGTCACTCAGCGGCCCAAGGTCTTTCATCTGTGGCTCTGCCATCTTTAGGGCCTTCTCTAGAATAACCTGGTGGCAGGGTGGGGCAAAGAGTGTGGAGGATGGCACGGGAGGTTTAAGAAAACCTTTATGGATCAGGCAAAGAGTGGGATCTCATTGGCCAGAACATGGTCACAAGACCATATTTAGCTACAAGGGAGGCTGGGAAATGTAGTTTAGCTGAGTGCCTAAGAGGAAGATGAACCCAAGATGTCATCTTTTGTGGGTGGATGAGCTAATAATGAGCTAATACTCATGCAGCATCAGGTACAGGACCTGGCCACTGAACTTGTCTGCTGATGCTGGTTATGTGTTCTTTAAATCGAGATGGCACTCACCAGCATGTCAGGAAGGCATGTTAAGGCTGCTCCCAAGGACAGACAGACAGACTGACTGAGAGAGACAGAAAGTGCAAAGACATAGATCGAGAGATGTTTTTAGTCTAGGGAAAGGATCTAAAGTTTTTGTGAGATTTGCAAAAATTTGAGGCATAATGGCTTAAAGAGTGATGGATCATTGTCCCATTAAAGCAAGAGCTTAGCTCTGCAAAGTTGACATCATTTGGGACCAGGAAGTCTTAGTGCCAGGTTCATTGATTCTTATGACCCTACTTCATGCGTCAAGGTGTAGAACCAAGGGCTCCCCAACTCCTCTCTCCTCTTCCCCACCAAACATGCCCCATAGACTTCTGGAGACAGGACAGAGAAGGCCTCAGCTGATCCACAATGGTGAACAAACCAGTTTAAGTGGACTGTGACAGCCAAACTAGCCATAGGGTCATGTGGTGTCGGCATTGGAGGCAATCTCAGATGTGCAGGTAGGGCAACTGAGGTCCAGAGAGAGGCTCACCTCGGCCAGGGTCAGGGGCAGAGCCAGGATTGGGATCCAGTGTTTAATCAGTCAGGTTTCTGGGATTGTAAGCAACAGAAACTGGCTCTGTTTACCTTGAATTGAAAAGAAATTCTCAGCCAGACTGTGAGGGAGTCAGAGTGGAAGACAATGTAGGAGAACCAGACAGGCCCCAGAGAGGATCCAACCAGGGCAACTTTGAGAGCAGGAGAGGACTCGGTGACCACCTTGGGGACTGGCCGACAGGATGAGGAATGAACTTCCATCCACAGGGAAGAGGGGCTGGAGACCAAAGTGGGGCTACTGACTCTTCCTTGGCAGACAAGGACCAAAGCACCTGGACCGACAGCCCACCTCCAGGGCTGCACCCATGAGGGGGTGGGCTCTCCATGAGGCAATTAATGGGCTCTTGTCAGAAGAAGGGGGAGTGTGGGTACTGGGCCAGCCAAAACAGCAGATGTCTGCTCTGGACTCTTGCTCCAAAGTTGTGCAATTGAAACAAAACAACTGTGGGGCTGGTTTCCTGCAGCTCAAAGCTGTGACCCAACCAAGAATCCAGCCCCCAAAACACCAACAGGAATTCCAGAAAACAGAGCCCTCCACAAACCTGCTCTGCTGCCCTGGAACCGAGGTTGTGGGCTCTGCCTGACCCCCTAGGAGACTGTCAACTCTCTGAGGACAGCCAGGCAGACTGGTCCCTCTACACCAAGTGGGCTCACACAGGGCTAAGGCCGGAGGAGGAGCTGGGCCAAGGGCTGAGGGTCCAGAAGGGAAGGCATCGCTGGGCCTGAGCTAACTGCTGGACTAACCTGGTGGAAGGATGTCCACGAAGGGGCTTTCTGACACACATGGGGCAGAAAGGAATCTTAAATCCAGCTGATCTTCCTTAAGAAAAGTGGAGCCTAATAGGAAAGAGGTACCGTTACTGTCAGCCTCTGTCCCCCATGCCAGGAGGTTTCCGGAGTCTTTCACACCCCCTGAAATCTATCCCCAACCTGCTGGCCCCATCCCCAAACCTGTTAGTAGGAGACCACAGGGAGAGATTTAGAAAGCACCCCCCTCACCTTCACACAGTAACCTGAGGCCTAGGGAGCAGTGGGTACGCCCTATTCTGCAGCTGCTTTCTGCCTGGGATCAGGGGAGGGGCAACCAGGAGCTCCTGGGGACACAGGGAGGGGAGAAGAAAAGGGTAAAAAAAAAAGGGGAGTCCTTCCTGACTTGAACCACAGGCCAGCTGCAACAAGCAGTAGTTGGGTCTGCAAGCACAGGGGCGGCTGCCTGAGGGTGGGCGGGACCTTGACTGTTATTATCGACCAAGCACAAATACAGAACCTTTTGTGTTTCAGGCTCTGCTCCAAGCTCAGGGGGTTATTTAGCCCTCTAATCCTCCAGACCTCCCTACAAGGAGGAACTGCTGTTACTTCCGTTGTCTCCATTTTACAGCGGAGGAGACTGAGGCACGGCAGCAAATGGCCGGTCGGATTCTGTTATCTTCTGGCCACTCTTCACTGAATCCAAGGCCCCAACAAATCTGTCCTTCCTCAGACCTCGGAACAAACTGCACCTCCCCCAGGAAGCCTAGCCCTGACTAGTATTCTAGAAAGTTCTCTCTGCCTTTTATCACAGCACATGCCGCCCTAACCAGCCTTTCTCTCCCAGCTTCTCTCCCCCTCTCTGTCTCTCATCCTGCTTTTGTTTGGTCTTCTCGGCTCCCACCCCCCATTTTCAAACCAATAAACACCTTCTGATGGAAAGTTTCAAAAGCACAGAGACCTCACACTGTGGTGAGGTTCCCTTCCACACTGCTTCTCAGGGCCTGGCCCAGAGCAGAGGCAGGGACATCTCTGCTCCCCCACTGCAGCTTTGTAAATATCAGCTGCTTTTTTTTTTTTTTTAAACCCAGTCTCTCGGTTAACAGCTGTTACTGGCGTTTGAGGGCAAGTGCTGTGCAGTGGTGTTAGGCGGACCACCTACCACCCTTAACCCTCACAACTCTCCGAGATGTGCTGTTGCCACTACACCCACTTTTCAGGCGAGGAAACTGAGACACAGGGCTATGGGGTGATTTGTTGAAGGTCTTTGTCTGGGTTCAGTACTGGAGGTTTTAAGTGGCTTCCACCTCCCTGTAGAGAGGTATTTCCAAGGACTTCATTAGTTACCTGGTCACTGAGGATAAAGCAGCCAAGCCCTGGAAGGCCTTACAATGTCAAGAGGAAAACAAGAGGCTCCATTGAACAACACTAACTCACTACGCAACACAACAATTGGGATGTCGCTACCAGCTTAATGCGTGGGCAGGCCCTGAGGCTAAACAGTATTTTTACCTTAAACTCTGATTTCAGAAGGAGCTCTGGTGGCACAGTGGTTAAAACACTCGCCTACTAACCAAAAGATTGGTGGTTTGCACCCACCAGCCACTCTGCAGGAGAAAGGAGTGGCAGTCTGATTCCATAAAGATTTGCAGCCTTGGAAACCCTATAGGGCGGTTCTACTCCTTCCTGTGGAATCGCTATCAGTTGAAATCAGAATCAAAATTGACTTGATGGCAGTGGGTTTTTGATTTTGGTTTCTGATCTGAGATTTCCCTGCACTGGGTTTGCTTAAAGTAAGGGAAGCAGGGATTAACCAAGACTGGGTGGTTTCCATGGAGCCCAGCTTGTACAAAATGACATTTAGACTCTCCTGGGGGTGATGGGACCACGGCTGTGGGGAGGGAGCCCCATCCCCAGTCCCTACAGAAGGTACCTGCAGGATCTCATGGGAAGCAGAGGCCACCTCACTCCCACCAGCAGTGTCAACAAGAAGACGTCCAGGGAAAACCCCACTTTCTGAGAACTTACCCTGGTGGAGAGACCTTTCATCACCACACTGCCCCTGCCCTTCCCAGGCTTGAGAGCAGCACTTGTGCGCTGTGTTCTGCTCATTAAGACACGTCCAGGCGAGACACCAGGGGGATGGAATTTTGCTGTAAAGCAAGGAATACCTCAAGGTCTCCAGTTCATTCATTCAAACGTTTCATGACTTTGCCACAAAGCCTTTAATTAGTAGTTTATTTCTCACCAGTTCCTAAAGTATAAGGGGCAGCCATCCCCCTGTCCCAGATCCCCAAGACCATCACTGAACCCTCATCTCCCTGGAATGTGCTGGATCTGGGCTGATGGGATGAGGTGACTCATATGCCACACAACACATTCTCTGGGCACCAAATTCAACTGGACAATATCTCCAGTAATGGTAACAAGATCTGGCACAGAGCTCTTACCATTTGCTTAAACCTGTTAGTAAACCGATTGCCTTTGAGCCCATTCTGATTCACAGCAATCCTATAGGACAAAGTAGAACTGTCCCATAGAGTTTCCAAGATTGTAGATCCTCATGGAAGCAGACTGCCAGATCTTTCTCCACAGGGTGGCTGGTAGATTTAAACCACTGACCTTTCAGTTAGCAGCTGAGGATTTTAATCACTGTGCCACCAGGGCTCTTAACCGTGTGCTTAATGCATCATAATTATGCCATTTACAACAGCCTTCAGAAGTAGATGCTGTTATTATTATAAGACATCGTATTCATTGTTATACCACTATTCATTCATTAATTCATTCATAGCTTCTTCCAACAAATTTTTATTGAACATGGACTCCATCTCACCCTAGGCCTGAACCAAAGGTGCATGAGGCAAGGATGTGCTCTCGAGGAGTTGAAAGGTATGGTAGCCAGCTCCCAAAATGACCACTCCTGGTATTCGTGCCCTTGTGTAGTCTCTTCCTGCAGTGACTCATGGTTGGTCTTGTGACCAATAAAGTACTGTGGGGCTAAGGGTATGTGACATCCAAGGTTAGGCCATGGAGAATGTTGTGGCCTCTGCCTTGCTCCCTTGAACTGCCACTCTGAAGGAAGCCACCGTGCCGTGAGGATACTCAGATAGCCCTGTGGAAGGGCCCATGTGGAGAGGAACTGTGGCCTCCAGTCAACGGCTTACCAGACCTGTGAGTGAACCACATTGGCTATAGATCCTCCAGCCTCAGTCAAGCCTTCAGATGATTCAGTCCCTGCCGAAATCTGACTGCAACCTCGTCAGAAGCTCTGAGACAGAATCATCCAGCTAAGCTGCTTCCAAATTCCCAACTCACAAAACAGCGAGATGATAAATGTTTATCATTCTTTTAAGCCACTAAGTTTTGGGGTCATTTGTTACACAGCAATAGATAACTAATACAGGGATGTGTGTGTGTGTGTGTGTGTGTGACTTGTATGAATCAATTGCTAATAGGCATATAGGGGACTGCTCAGGGAAGAATCTCTGGGAGCTGAATCAGGAAGAAGGAGTCTTCCTGGCAGTGGTGTCCTCAGAGGCTAGAGACAGTCAATCAGAAGATTCTTGTGGAAGGGAAGGGTTCCTGGGTACCACAAGTGTCAGGGCAGGGTTGGCAGATAAGTTGGGACTAGGGAGGGGGGTAGGTCACTTAGAAGAGCTCAGTTCCTGACCCAGAATACATGTTCAATGGATACTATCAAAGGTAAGGCACTTGACTGCTAACCAGAAGTCTGGAGGTTCAAACCCACCAGCCACTCCTCGGAAGGAAGATGGGGCAATCTACTTCCATAGTGATATTGCCTCAGAAACCTAAGGAGGGGTTGCTATGAGTCAGGTCTGACTCGACAGCACATAACAACAACAACAAATCAAAGTTATGAGTAGGTAGCCAGGAAGGAAGGGGTATAGGGAGAAAGTGGACATCAGTGCTCCCACCAACAAGTCTGTACTCAAGGACTAAAATGTCCATCAGTGGATGAATGGGTAAACAAAACGTGGCATATGCATACAATGGAACATTATTCGGCAATGAAAAGGAAAGCAATACTGATACATGCTACAACATGGCTGAACCTTGCCAACATGTTTAGTGAAAGAAGCCAATTACAGAAGACCCCAGATTGCTCAGGACCATAGACACAGGGGACATAAGCTCAATTGGCATCCAAAACATTGTTCCACATCCTACTTTGGCGAGTAGCGACTGGGATCTTAAAAGCTTGCAAGCGGCCACTTAGATGCAATGATGGGTCTTTCTTCATCCAGAGCAAAGAAGAATGAAGAAAACCAGAGACACATGGAAACAATTAGTCCAAGTGACTGGTACACCATGTGATCCTCAGTCTATATGACTATGAGACCAGAAGAACTAGGTGGTGCCTGGCTACCACTGTCAACCACTCAGAGAGGGAGATCCTGGGTAGAGTGGGAGAACAATGTGGAACAAAACTCAAAATCACTAAAAAAAAAAAAAAGGACCAGGTTTGCTGTATGATAGAGCCTGATGGAACCCCTGACACTATGGCCCCTAGCTGTCCTTCAGGTCTGGAACTGAACCCACTCCTGTGGCTTCCAGCCAAACAAAAGGCAGGCATATGAGCTGAACATTTACAGTAGGTAGATACGCTCCTTGGAGAGAACAATCATGGGAGAACAGAAGGGCTGTGTATGCACAGGGAGACAGCTGGGGGCGGGCAGGAGTGCTTGGAGGGAAGGACACAGGGAAGAGGTAACTGCGGGGAGGAAGTGGGAGGGGAGCTGTTGCGTTGTGGGAAATTGTAGTCAACATCATGAGACAAAGTGTATGTGAGCTGCTGTATGGAAAGTGAATTTGCTCTATAAACTTTCACCCAAATCACAATAAAAATTTTAAATAAATAAATAATTTAAAATTGCAAAATAAAGAAAAAAAAGACCCCAGATTGTATGGTTCCATATTATGGGGTTTAAGGCTTGATCCCTCAAGGGGTTCATTGCCTGACAGAGGAAGAATTTTGACCCATAATCCACCAGGCTCCCCAGTCACTTTCCACCTACTTGTACACCAGGTCTGACCTGGAGTTGAGTGACTGAGCATCATTCTTTTTTTCCACTGAGTTACAACCCACGTACCATAAAATTCACCTTTTAAAGGTGTATGTCTCAGTGGTTTTTAGTTTATTCACAAGGTTGTGCAATCTTCACTTCTGTCTAATTCCAGAACATTTTTGTCACCCCCAAAAGAAAACCTGTACCCATTATCAGTCACTCCTTATTTTCCTCTCCTCCCAGCCCCTTGTTGTTGTTGTTGTTATTTGCCGTCGAGTCGGCCCCGACTCATAGCGACCCCTCCTTGGGTTTCCGAGGCAGTATCACTACGGAAGTAGGATTGCCCAACCTTCCTTCCGAGGAGTGGCTGGTGGGTTTGAACCACCAGCCTTCTGGTGAGCAGTCAAGTGCCTTAGGCACTATGCTACCAGAGCTCCCCCTCCCAGCCCCTAGCAACCACTAAGCCACTTTCTGTCTCTATGGATTTGCCTATTCTGGGCATGCAAATGGAATCATACAATATATGGTCTTTTGTAATTAGCTTCTCTCACTAAACAGAATGTTTTCAAGATTCATCCACGTCACAGCATGTATCAGTACTTTGTTCTTTTTTTATTGCCAGATAATATTCCATTGAATATATATACATTTTGTTTATCCATTCATCAGTTGATGGACATTTGGGTTGTTTCCACATTTTGGCTATTATGAAAAATGCTGTTAAAAACACGTTTGTACAAGTTTTTGTGTGAACATTATACATTTTCAATTCTCTTGGGTATTTACCTTAGAAGCAGAATGGAGCCCTGGTGGTACAGTAATTAAGCATTTGGCTGCTAACCGAAAGTTGGCAATTTGAAGCTCCACAGGAGAAAAAACCTTGTGATCTGCTCCCCTAAAGATTACAACCTTAGAAACCCTATGTGACAGTTCTACTCTGTCCTTTAGGGTCATTATGAGCCAGAACTGGCTTGATGGCAAGGGGCTTGTTCTTTTGTAGGCTTTGTGGTAGCTCCACATTTAACATTTTAAGAAACTGCCAAATTCTTTAATTAATTTTACTTAGTGTCAGTTGACAGCCTCCTACGTGCCAGGTACTGGTTAGGCACTGAAGTTAAAATAGTCCTCCAGGTAAGCATAGTCCCGGCCTTGGTGGAGCTTATAGTCAAACAAGGGAGACAGACAGTGAAATAATGATTGACAAACTCATTCATTTGAGAAACACAGCTGTGTACTTGCTGTGGGCTTAAGATTGTACAGGTATGGGGGCTACAGTGTGAAGAAAGCAGACCCAAGGCTGGCTCTGATGAAGTTTTAATTCCAGTGAGGGAGATAGATGCTAAACAAAATCACAAATAAGCATAGAATTGAAGATGAGAGCCATCAAAGAAACATGAGGGAGGCCTTGCTGTAGGCCAAAGTTGGAAAAAGTAGTTGGCCAGACGACACTGAGAGGTGCAGACAGCACGCTAGGCAAAGGTTACAGCACATGCAAAGGCCCTGCGGTAGTGAGAAACATGGTGAGTTGGAAAAAAAAAACCTTAAAGCTGATGTTGTAGGAACTGAGTGAGTAAAGGAAAGAGTGATGGGAGGTGCAGCTGGAAAGGTGGGCACAGGCTTTGTGGGCCAGGCTAAATAAAGCTTCCAGTTCTTCTAAGCAGAATGGAGACCTGCTGAAGCTTCTAGCTGCAGAGTAGCTATGTGAGTGCTTTCATTGCTACAAGTAATAGGACACCCTACTGGAGTGGATTGCACTATAACATTTACTCAACAAGAATTCCTGAATAAGGCCTCAGGTCAGTTCAGATGCTCAACAGAAAAGTAACTGGGTGCCTTCCACCCTTGTACTCTGCCAACCCTGAGTTTTTTACCTCTAATTATTTGTCACTATATTGTTGCATGATGGCTGCCACAACTCCAGGCATCACATCCTCACACACCAGCATCAGAACAGCTCCCTCACTCTCTCATTCTGTCTCCTTTAGAGAGTGATGGGAGGCATCCCAGAAGCTCCCAGCAGACTTTCCTTTCTATCTCATTGATTAGAACTGGGTCACAGGCTCACCCCATTCCAATTACTAGTGAAGGGAAACAGGATTGCCGTGAATGGCTTGGATAGATCTGATTGACCCCTTGAGGCTGGCCTCAGTATTGCCCAAAGAAGATGGAATTCTGTGAAGCAAGAAGTGACGTGTTATGTAATTGTGATGAGTACTTTGAAAGAGCATTGACCTCTTCCTAAATTCTGCACATCGAGTGCAGGCTGTGTCCAGGGCTGGGGGAGAGCAGCATGAAGCAGGATGAGCTGTGGCTTCAGGGGGCCAGCATTAGGACACAGGTTGTAATCAGCCTGCAGGAGAGAATGGTTCCTAAGGCCTGTGTCCCATCCGAGCAGCTGTTCCTGGGAGGATTCAGACCCTCCACCACCCAATCGGCTTCTCCAAGTATTGGCTCCAGCCTCTTACTAATACCTCTTCTTGCAGCCTGGGGAAATCATAATGGCAGAGAGAGCACCTTGTCCCATACAGTATCTGTTTTCCTCTTCTATAATAATAAACATTGTTCTCAGACCCTAAGACAACAAACAATAGACCACATTTCCCAGCTTCTCTTCAAAGAAGGGTGCCCATGTGATGAGGTTCTGACCAGTGGGATGTGAATGGAAGTGATGGGTGCAACATCCGGTTATGCCCTTAAATGGAAGAGTGGTTCTCTTTCTCACCTCCTCTTCCTATTGGCTGGAATGCAGATACAGTGGCAGAAATCAGAACAACCATCTCAAATCATGATGTAGAAGCTGTGCATTAAGGATGGCAGAGTAGCAAAGCAGCAGGAGTCTGGCTTCCTGACACAGTGCACCCACTTTATGAACCCTGGGCTGTGTGTGATGGGACCAGTTATCTTGTGTAGAATTTTGTTATAGCAGCTGAACCTGTATCATACCATATAGTCATCATAGTGCAACAGACTTGCTTCCGATTTTGCCTTCGGGTGACAAATGCTAGTGTTATCCACATGTCAAGCCCCTAAGTCGGGAGAGTGGGAAGCAGTGTTATTCCTTTTGGAAAGTATACAATGTAGTTGAGGAGGTGAAATAGGTGTACAGTGTCACTAGGGAGTCTGTGATGTTTCCAAGGGAACACAGAGCTATGGGGGTTCCAAGGAAGGGAAGAGAGCTGTGGGCAGTGGTGCTTCCTGAGAAAAGAGATTGGTTATCTAAACAAGGAAAGGACCTTCCTGAGAGGGAAAACAGGTAGGACAAAAGCCAGGAGGCTGAGAAGTATCATGAACTTTGGAGGCAGCAGGGTTAGGACTCCATTGGTTCACTGCTCCCTTCCAGTTTGGACAACCTCCAACCCTGAGCTATGTACTCGCCTTGGGCAGAAGCAGAGCCAACACCATGTCTTGCTTTGGTGTGCAACAGAGAAACTCTGGATTTCACATGGGGAGGAAGGCCAAGCCCAAATTCCCAGGCAGACGGTGGCGAGATACCATCATCTGGACAAGTCGCTCTAGGTGGAGTTGTTCCCTCTCGTGCCTCAGTCTCTCCATTTTGTAAACAGAAGTTTTATACATATGATCATTTGTATATTTTAGTACAATGAAATACTCTTCTTAAGTACAAAGAAGTTCACCATGAATTTACCAAAACCAAACCCACTGCCATCAAGCAAATTCCAACTCACAGCAATCCTATAGGATAGAGTAGAACTGCCCCAATGGGTTTCCAAGGCTGTAAATCTTTATGGAAGCGAACTGCCTCATCTTTCTCCCAGGGAGTGGCTGTGGTTTCGAACTGCTGACCTTTTGGTTAGCAGCCCAATGCTTTAACCACAGCACCACCAGAGCTACTTTTCCACCAGGAATTACACTCTACTTAAGTACAAAACAGTCCCACCAGGAACTACGCTTTCACCACTGGCTTTATTTTCACTTAAATGTGTAACAGGATTTTAGTACTGTGGTTAGGCACTCTCCTATCGGGAAGCAAAAATTTCTCTTTCAGAGAGGAGCTCAAAGAACGGGCAAACGTTTGTTGCCCAATTGCTATATAAGCAGATAGACATCCATTCCAAGAGCTGCCGCCCTCAAAGGCAAGGAAGGACCCAGAATTATGAACTCATCACCTCCAAACACATCGTAAATAATCTGCTTATATATTGGGTTTGTAGTTTAGCTCAGTGTATTAGTTTCCTAACGCCATTGTAACAAGTTATCACAAACGTGGTGGCTAAAAACAACATAAATTTATTGTCTTATTGTTCCGGGGGTCAGAAGGTAATCAAGGTGTTGACAGAGCTGCGTGCCTTCTGGAGGCTCTAGGGGAGAATCCTTTTTTTTTTTTTTTCCTTTTTCTTTTTCCAGCTTCTAGAGGACACCTGAAGGAACTCCAGTAGCATAGTGGTTAAAGCATTTGGCTGCTAATCAAAAGGCTGGTGGTTTGAACCCACCAGCCCCTCCAAGGAAGAAAGATGAGGCAGTCTGCTTCTGTAAAGATTTACAGCCTTGGAAACCCTATGGGACAGTTCTACTTTGTCCTAAAAGGTCACTATGAGTTGGAATCAACTTGATGGCAGTGGGTTTGGCTTTTTGATTTTAGAGGCCACCTGTAGTCGTTGGCTTGTGGCTCCCTTCTAAGAAAGGTATCACTCCTGTCATCACATCTCCTTCTCTGCCTCTGACCCTCATGGCTCCCTCATCTAAAGACCCTTGTGGTTACATTGGGCCATGTGAATAACCCAGAGTAGTCTCCCCATCTCAAGATTCTCACCTTAATCACATCTGCAAAGTCCCTTTTGCCACATAAGGTAACATATTCACAGATTCCAGGGATTAGGATGTGGGCCATTGTTCTGCTGACCACATTCACTTTCCTTCCACTAGAATATAAGCCCCTGGGGCTAGAGGTTTGTCTCTAGATATCTTACTCACTTGTGTATCCCAAAAACCAAGAAAAAGGTCTGGCTCAATGAATATTTAGGGATTTATAGACACATGAATGAAACTGGCTTGCCCCACATTTCACAGGAAATCTTTTCACACTGTGCCCAGAATCAAGGAACCCGAGTTCACAGGTTGAATGGGGCAGATCAGAGGCTTCTCACCTGCTGGAACCTGAAAGTTCTCAGGGAGTGGAGGATTGAGGTACAGCAAAGGGTGGTCCTGTGACAAAAAGGTGGGTCAGACAACACAGAATGGAGCAGGCTGTGTCTGACGGAGAGCTGGTGTGAGCTACTGCCCCAGACAGGTGAGAGGCAAAGAAATGCGGTATTAGTGCCAAGGGAAGAGTCCTGTCTCCCGAATGTGGGGGAACTTAGCCTTGTGCGGTCAGAGCAGCAGAGAACTCTACCCTAACCATGCTTAGAGGGGGCCAAGAGAAGAGTGGGCTGACCATGGATACTTTGTGGACTGGTGTGGTAATTCAGTTTGTGTGTCAACTTGGCTGGGGCTGGTTGAGTGGCTCGGCAGCTGGATGTAGAATTCCCCACGATGAGACTGGCAATCAACTCCATGGTGGAATCTATGAGCAGCTGAGTAGCTGCCTTTGGGTATGTGGTCTGCTTCCCGTGTATAAGAAACAGCTTTGGGAATGGTCTCTAGCTTATGACACGCTTGAACCCTGCATGTAGCTGTGTTGTTGTTCAGCAGCCTGCCATGCTCTGCCGACCTTGGGACTTTCAATGGACTTAAATTAATGGCCTGCCGTGTGGTTTGGTAATGTCAGGACTTTGCCATTTTATGTGTTGACCTTGGGCTTGTTAGCCTCAGCAGCCAGTAGCTACCTGAGCAAAGAGATGCCTCTAGCTTCAGTGGGCCGGTAGCAAGAGGCAGAGCTGAAGCCCAAGGTTGAGGGGCTTTCACACAGCACCTAAAGCCTAGCACTTGGAACTCGGACTTCTAGCCTCCCAAACTGTAAGAGAATAAACTCCTTTTTGTTCAAGCCATCCCATTTGTAGTATATTCTTGTCAGAGCAGCACTAGGTAACCAAAACAACTGGGGAACCCTGTGAACAGTGGTTGGATGCCTGCTGATCTGTTCAGTGTTTTTCTGAGTCCTTGTTTTTTTTTTTTCAATTTCCAATTAAAAATTGGGAATGGTGGGTTGGTTTTGGTTTTTTTTTTTAAGAAACAGATTTATATACAATGAAATGCACAAAACTTACATGTAAAATTTTATGACTTTTGACAAATGCATAGACCTATGTAACCCACACTGCTATCAATACCATTCCATCATCCCAGAAACCTCCCTATGTTCCTTGCCAGTCAATTCTGCATCCTCTAGAGGCAATCATCTTCATGTTTTTCTTCACTCTTGATTAGTTTTGCCTGTTCTGGAACATCTTATAAATGAGATCATATAGTACTTTGTGTGCCTGACTTTTGTTTTTTAATTCAACATAATGTCTGTGAAATTCATCTGTGTTGTGCATATTGATAGTTTGTTCCATTTTATTTCTGAGTGTGTCCCATAGTATGGATGGACTGTGGCTTGTTTATTCATCTTCCTGTTGGTGGGCAGTTGAGTTGTTTCCAGTTGGGGAATATTATAAGAAAACCTGCTATAAGCTTTCAAGTACAGATCTTTTTTGTGGATGTATGTATTCCTTTTGAGAAAATACCTAGAAGTAGAATTATTGGATCAAAGGGCATGTTTCAAGGAGCAGTGGTGACACACTGCTTAAAGTGCTTGGTTAGCCACTCCACATAAGAAAGATGTGAGAATCTGTGTTGGTATAGATTACAGCCTTGGAAACCCTACAGGGCAGTTCTACTCTGTCCTGTAGGTCACTACAGGGTCACTATGAGTTGGAATCAACTCAACGACGATGGGTATGGTTTTTTTAGTTAGGCTATGTTTTCACTTTATAAGAAACTGGTGAAACTTTCTCCAAAGCATGTGTAGTATTTTACATTCCCACCATCAGTTTATGTGAGTTCATTGTTCCACATCTTCACCAACATTTGGGGTTGTCAGTCTTTTTAATTTTAGTCATTCTAGTAGGACTGCAGTAGTATCTCATGGATCTTAATTTGAACTTCCCAGATGACTAATGATATTGTGGACTTTTAAATTTATTCATTGACCATTCATATATATTGCCTTTGAAGTGAGTGTCAAAATATTTTTAACCATTTTTAATTGGGTACATGTCCTTTTATTGAGTTGTGGGAGTTATCTATATAAACCTGGATATCAGTCTTATATCAGATACATGTTTTATAATATATTCTCCAAGTCTGTGGTTTCCCTTTTGATTCTAAAAAGTAATCAGAAGTTTTCAATTTATTGATATTTTTATAGTTATTGCTTACTTTATCCCATATAAAAAATTTTGACCGACCCATCAGTTGTAAAGATTTTTTTCCTGTGTTTTCTTCTAGAAGCTTTATAGTTTTAGCTTTTACATTTAGGTCTATGATCTATGCTGAATTAATTTTCATGTATAAAATTATGAAATAATAAAATTTGTTACATAGTTGTGCATTAGAATTGCAAAAATAATGAAGCAAAAGCCAAGGATTTTGGTTTGCTTGTTTTTGTTTTTTAATATGGACATGCAATAGTTCCAGTATGATTTGTTCAAAAGACTTCTTTTCACTATAGAATTTACATTACTTGAAGCCAATTATACTAATTATTAATGTATTGTTAAACCAAGACCAGATTGACTTGATTCCTTAGTTCTGAAGTCAGAACTAAGTGTAAATTCTTCAACTTTGTTCTTTTTCAAGACTGTTTTGGTACCTAAAACAGTCTTGCATTTAAATATAAATGTTAGAATCATTTTGTCACTTTATGCATTTGAGAAAGGCTTCTGGGACTATGACTGGGACTGCACTGAGTCCATAGATCAATCTTGGAAGAATTGACCTCTTAGCAACATTGTCCCTTTCAATCCGTAAACATGCTATTTCTTTCCATTTCTTTGGGACTTCTTTCTTTCTCTTGCTAAATTCATTGACAGTATTTTATATTTTCAATGCTATTATAAATGAATTTTTAAATTTCATTTTCCAGTTGCTTGTTGCTAGCATATGGAAATATAATTGTTTTTTCTATGTTAATCTTGCATCTTACATCTTTCAAAATTCAATTATTAGCTCTTATAGTTACTTTGTAGATGGTTTAGGATTTTCTACAGAGACAATAACATTGAGATGGGAACTCTGGTGCTGTAGTGCCTAAGGCACTTGACGGCTAACCAGAAGGTTGGTGGTCCAAACCCACCAACCACTCTTCAGAAGGAAGATTGGGCAATCTACTTCTGTAGAGATACTGGTATGAGTCAGAGATGACTCGATGGCATAACAACACAACAACAATGAGAATAGAGACAGTTGCACTTTTTCTTTTTATGGTCCTTATTTCTTTATGGTATTTAAAAATTTTTAAAGCCTTTTATTTCTTTTCCTTGCCTTATTGCATTTGCTAGGACTTTCAGTACAATTATCAGTAGAAGTTGTGAGATCATAAATCTTCTCTATTTTTCTGATCTTAGGAGGAACATTTTCAATATTTCACCATTAAGTATGCTATAAATTGCAGGGTCTTTATACATGCCCATTTTCAGATTGACAAAGTCCCTTTTATTTCTAGTTGATAAGAACCAACTAAACCAAACCCATTGCTATCAAGTCTATTCCGACTCATGGCAACCCTATAGAACAGGGTAGAACTGCCCCCATAGGGTTTGCAAGGCTCTAATCTCAGGTGGTGTAGTGCCTAAGGCATTTGACTGCTAACCAGAAGGCTGGCAGTTGAAACCCACCAGCCACCCTTTGGAAGGAAGATTGGGCAATCTACTTCTGTAGATATACCGCCTCGAAAACCCAAGGAGGGACCACTATGAGTCAGAATTGACTCAATGGCAGTGAGGATTTTTGGTAATCTCTGTGGAAGCAGACTACCACATCTTTCTACCATGGTGTGGCTGGTGGATTTGAACTGCCAGCCTTTTGGTTAGCAGCTGAGTGCTTTAATCATGCATCACCAGGCTCCTCTAGCTAATAAGATGTTTTTGAAATAGTAATGGGAATTAAGTTCTGTTAAAAAAAAGTTTTTTCTTTAATCTTGTGAGAAGATCATATGGGTGTTCTTTATTTTGTAAATATGGTGTATCACATTGATTGATTTTTTTTTTTTTAATGTTAAACCAATATTACATCCTTGAGATAAAACTCATTTGGTCTTGATGTAATACCCTTGTTATATATTTCTGGATTAGAATTGCCCATTTTTTAAAATAAATGTTTGTATCTATGTTCATGAGGGATTTTGGTCCATAATTTTTTTTTTCTTGTAATGCCTGTCAGTTTTGGCATTGAGGTTATGCTGATCTCATGAGACAAGTTGAGTAGTATTTCCTCTTATTTTCTGATAGACTTTATATATTATTTTCCCTGAAATGTCTGATAAAAGCCACCAGTGATTCCATCTGGGTGTAAAGTTTTCTAATTTTTGGTTGGTTTTAACTACAAATGCAACTTATTCAATTAATATATAAAATGAATCAGGAAAAAATATTTTAAAGAGTAATGGCAGAAAATTTCCAAATTTGATTATAGATGTAAATATATAGAATAAAGAAGTTCAGCTAACCACAAGTAGGATAAATACAAAGATAATAACAGATAGGCACATCATAGTAAAACTACTGAAAACCAAAGGTAAAGTGAAAATCTTGAAAGCAGCTAGAGAAAAGTGACATTTTGCATACTTTGGAACAATAATTTAAGACATTATTATTGATTTTTCTTGAGAAACTATGGAGGTGAGAAGAAAATGGAACATCAAAGTGCTGAAAGAAAAAAAGAAAGCTTCACACTTCAAGTGCCAGACAATATTAAATAGACACACTTCTCCCTATTCCTCTTGCTAAATTTCAAAACCCTGGATATTATACATAAAACACACATAAGAATACTGAAAAGTAGAGAGAAAAAGGCAAATCAATTAGGGACCCCCCAAAATCATAATAGTTTTCTTTTTGTCTCATATATCCCTGATTATGGAAGTTAGAGAAGCTTGTAACCCAGACACATCAACAGGCACAGACTAAAAAGAGCCCTAAGAAAAGTCTGCTCTCTAGCCAGAGTAACAGGAAATGGGCGGCCTAGCAAGTCAGAACTTTTAGGCAGTAACCACCCTACTCCAGCCAAACATGGGAAAAACTTGAGTCTCACTCCAGTCCTTGTTAAGAAAGGCAGAGTGGGGAATCTGGATTTCCAGCAACTTTAGGCTACTATGAAGAGCCCCTTCTTCCTCCACCAGGACTTTCATAAAAGAATGCACAAGTGGTTATATTAATATACATAAGTATACTTCAAAGCAATTATAATTACCAGAGACAAAGAAAGATGTTACATAATGATAAAAGGGTAAAAAAAACAAGAAAACATAGCAATTCTAAATGTGTATGTATGAAACAACAGATCTACAAAACACATGAAGCAAAAACTGATAGAGTTCATTGTCATGCATGGTGTGATAGAACTGCTTCACACCATGCATGACAATGAACTTGAAATGGATTAACAATCTAAATATATGAACTAAAACCATAACATTCTTGGAAGAAGATCTTGTTTTTGACAATAGATTTTTAGATGTGAAACCAAAAGCATGATGAACAAAATAAAAAACTAGATAAATCAAACTTCATAAAAATTAAGAATATTTATGTTATTTAAGGACATTATTAAGAAGTGAAGTTACAATCTATAGAATGAGTGAAAATATTTGGGAACCATATATCTGATCAAAAACAAAAACCAAACTCACTGCTGTTGAGTTGGATCTGACTAGTAGTGACCCCTTCTTGGGTTTCTGGGGCAATATCACTACAGAAGTAGATTGCCCAACCTTCCTTCCAAGGAGTGGCTGGTGGGTTTGAACCACTAGCCTTCTGCTTAGCAGTCAAATGCCTTAGGCTCTATGCCACCAGAGCTCCTATATATCTGATAAAGATTTAATATCCAGAAAATATAAGAACACCTACAGCCCAATAACAAGAAGACAAACAATCCAATTTCAAAATGGGCAAAGAGTTTAATAGACATTTCTCCAATCAAGATATAAAAGTGATCAATAAGTACATTAAAAGACACTCAACATTCTTAGTCATTAGGGAAATGCAAATAAAAACCAAAATGAAATATCATTTTGCACCTACTAGGTGGTGCCACAGTGCTTAAAGCATTTGACTGCTAACCAGAAGGTTGGTGGTTCAAACTCACCAACTTCTCCATGGAAGGAAGATGGGGCAATCTACTTTTGTAAAGATTTGCCTCCTTAGAAACCCAGTGGGAGTTGCTATGAGTTAGAATCAACTTGATGGCAATGAGGTTTTGTTTATTTGGTTTTTTTAGGTGGGCAAAAGATTTCAAAAGGCAGCTTGAGAAGACAAAGTAAAGTATTATAATGAAATGTGCAAAGATTTGGAATTAGAAAATCAAAAGGGAAGAACATAATCGGAGTTTCTTAAGCTGAAAGGACTGAAGAAAAAATTCAAGCCTCGAGTTGCAATATTGGGCAAAATATTGAATGATGCAAGAAACATCAAAAGAAGATGGAAGGAATACACAGTCACTGTACCAAAAAGAACTGGTTGATGTTCAACAATTTTAGGAGGTAGCATATGATCAAGAACCAATGGACTGAAGGAAGAAGTCCAAGGTGCACTGAAGGCATTGGCAAAAAATAAGTCTCAAGGAATTGAAGGAATACCAGTTGAGAGATTTCAACAAATGGATGCAACACTGAAAGTGCTCATTTGTTTATGCCACGAAAATTAGAATACAGCTACCTGGCCAACCAACTGGAAGAGATCCATATTTGTGTCCATTCCAAATAAAGGTGATCTAACAGAATGTGGAATTATTGGACCATGTCATTAATATCATACACAAGTAAAATTTTTCTGAAGATAATACAAAAAAGGTTGCAGAAGTATTTTGACAGGGAACTGCCAGAAATTTAAGCTGGGTTCAGAAGAGGACGTGAAACAAGGCATATCATTGCTAATGTCAGATGAATCTTGGCTGAAAGCAGAGAATACTAGGAAGATATTTACCTGTCTTTTATTGACTTTGCAAAGGCACTCAACTCTGTGGACCATTGTAAAGACTGGGAATTCCAGAACAATTAATTGTGCTCGTGAGGAACCTGTACATAAACAAAGAGGCAGTCATCCTAACAGAACAAGGGGATACTGCATGGTCTCAGGGATGTGGCTTTTCACCACAATTATTCGATCTACATGCTAAACAAATAATTTGAGAAGCTGGACCATATGAAGAAGAATGCAGTATCAGGATTTGAAGAAAACTCAACCTTGCTTACTGAAAGTGAAGAGGACTTGAAGAACTTACTCATGAAGACCAAAGATTACAGCCTTCAGTATGGATTACACTTCAACATAAAGAAAACAAAAATCCTTACAACTGGACCAATAAGCAATATCATGTTAAATGGAGAAAAGTTTGAAATTGTCAAGGATTTCATTTTACTTGGATCCACAATCAATGCCCATGGAAGCAGTGGTCAAGAAATCAAATGATGTATTGCATTGTGCCAATGTGCTGAAAAAGACCTCTTTAAAGTGTTAAAGAGTAAAGATGTCACTTTGAAGACAAAGGTACACCTGACCCTGCCATGGTATTTTCCAATCGCCTCATATACATGTGAAAGCAAGACAAGGAATAAAGAAGACTGAAGAAGAACTGATGTTTTTGAATAATGGTGTTGGTGAAGAATATTGAATATACCATGGACTACCAGAGAATGGACACATCTGTCCTAGAAGAAGTAAACTAGAATGCTCTTTAGAAGCGAGAATGGCAAGACTTTGTCTCTTGCAATTTGGTCATGTTATCGGGAGGGACCAGTCCCTGGAGAAGGTTATCATGCTTGCTAAAGTTGAGCATCAGCAAAAAAGAGAAAGACTCTCAACAAGATGGATTGACACAGTGGCTGCAACAATGGGCTCAAGCATAGCAACAATCATAAGGATGGTATTTTTTATTGTTATGTGTCGTTGAGTCAGCCCCGACTCATAGCGACCCCTCCTTGGGTTTCTGAGGCAGTATCACTACAGAAGTAGATTGCCCCATCTTCCTTCCGAGGAGTGACTGGTGGGTTTGAACCACCAGCCTTCTGGATAGCAGTCAAATGCCTTAGGCACTATGCTACCAGAGCTCCTAAGGATGGTATAGGACTGGGTAGCTTCTCTTTCTGTTATACATAGGGTTGTTGTGAGTCACAACTGACTCAATGGCACCTAACAGCAACAGCAACAGGAGGGCTGTTGTCAGCAAAACAGAAAATAAGAAATGTTGGCAAGGATTCGGGAAAATTAGAACCTTCATCCACTGCTAGTAGGAATGTAAAATTATGGAGCCCCCATGGAAAATAGTTTGGTTGTTCCTCAAAAAGTTAAACATGTAATTACCATATGATCCAGCAATTCCATTCCTATAATTCCAAAAGAAAATTTTACTTCCAAAATAATTGCAAGCAAGGGCTTAAGCAGATACTTGTACATCAATGTTCACTACAGCATTAGTCACAATAGCTAAAAAGTGGGCAACCCAAGTGTCTATCAACAGATGAATGGATCAACATACATACCCAATGGAGCATAATTCAGCAAAAATAGAAACGAAGTTCTGATCCATGCTGCAACATGGATGAACCTTGAAAACATTAGGTTGAATGAAATAAACCAGTGAAAAAGGAGAAATATGATATGATCTCACTTATATGAAATATCTAGAATAGGAAAGTGCATAGAGACAAAAGTTTATTAGTGGGTACTGGGGGCTGGAGAGAGGAGGAGATAGAGAGTTACTGCTTAAGGGCACTGAGTTTCTGTTTACAGTGATGAAAACTTTTGGAAATGGTTATTGGTGATAGTTCCACAACATCGTGAATGTCATTAATCTCACTGAATTGTACACTTAAAAATGGTTAATATGGCTAATTTTTCTTATAAGTATTTTACCACAATAAAAATTTAAAAAAGAAAAAAGATCTGATAGAATTGAAAGGAAACAGACAAAACCACAAGTATATTTGGATACCTCAAGGTCCTTCTCTCAACTGACAGAACAACTTGACATAAAATCAGTAAGCATATAGACAAACTTAACACATTACCCAACAGATTCTAATAAATATAGAACATTTCACCCAACAACAGTAGAATATATACTCTTCACAAGTGCTCACAGAACATTTACTAAGATAGGCATATCCTAGTTATGAAAACAAATCTCAACAAATTTAAAAGAATTGAAATCATATGGAGTGTGTTCTCTGATCATAAAAGAATCAAACTAGATATTAATAACAGAAAGATAAAAATCTCTCAACACATAGAAACTAAACAACACAATTCTAAATAGTCCATAGGTCAAAGAGGAAGTCTCAAAGGAAGTGGAAAATACATAAAACTGTATGAGAACAAAATTACAACATATCAAAATTTGTAAGATGCAGCTAAAGTAGTGCTGAGAGGGAAATTTATAGCACTAAAATGATTGCATTAGCAAGAGAAAGTTCTCAAATCATTAATGTATTCTTTTACCATAAGAAACTAGAAAAAAGAAGAGCAAAATAAACCTAAAGCAAACAGAAGGAGGGAAATAACAAATATAAAACTGAAATCAGAAAACAACAGAGAAACTCAATGAAATAAAAAACTGGTTCTTTGAAAAGATCAATACAATTAGGAAACGTCTAGCAGATCCTATAGATATCGAAAGGGTAATAATAGAATGCTACAAACAACTCTGTTGTTGTTGTTGTTATGGGCTGTCAAGTCAGACCCGACTCATAGCGACCCCTCCTTGGGTTTCCGAGGCAGTATCACTATGGAAGTAGATTGCCCCATCTTCCTTCTGAGGAGTGGCTGGTGGGTTTGAACCACCAGCCTTCTGGATAGCAGTCAAGTGCCTTAAGCACTATGCTACCAGAACTCCTTACAAACAAACAACTCTAGACACATTAATTTGACAACTTAGACACAATGTCTTGGAAAGAACACACTATTATAAGTCACCCACTAAAAAATGAATGATTTGAATAACCTTGTAACTATTAATGGAAGGAAGGTTGGATGATCTACTTCCATAGTGATACCACTTCAGAAACCCAAGGAGGGGTTGCTATGAGTTGGGTCCAATTCGACGATGGTGTTTTTTTTTTTTTTTATATATATAACTATTAAAGAAATTGAATTCATAATTAAGTGCCTCCTGAAAAAGATATCTCCAGAAGAGAAAGAAACACTTCCCAACTCATTTTATGAGGGCAGTTTTATCCTGATACCAAAAGCGGACAATTACAATATATAAAAAAGAAATATACAGAGCAATATCCCTAATCAACATAGATACTAAAAAATACAGAGTATTAGCAGATAGAATTCATCAACATATGAAAAGAATTAGACATCAAGATCAAATGTGGCATATTCCAGGGATGCAAAGGTTAGTCCAATATTTGAAAATCAATCACTGTGATCTACCTTATTAACAGATTAAGGAAGAAAAATCACTTGATTATATCAATGATTGCAGGAAAAAAATTGACAAAATTCAATAGTCATTCATGAAAAAAAAATAATACTGGGAATAGAGGGAAAATTCTCAAGTTGATAAGGAATAGCTACAAAAAATTTATAGCCAGCTTTATATTGAAGATGAAAGACTGAATGCTTTCCCTCCTAAGGTTGGGAACAAGACAAAGATGTCTGCTATTACCTCTCTTAATAAACATAGTGCTGGAAATGCCTGCCAGTGCAATAAGGCAAGAAAAGTAAAGGCATACTGAATAGACAGGTAGAAACAAAACTGTTTCTCTTTGTAGATGATATAATTGGCTACATAGAAAATCTAAAGGAATACATACATTTTAAAAAACCCTCCCAGAACTGATAAGTGAATTCATTAAGGTCGCAGGATACAAGATCAACATACAAAACTCAATTGTATATCTATATACTAGTAATGAACATGGGGAAATTGAAATGTAAAATATAATTCCATTTACAATTGCTAAAAAAAGAAATAGCAAAAAGGTAGAAATAGGTACAAATCTAGCAAAACATGCACAGGACTTGTATGTTTAAACCTATAAAACACAGATGAAAGAAAAATTATTTTAAATGATCTAAATAAATGAGACCATGTTCATGGATTGGAAGAATCAACATAGTGAAGACATCATTTATCAACAAAGTGATACGTAAGTTGATACAATTCCTCCTATCAAAATTTTAGCAAGATATTTTATAGATATAAACAAGCTTATTCTAAAAGTTATATGACAAGGCAAAAGAATTAGAATATCTAAAACAATTTTGTAAAAGAATAATAAAATGAGAGGAGTCACTTTACCCAGTTTTAAAACTTATTATACGGTTAAAGTAATCAAGACTGTGATATTGGCAGAAATATGGACACATAGATCAACAGAATAGAATTGAGAACCCAGTAAAGACCCACAAAAATATAGCCAACTGACTTTTTTTATTTTTAAAAATGTGAGAAAGTAATTCAATGGAGGAAGGATAGCCTTTTCAGCAAATGGTGCTGGAACAATTAAGGCATTTATAGGAAAAAAAAGTCAATGTCAAACTAAACCTCACACCTTATATAAAAATCAACTCAAAATGGATCATACACTTAATATAAAATTATGAAACTTTTCAAAAAGACATAGGAGCTGTGGTAGGTAAGGTTGTGTCTCAACTTGGCTGGGCAGTGACTTTGGGTAGCTTGGTAACTGATTGCAGTTATTCCCCATGATGAGATTGGAGGTGGTGTAAGCAACTGCACGGTGGAATCTGCTGTGAGCAGCTAATTAGCTACCTTCACTGAGTGGCCTTCTTCCAGTATATATGGGGAAGCTTTGAGGAAGGTGTCTAGCTTTTTGGCAGATTTTGGATCCTGCATTTGGCCAAGTCTTCATCTCCACTTCCCAGATTAGAACCAGTGGCCTGCTGTATTGCCTATTGATCTTGGGACTGTTACCTGATGACCTTGGGTTCATCAGCCTCAGCAGCCAGCAGCTGCCTGAGTTATGTAGGAGACGCCTCCAGTGGGCGTGGAACAAGAGGCAGCGCTGAAGCCCAAGGTCAAGGGGCTTTCACCCAGCCACTAGAGCCAGCACTCTGAATTCAGACTTCTAGCCTCCTAAACTGTAAGAGAATAAATTCCTGTTTATTAAAGCCATTCACTTGTGGTATTTCTGTTATAGCAGCCCTAGAGAACTAAGGTAGGAGGCTATCTTCTATACCTTGGGCTAGGCAAAGAGTTCTGAGACTAGACACCAAAAGCATAATTTATAATATAAAATAATTGATAAATTGAACTTCGTCAGAAGTTTTTTGGTGGAACCACTAAGACTATGGTCCCTAGCTGCCCTTCAGGTCTGGAATTGAACCCACATTATGGCTTCCAGCCAAATAAAAGACAAGCATAAGAGTTGAACACATACCTGAGGTAGATACACTCCTTGGCGAGAACAATGGGAGAAAGAAGGGCTGTTTATGCACAGGGAGACAGCTCAGGGGGCAGGAGTGCATGGACCCAGGGAAGAGGTAACTATCAGGAGGAAGTGGGAGGGGAGCTGTTGCATTGGGGAAAATTGTAGTCAATGTCATGAGACAATGTATGTGTGAACTGTAGTATGGAAAGTGAAGTTGGCCTATATACTTTCACCCAAATCACACACACAAAAAAAAGTTAAGATTTATCCTACCAAATACTGTTAAGAGGATGAAAAGAAAAGACAAGCTAAACACTAGGAGAAAATTTTTGCAAATTATCTATCTAACAAAGAACTTGATCTAAATACAAAAGGATTTTCAAAGCTCAACAGTAAGAAACATGCAATCCAATTAGAAAATGGCCAAAAGATATGAAGAAACAGTTCATCAAAAAGGATACACAGATGGTGAATAAGCACATAAAAAGATGTTAAGCATCAATAGTGTGTAAATGGCTTGGAGGTGGTATCTCACCTGTAACTTCACTAGTGGAGAGAGGACCATGATCGACAGCCCAAGCTGATGCCTATGAGGTAAAAGTCAGACATGCTACCACCCTACAACCTTTTTACCAATTCTGACAACTGTCCCTCTCACAGCATTCTCTACTTCTCTGCTAGGTTCAATAATCCATTGCAATGACAACACAGAACTCAGACAATATTCACAATTATGGTATTTATTAGGGAAGTGTTGATGTTTGGTGCAGTCACGTTGGTCCCAACTCATAGCAACCCTGCACAACAGAACAAAACACTGCCCAGTCCTGCACCATCCTCACAATCTTTGCTGTGCTTGAAGCCATAGTTGCAGCCACTGTGTCAATCTCCATCTTGTTGAAAGTCTTTTCCTTTTTCACTGACCCTCTACTTTAACAAGCATGATATCCCTCTCCAGTGACTGGTCCCTTTGTACAACAGGACAAAAGTAGGTGAGACAAAGTCTGGCCATTCTCACTTCTAAGAAGCATTCCGGCTACACTTCTTTCTTGACAGATATGTTTGTTCTTCTGGCAGTCAATGGTATTTTTAGTATTTTTCACCAGCATCACAATTCAAAGTCATCAACTCTTTTTCAGTCTTCCTTATTCATTGTCCAGCTTTCACATGCATATGAAGAGACTGAAAATACCATGGCTTGGGTCAGGCGCACCTTACTCTTCAAAGTGACATGTTTGCTCCTTAACACTTTAAAGAGGTCTTTTGTAGCAGACTTGCCCAGTGCAATATGATGTTTGATTTTTTGACTGCTGCTTCCATAGGTGTTGACTGTGGATCCAAGTAAAATGAAATCCCTGACAACTTCAATCCTTTCTTCATTTATTGTGATACTGCTTATTGGTCCAGTTGTGAAGATATTTGTTTTCTTTATGTTGAGGTGTAATTCATACCGAAGACTATAGTCTTTGATCTTCATCAGTAAGTGCTTCAGGTCACCTTCACTTCCAGCCAACAAGGCTGTACCATCTGCATATTGCAGGTTGTTAATTGAAGGAAGAAGGCCAAGCTGCACTGAAGGAATTGGCGACAAAGGAGGCTCCAGGAATTAGGGAAGTAACAGGTCACAATTCAGGATCAGGGATGCTCAGGATACAGTTCTTAGATCGGGACAGCCTCCCCTGAGCTATGCCTGAAGGCAGGTTTCTCTCTGGCCCTTGGCCCCTCAGACTAGCCTCTTTGTAACCAGGCAAATATTACAAAGCTCTTTTAGCTCTGCCGATAAATGCCTAGAGTCACCCCACAGCACCAGTAAGCCTCAGCCTGAAGGCATGCAGCATTCCGGCTCTGTGGGTCAGTAAGCCTAGCTCTTGGGATAAATGCCCAGAGACATTGCACAGCAGCAGCAAGCTTCCTGTCACTCACCTTTCTCACTCAGTGGTCCATGAAGTCCACTGTTGCGTCTCCTGCTGGTCTCGGTTCTGCTGCCTCGGCTGCCACTGTTTCTCTGCCACTGCTGATTGCCATCTCTCACCATCTCTGGTATCACAGTTCTTTGTCCCCTGGATCAAGGAGATTCAGTGCAGGGATTTGAGGTCCAAAAGACACACTCCAGTTCTGGCTCTTCTTTCTCGATGGTAGTGAGATTCCCCCCCAACACACACACACACACTTCCTGCCTTTGGGATGGTTTGTTTTAAGCCTAGTGAGATGGCAAAACTGACCAATCCCTACACTAGTGTTCCATACACCTTATTTGCATGGTCCCATCCCTACAAGGATGCCATACACCATATTTACATTTTTGATAACCTATCCAATCCCTTTAGTAGCCCACAAGCACCTCATATAAGACAGTGGCTAGAAGGGTCACACCAAGCAATTCACTTCACCACAACTAATCATTAGAGAATTGCAAGTTAAGGCCATTGGTAGGTATGTCGTGATCTACATACCTATTAAAACAGCTAAAATTGAAAAATAAAAACAAAAAGAGGGACAACATCAAATACTAGTGAGGCTGTAGGAAAACTGGATCACTCAAACATTGCTCTTCAGAATATAAAATGGTATATTTTATATTATAGCCATTCGGGAAAATATTTAGTAGGTTCTTTAAAAACTAAACATACACTTCCCATAAGACTGAGCAATCACACTCACGAGATTTATCCCAGAGAAATTAAAACTTATTTCCACACAAAACCTTGCACATGAACATTTACAGCAGCTTTATTTGTAATAGTCAAAAACTGGAAAACCAAAATGACCTTTAATAGGTGAATGGCTAGACAAACTATGGAATACTATTAAGCAATAAAAAGGAACAGTCTACTGACACATGCAATAACTTGGATGGATCTCAAGGGCATTATGTTAAGTGAAAAAGGACATTCTCAAAAAGTAACTTGTTATATGATTCCATGTATATAACATAAAGGAAACAAAAGAACTTGTAGAGATAGAGAACACATCAGTAATTGCTGGGGGATAAAGAGGGTGGAGAAAGAGAATGGGTATGGTTATGAAGGAGTAATATGAGTGAAATCTTTGTGGTGATGGAATAGGTCAGTATCTTAATTGCAGTAGTTATAGGAATCTGCATATGTGCTAAAATAGCATAAATCTATACATACACAGTGGAGCTCCTGGGTAGTGCAAATGGTTAATGCTAACCAAAAGATTGGTTCAAGTCCATCCAGGTGGTCCTTGGAAGAAAGGCTTGATGATTTACTTCCAAAAAATTATTCATTTTTGGAGCCCAGTTCTAGTCTGAAGACACAGAGTCACCATGAGTCAGAATTGACTCAGTAGAAACTGGTTTACTCCTATGTTATACCGATGTCAATTTCTTGACTTTTTTCTTTCTTTCAGAATTCACTTTATTTATTTAAACTTTTTGTGATTTGGCTCCAAGTTTACATAGCAAATTGGTTTCCATTCAACAATTCGTACACACTTTGTCTCGTGACATTGATTACAGGCCCCACAACGTAAGCATTCTTCCCACTTCCTGTGTTGCCCGTTTCTGTTCTTCCTTCCTTCCTATGCCCTCTTGCCCTCTGAGCTTCATCCCTGGGCAAATAATACCCTTTTGATTTCCTAGGGTTGATTGTTCTAAGGAGTGTGGACCTCCTTAGTGCTATTGTTCACCTTACAGGTCTGTCGACTGTTTGGCTGAAAATTGAGCCTTGGGGTTAGCTCAATTTAAGGCTTGAAAGGTGACTAAAGGCCACAGTTTTAGGGGTTCCTCCAGTCTCTTTCAGACCAGTAACCCGGTCTTTTTTTTTTTTTTAATTATTTTTGGTTTTGTTCCACACGATTTCCTGCTTTTGGTAGTGTATTATTATTTATTCAATAAGTGACCACTAGGGGAATGTGGGTGAAATCCAGATCTCTCTGTACCGCTTTTGAAACTTCCCGTGCATCTATATGTATTTCAAAGTATTTTCTTTTTAGAAAAGAAGAAAAAAATACTTCAATTCAAGAATTCTATATCTAGCAAAAGTATTATTCTAAAATGAAGGTAAAATAGTCATTTCCAGATTTGTGGGTGGAAAAAAACCTCAGGGAATTCTTTGCCAGAAGATGGGCTCTATAAGCAACGTTAAAGGGATATTCCTCAGGCTAAAGGGAAAAGGGGCAAACTATTGAAGGATGCAGGAGGCATCAAAAGATGATGGAAGGCATACACAGGGTCACTGTACCAAAAAGAATTGGTTAACATTCAGCTAATTCAGGAGGTAGCATAGGATCAAGAACCAATGGTGTTGAAGGAAGAAGCCCAAGCTGCACTGAGAGAATTGGCCAAAAAACAAGGCTCCCGGAATTGACACAATATCCACTGAGATGTTTCAACTAATGAATGCAGCACTGGAGGGACATCCTTGTTTATACCAAGAAATGTGGGAGACAGCTACCTGGCCAATCAACTGGAAGAGATCCGTATTTGCGCCCATTCCAGAGAAAGATGACCCAACAGAATGTGCAAATCCTCGAACAATATCATTAATAACACACGCAAGTAAAATTTTATTGAAGATCATTCGAAAACGGTTGCAGCAGGATATTGACAGGAAACATCAATCACCTCATATGCATGTGAAAGGTGGACAATGAATAAGGAAGACCAAAGAAGAGTGGATGCCTTTGAATTGTGGTGTTGGCAAAGAGTACTGAAAATGCCATGGATTGCCAGGAGAATGAACAAATCTGTCCTGGAAGAAGTGCAGCCCAAATGCTCCTTAGAAGTGAGAATGGCCAGGCTTCATCTCACCTACTTTGGTCATGTTGTCTGAAGGGACCAGTCCCTGGAAAAGGATAGATATCATGCTTGGTAAAGTAGAGGGTCAGCGAAAAAGGAAGACCTTCAACCCAAAGATGGATTGACACAGTGGCTGCAAGGATGAGTTCAAGAGTGACAGGATTTTGAGGATGGCACAGGACCCTGCGGTGTTTCCTTCCATCCGCTGGGTCAGAGCTGATTCAACGGCACCTAAAAACAACAAAGGGAAAAGGTACAGGATGGAAATTCGGATCTTCAGGAAGAGCATTGGAAATGGTAAATAACTGGGCAAGTGGAAAATACTACTTTCTTCCCCTCTTAATTTCTGTAAAATATTCGAGCTATCTAAAACAAAAATGATAATACTCTTTTGGGGAGTTTATAATGCATATGAATAGAAGGCATACGGTCACTCTGAAGGGTGGGGTAAAGGGGGTGGGAGCTAAGGGACCTCTGCGGGCGCAAGGATTCTACATTTTACGTGAAGTGGTTCCATATTAACTATAAATTCACTGTGAAAAGTTAGGGATGTAAATTTCAATCCCGTAAGCAACCACTAAGGAGCTCTGGTGACAGAGTGGTTAAAGCATTGAGCTATTAACCAAAAAGTTGTCAGTTCAAACCCACCAGCCATTCCATAGGAGAAAGATGAGGCAATCTGCTTCCATAAAGATTTACAGGCTTGGAAACCCTACAAGGCAGTTCTACTCCATTCTATAAGGTTGTTATGAGTTGGAATGACGTGATGGCAGTGAAAGGTGGTGGAAAGCAACCATTAAAATAATAATAATAACAATGATGATGCAAAGAAAACAGGAAAGGAAGTGCAAAGGAATTAAAAACAGAGCCGCATAATACATATAAAGACACAAGTTGAAAGTAAGTGGATGGAAAAAGATATGTGAACACACCAACCCTAAGAAGTCTGGCCATTTATATAAATGTTAGACAAACGAAAGGTTTGACCCAGATGTTCTCAAGACTAGCTCTCTAACTCCACTCCCATCTCTGCTCCAATGTCACCTCCTCAGGGAAGTCTTCTGTGACTGCCCACGGTGAGGCAGGAAGAGAGAACTGGGTGTGAATGAACCTCATTAACCGAGCACTGGACCACTGAACATCGTGAGCCAGTGGCTTCCCCTCTTTGCTCCAGCCTTGTGCAAGTCAGAGGATGTGCTAGGGTCAGGGCCGCTGTTATAAAATACCACAAAGTTAGTGGCTTATAGGGACAGAGATGCATTGTCACACAGTTCTGGAAGCTGGGAGTTTGAGACTAGGGTATAGGTCATGGTGATTCTTAAAGGCTTTGAGGGAGAAGCTGTTCCGTGCCTGTCTCCCGGCTTCTGGTAGCTATAGGCATTCCTTAGTTTGCAGCTGCAGCATCCCAGGGCATCTTCCTCTATCTCTGTGTCTCTTTTCCTTTGTTGTTGTTGTTGTTATTGTTTGCCCTCGAGTCAGCCCCGACTCATAGCGACCCCTCCTTGGGTTTCCGAGGCAGTATCACTACGAAAGTAGGATTGCCCAACCTTCCTTCCGAGGAGTGGCTGGTGGGTTTGAACCGCCAGCCTTCTGGTGAGCAGTCAAGTGCCTTAGGCACTATGCTACCAGAGCTCCTCCTTTGTAGATCACCATATATAAGGAGCTCTGGTGGCATAGTGCATAAGGCATTTGGCTGCTAACCAGAAGGTCAGCAGTTCAAACCTACCAGTCGCTCCGTGGAAGGAGGATGAGGAGATCTACTTCCATAAAGATTTACAGCCTTGGAAATCCAACGGGGCTCGCTATGACTTGGAATTGATTCGACTGGCAGTGAGTTTGGTTTGGTTTTTTATTATAATTGGATTAGGGCCCATTCTATGCTGATAGGACCTCGTGTGAACTGATAACAGACCCAAAGGCCCTATTTCCAAACAAGGTCACTTTCACAGATACCACGGGGTAGGACCTCTACATATCTTTTCTGGGGACACAATTCAATCCATAACAGAGCAGGCTGGCTCTTTGCAAACCCGGAAGTGGCTGTCTGATTGCAGGACCAGGCTGGGTCTTCCTCACACATCGTCTGCTTGCTGCAGAAGCCAGGACTCAGCTTGACACACAGGCAGGAGGTGCTGGGTGAGGATTTGCCAGATTGTATTGGTTCTTGTGTGACCTGCCTCCAAAGATTGTAATTACGTTTGTATAAGAGCTCCTAGTCTGAGCCTGGCAAAGGGTGGGGAGGGATTCAGTCATTGTCCAGTTCAGCCATCAACAAATATATTTACCCAGCCCCTAATGTGTACTTCCCTCTCTGTGCCAGGCCTTGGGGATACATCAGTGAACAAAACAAAAGCAGGCCCTTTCCTCACAAGTTTACATTCTGATGACGGTTTAGGGGTAGCAGGTGGGGCAGATAGTAACCAAGAACCATCATGATTTTAAAGTTTGTGAGTGGAGACTAACCAGTTGCTGTCAGTTGACTCCAACTCGTAGCGACCTCTTGTGTGTCAAAGTAAAACTGTGCTCTGTAGGGTTTTCAGTGGCTGATTCTTCACAAATACATCCCTAGGCCCCTCCTCTGAGATGGCTCTGGTTGGACTCAAACCTCCAACTTTTCGGTTAGCAGTCCAGTGTGTTAACTTTTAGCACCACTCAGGCACTCCTCCAGGAGACTAAACCAATAAACCAAACTCACTGTTGTCCAGTCAGATCAGTGGTATCCCTACAGAAGTAGATTGCCCAACCTTCCTTCCTTCTGAGGAGTGGCTAGGGGGTTTGAACCACCAGCCTTCTGGTTAGCAGTCAAATGCCTTAGGCACTACACCACCAGAGCTCCCTCAGCGACACTGTTGTTGTTGTTGTTTGTTATGTGCCGTCAGTCGGACCCGACTCATAGCGATCCCTCCTTGGGTTTCCGAGGCAGTATCACTACAGAAGTAGA
>NW_006921710.1:4764275-4769856 GCF_000298275.1 Orycteropus afer afer
GAGGAGTGGCTGGTGGGTTTGAACCGCCAGCCTTCTGGTTAGCAGTCAAGTGCCTTAGGCACTACACTACCAGAGCTCCTTCAGGGAGACTAGTGCTGTGAAAAAAACAAGGCTTCGAATTGGTTCATTCTGGTTTGATCCGCTGCTGAGAATTTGTACTTCATCCCAGGTATACTGAATCTCAATCTACATTTTAAGATCTGTAAGAATCACCTGGTAATCTTGTTAAACTTCTGATGCAGTCTCCATATCTGGGAGGGAGTCAAATCACACTGAACTGGTTAGAAGCCCTGGGAAAAACCATGTGGAGCTGGGTAAGGAGTGGGGAGTGCAGGTGAGGGGCTTGACTAAGACTGGAAAGAGGGGAGGGGGTGAGCCACCCTGAAACCTGAGGGAAGCGCTCCAGGAAGAGACAGCAAAGTCCTTGAGGACTGGAAAAGCAGCAAGGGGGCCGTCTCCAGGCCATCAGTCTCAATGGAGGAAGGCAGGATGCTTCAGTGTGCCTGCTACTTAGGCAGCCAACGCCCAGGTCCAAAGAGCAAGTCAATTAATGGGGATGCCAGGGGAAGGGGCTGGTAGAGGGCCAGAATTGGGCAGGATTCCTTGGGAAACCGCTTCTCTGATATCTGTGGGTAGACCTTGCTGTCAGAGCCCAGCCCCTGCCCCCTTTCCCAGAAAGCCAGGACCCGTTGGCCCTCCCCACCCTCTGGAACACACCCCAGTGGTGTTGGAGAAAGTCTCTCCAGGTCTCATCTGTGACCGTGTTTGTTCCTAAACCCTCCTACGCTGGCCTCTGATGAACCCACGTCAAATTCAGGAGTCTCTCCCTTGTCACACCCTCCTCACAGCTGCGTCCAGCCTGGCTTGTTGGTGGTCCTCACCAACTTCACCCCCTCTCTCCAGAGGCCCCTCCGCTACATCCCCAGCACCCATTTTATCCCCTTGCCCCCTTTAGCTGGTATTAACAAATCCCATTAAAGAACATTCCATATTATACAGGTATTTGATATTCTAAATAAAACCTCAGCAGACCCCATGAACCATCTTAACTGCTGAAATGCCCACGGGATTTGGGATTAGAAGCTCCACAGTACATGTGAAATGGGGGGATTTTATTTAGTGTTTAGGATTTATACATGTATATGTGTGGGGAGGGGGTATGCCCAAATATGTATTTAAATCAAGTAACTTAATCCACAGAGTTCAAGGCTAAAACCACCATAGGAAAAGGGTATTTGCATATATTAATCTCTTAACATCCGAAAGGGGGAATGTGAGGGAGAAAGCAGAGCTGCCTGGAATTGGAGGATCTCAAGAAAATCCCAGGTGGTGTTTGCTTTCTGTTCTCACCTGCTTTGTGCCTGACTCACTGCCCCCCAAACACACACCTGGCTGTAAGTGGACCCACAAATAAGGACCCGTGTCTCATTCAACACTGAGTTTCCCAGTGCTTTTCATTGAACGAACAAACAGACCAAGGAATGAATGCACAGTAAGAATGATGCTGTAAGCAAAAACGTGGGTTTCATGACACAGCCCACTTACTCATTTTTTCAGCAGATATTGTGGAGCACCGTCCCCAGCACTGGGGACACAGCAGAAAGCAGAACAAGAGATCAGGACTCGGCCTTGAGGAGTTCTATTCTGGTTGGAGAGAAACAAACAAGGGCTGAGAGAATCATGGAAGGGTGAGGGGTGGGGAAGGAGATCCAGTGTCCAGGGTGGTGAGGGAAACATTTCTGTGGAGTCTGGAAGCCAGAGAAGGGAGCAGCCTGGAGGGAAAGGACTTGGGGTGTTTGAGGAGGTGAAGGGTGGCCACAAGGCTGGGGCAAGGAGAAAGCCTGCAGGGCGTCAGGAGCAGTGAGGGGAGTTTGAATTTTATTCTAAGCACATGAAGGGGACAGTGATAATTTGGGGAGATAGAGACACCTTTCTGGTGCAATGACATCTGCTCTTTCCCCAGGCAAGTGATGAACGTAAAACACATGAGGCCCACAGATTGTAGCCCATACCTCCTATTGTATATGTGTACACTTGCACACACACTCGCACACACACACACTCCAGCAGCCTCCGCAGCAGACCCAGCAGCCAGGGAGGGAACCTCCAGCCTCAGCAAGAAACAAGGCAGGTAGCCTTTGGGTGACCTTGACCAGGACCCCCTGGGCCAGAGACATGGCTTCCCCTCTTCAGTAGCTCCACTAGCTGCTGCCTTAACTGCTAGGAACCAGCACTACCTCTGAAGATGCTCATGGACTCCTCCACACACAGGGTTCTCAGCTTGTACTTCAGCTGGTCTGCCAGGGAAAAGGTGGCCATGCTTTGTTCCTAGTCACATTCAGCTGCAGCAGCATAACAGCTGGGACTTCTTGGGGGTTTTGGACTATTCAAGTTTGTTTAATCCCTGGGATGGTTAATGTTATGTGTCAACTTGGCTAGGCTTTGATTCTCAGTAATTATCCTCTATTTTGTGATCTGATGCAAAGGGAGTTTCCTTGGGGGTGTGGTCTACATCCCATACATATAGATGTTCTGGCAAAGCTCTCTCCCTCTTGAGCCTGGATTTGACTCATCATCATCTGACCTCTAGTCCTTGGGACATGAGGCAGCAGTTGTCTGACCTGCTGATTTTGGGTTTGTCAATTCCTGCAACCATGTGAGTCAAGAGAAGCCTCCATCCTGATGACCTAAGGCACGGATTTGAGACTTGCCAGCCTCCACAACTGCATGAGCCAGTTCCTTGAAATAAGTCTCTCTTTCTCTTTATATATATATATATATATATATATATATATATATAATTTTTATTGTGATTTGGGTGAAAGTTTACAGACAAAATTCACTTTCCATACAACAGCTCACATACACTTTGCCTCATGACATTGACTACAATTTACCACAATGCAACAGCTCCCCTCCCACCTCCTCCCCATAGTTACTTCTTCCCTGCCCATAGTTCCTTCTCTCCCATGCACTCCTGCCCCCTAAGTTGTCTCTCTGTGCATACACAGCCCTTCCATTCTCCCATGATTGATCTCTCTAAGGAGTGTATCTATTCTAATATAAATGTTCAGCTCATATGCCTGTCTTTTGTTTGGCTGAAAGCCACAGGAGTGGGTTCAATTCCAGACCTGAAGGGCAGCTAGGGCCATAGTCTCAGGGGTTCCATCAGGCTCTATCATACCAGCAAACCTGGCCTTTATTTTTTTCTTTTTAATGATTTTGAGTTTTGTTCCACATTGTTCTCCCTCTCTATCCAGGATCTCCTACATAGATCCCCCTCCGAGTGGTTTACAGTGGTAGCCAGGCACCATCTAGTTCTTCTGGTCTCACAGTCGTATAGACTGAGGATCACATGGCATGTCAGTCACTTGGACTAATTGTTTCCATGTGTCTTTGATTTTCTTCATTCTTCTTTGCTCTGGATGAGGAGAGACCCATCATTGCATCTCAATGGCCACTCACAAGCTTTTAAGATCCCAGTCTCTACTTGCCAAAGTAGGATGTGGAACAATGTTTTTGTGTAGTATGTTATGCAAATTGAGTTTTATGTCCCCTGCGACTATGGTCCCGAGCCCACAGGTCCAACTACTCAGTCCCTCTGGGTAGCTGTCTGTGGCCAAGAGGTGACTACAGCCTTGCCTCTTGTCATCTCTACTATATACCTGGAAATTCTTACAGAACGTACCAATACACTTATAGAAACATTGTCTGCCAACCCTATAGATGGTCTTAGGCACACTCCCTGCTGCATGGGCATACCTAATAGTTCAGCTTGTCCACCCATCTATCTGCCCATATATCAATGTTTGCCTTCACTGACAATGCAGTACTGTATGTGCAAAAGGGTTCATCTTAGCTCTCTGTACCTCCCATGCACCCCTCTATGTCTTCCTCTTTCTCAATGCCACCATGTTGATCACTCACATTTGGTATATTGCCTTGTCTTCACCCAAATCAATACTTGTCTCTACCTATCTGTGATAGTTGGAGCTGTGTGTCAACTTTGCTGGACCCCAGTTCTGTGTGGTTGTTCCCATGATGGGATTGGATGACTGTTTTCTGAGTGGCCAATCTGTTGAAGGGGAGTTTCCCTAGGAATGTGGCCTGCTTCCAGTATATTCAGGGACATCTTGGGAAGAGAGACATTATTCTGTGGATTGGGATTCTGTTGTGCTGCCTACAACTGTCCATGAGTGAGCAGTTCACTGTTCGGCCTGGAGATCTTGGATTCATCACTCATTGGAGTCAACAGCTGGTGTACTGCCTGCCAGCCTTGAGCTCCTTGGCCCCTGCAGTTGCGGGAGCTGGGAAAAGTCTCCAGCTTGACGTTTGATCCAGGAACTTTGGAGTTCCTGGCTTCTATACATGTGTGAGCCATTTTCCTAAGATAAATTTCTCCCTCTCTCTCTCTCTCTATATATATATATATACAAGCTTTTCTGGTTTTTGTTTCTCTAGAGAACCCAGTCTAACACATGTGGTACCGGGAGTGGTTCTAGAGAGATAAAATCATAAGGATGGGCTTCCTAGATTGGTTCTCTAGTTTGATTAATCTTAAAGACACTAGCGACCCTGTGTCTGTTAGTAAAGAGGGCCCTGCTAATCCATGGCATGAGGTGGCAAAATTAATACGCAAAATAGCACGACCATTAGATCAAGTACTTGTGAGAAGTGATGCTCTGGGTGATCAGATATTTGATACTTTTCTGCAATTTTGTCAGAGTGAGGAGTATAAGGAAGCCAGTTGGTTGGTCCTACTTACACTAGACAACGTGGTGAAAGAGCTAGATGAGCTCAGAGCTGCTGAGTCTCGGCTTAAGCGCTGCATAAAAGACTGCCAGAAGCAGTTTGCCTTCAGCTGGCAAGGCCAACAGTATATTTTTATAGTCCTTCCTCAAGGGTATATCAACTCCCCAGCACTATGTCTTAATTTAGTCCGTAGGGATCTTGATCACCTTTCCCTTCCACAAGACATCACACTGGTCCATTATATTGATGACATTATGCTGATTGGACCTAGTAAAGAAGAAGTATCGATGACTCTAGACTTATTGGTGAGACATATGTGTGCTAGAGGTTGGGAAACTCTAGACTTATTGGTGAGACATATGTGTGCTAGAGGTTGGGAAATTAACCCAATGAAAATTCAGGCACCTTCCTCCTTAGTGAAATTTCTAGGGGTCCAATGGTGTGCGGCAGGTCGAGATATTCCTACTAAAGTGAAAGATAAGTTATTGTACCTGGCTTCCCCCACAACTAAAAAGGAGGCACAATGTCTGGTGAGTCTCTTCGGATTTTGGAGGCAACATATCCCTCATTTGGGTGTGTTGCTGTGGCCTATTTATCAAGTGACTCAGAAAACTGCTAGTTTTGAGTGGGGCCCAGAAAAACAGAAGGCTCTGCAACAGGTTCAGGCTGCTCTGCTACTTGGGCCATATGATCTGGCTGATCCAATGGTGCTTGAAGTGTCTGCTGTAGATAGAGATGCTGTTTGGAGCCTTTGGCAGGTCCCTATTGGTGAATCGCAATGCAGACACTTGGGGTTTTGGAGCAAAGCCCTGCCATCCTCTGCAGATAA
>NW_006921710.1:4772893-4774663 GCF_000298275.1 Orycteropus afer afer
TTGGAATCAACAGCCAGTGTACTGCCTGCCAGCCTTGAGCTCCTCAGCCCCTGCAGTTGCAGGAGCTGGGAAAAGCCTCCAGCTTGATGTTTGATCCAGGAACTTTGGACTTGCCAGCTTCTATACGTGTGTGAGCCATTTTCCTAAGATAAATTTCTCTCTCTCTATCTCTCTTTCTCTGTATATATATATATACAAGCTTTGCTGGTTTTTGTTTCTCTAGAGAACCCAGTCTAACACACTATCTAACAGTGTTCCCTACCTTCCCTCTCCTCCCACCCCTGTAACCAACAAAGAAAATTTTCTTCCATATATAAACCTTTCCTTGACTTTTTACAATAACAGACTAATACAATATTTGTCCTTTTGTGATTGACTTATTTCATTTAGATAATGTCCTCCAAGTTCATCCATGTTATGCAGTGTTTTTCCAATTCTGTGTTATTCTTTAGGGTTGCATAGTATTTCACTGTGTGTACATACCATAGTTTCATTATCCATTCTTCTGTTGATGGGTACCTAGGTTGTTTCCATCTTTTGGCTATTGTAAATATTACTGTGATGAATATGGGTGTGCATACATCTGTTCTTGTCCTGGCTCTCACTTCTTTAGGATATATACCCAGTAATGGAATGGCTGGGTCTAATGGTATTTCTACTTCCAACTTTTTAAGGAATCACCATACTGCTTTCCACAGTGGTTGTATCATTTGACAGTCTCACCAACAGTGTATGAGAGTCCCAATCTCTCCACATCCTCACCACCATTTGTTAATTTCTGTCTTGTGGAACTTTACTATTAGTGCTGGGGCCAGATGGTATCTCATTGTTGTTTTGATTTACATTTCTCCAATGACTAATGATCATGAGCATTTCTTCATATGTTTGTTGGCTGCCTGAATATCCTCTTTGGTGAGGTGTGTATTCATGTCTTCTTCCCATTTTTTAATTGGATTATTTGTCTTTTTGTTGTTGAGGTGTTGGAGTTTTCTATAAATTCTAGAGATAAGCCCCTTGTCCAATATGTCATTGCTGAATATTTTTTCCCAATCTATAGGTTCTCTTTTGACTGTTTTGGAGAAGTCTTTGGAAGCACATAAAAAATTTAATTTTTAGAAGGTCCCATTCATCTAGTTTCTCTTCTGCTAATAGTGCATTTTGGGTTATGCTTCATAGTCTATTTATGCTATATATTAGGGCCCCTAAATTTAACCCTAGTTTTTCCTTGAGGAACTTTATAGTTTTAGGTTTCATATTTAAGTCTTTGATCCATCTGAAGTTTTTGTGTATGGTGTGAGGTACAGATTTTGTTTCATTTTTCTGCAAATGAATATCCAGTTTTGCCAGCACTACTTGTTAAACAGACAGTGTCTTTCCCATTTAATGGATTTCAGCCCTTTGTCAAAGAACAGCTGACCTAGGTCAATGGATCTATTTCTGGGTTCTCAATTCTATTCCATTGCTCTCTGTGTCTGTTTTTGTACCAATACCAGACAGTTTTGACTACTATGGCTGTATAGTAGGTTTTAAGATCCAGGAGTGTGAGAACTCCTACTTTGTTCTTCTTCTTCAATAATGTTTTGCTTATCCAAGGTCTCTTTCCTTTTCATATAAAGTTAATGATTGTTTTTTTTCCATATGCTTAAAGAATGTTGATGGGATCTGGATTGGGATTGCATTGAATGTATAGATTGCTTTGGGTAGAACTGACGTTTTCACAATGTTCAATCTTCCTGTCCATGAGCATGGGGTGTTCTTCCATTTATGTAG
>NW_006921710.1:4774972-4782507 GCF_000298275.1 Orycteropus afer afer
TTGCCCTGGCCAGGACTTCCAGTACAATGTTGAATAGAAGTGGTGATAGAGGGCATCCTTGTCTGGTTCCTATTTGCAAGGGGAATGGTTTCAGTCTCTCTCCGTTGAGAATAATGTTGGCTGTTGGTTTTGCAGAGATGCCCTTTATTATATTAAGGAATATCCCTTCATTATATTAAGGAATATCCCTTCTATTCCTATTTTGCTGAGAGTTTGGATCAGGAATGGGTGTTGGATTTTATCAAATGCCTTTTATGGATTGATTGATAAGATTATGTGGTTCTTTTCCTTTGTTTTATTTATGTGGTGGATGACATCAGTTGTTTTTCTAATGTTGAATGATCCTTGCATACCTGATATAAACCCCACTTTCTTCCATATATATTTTTATATATACACTTCTGTGGTTTTGCTTCTCTAGAGAATCCAGAAGGAGCTCTGGTGGCACAGTGGTTAAGGTATTCAGCTGCTAAGCAAAAAGGTCAGCAGTTTGAACCTGCCAGCTGTTGTATGGGAGAAAGATGAGGAAGTTTGCTTCCATAAAGGTTTACAGCCCTAGAAACTCTATGGGGCAGTTCTACTCTATCCTATAGGATCACTATGAGTCAGAATCAACTCAGTGGCAGTGTGTTAGAGAATCCAGCCTAAAATATCTGGTACCAAGAATGCTTCTAGAGGAAGGAAATCATAAGGATGAGTTTTCTTAATTGATTCTCAAGTCTGGCTATTTTAAAAGGTGCTTATGATTGCCTCCAGTAGTAAAGATGACACTGCTAACCCATGGCATGAAGTTGCACTAGAAATACACAAAATATCACCACCACTGGATCAAATATTTGTGAGAGGAAAGGCTCTGGGTGATTACATATTTGATACTTTTCCACAGTTTTGTCAGAATGAGAATTATAAGGAAGCTGGTTGCTTGGTCTTATTTTCAGCAGACAAAGTGGTAAAAGAAAGGAATGATCTTAAAACTTCAGAGTTACAGCCCAAGCACCACAGATAAAACCAAAAAAACAAACTCACTGCCATCAAGTCAATTCCCACTCATAGTGACTCCCTTTGGGTTTCCAAGGTGGTAAATCTTCATGGAAGTAGATTGCCCAGTCTTCTTTCCTCAGAGTGGCTGGTGGGTTTGAACTGCCAACCTTCTGGTTAGTAGTTAAATTGCCTTAGGCATTATGCCACAATATATATGTGCTCCTTAGTACCACATATAAGACCTGAGATTTGCCACTTGTGCCCTGAAAGAAAGTCTTATTTCTTGTAGTAACAGAGCTGATATCACCAAAAGCAAACCCAGAGTCTTATTGTAAGAGTGGCTGAATTACAATGCCAATTGAATTCCCAGCCTCGAATGGCATCTGAAGTTAAAGTCAGGGCATTGATTAGGAAGAAATGGGATCCCAGAACTTGCGAAGGGGACATGCAGGCAGATAATCAGGAATCTGGGGACATTGAACCCCTAAATTCCCTTGAATCACTCCTGCCAACAGAACCAACCATCTTACTCCCATCTGAAGAGATTACTCCATCTTTGTCTGCTAAGCCACCCTTCCCAGTAAAACCATTATCCATCCCTTTTACCTCCATCTGATGAGATTAGCCCAGTTGTGCCTGAAGCATCTTTGTTGAAGATATTGCCTGGGGTGGTGCCTGGAGCCTTACCTGGAGCATCACCTGAGGCAAATACCTTACAAGACATTGCTGAATGTTCCCAGGACCCACCCTGCCACTCATTTTGGCCTCTAGACTTATAACTAGACTTAAGTTTCAGCAAGTCCCAAGAGGCAAAGTACAAAGTGTGAAGCAGGAGGAAATATGCTACACTCCAAAAGAACTGCTTGATTTTTCTAATACATACAAACAGAAACTTGGGAAATATATGTGGGAATGGCTATTAAGGGTATGGGATAATGGTGCAGGAACATAAAGTTGGAGCCAACCAAAAACCTACTTCCATCAAGTTGATTCTGACTCAGAGCAGCCCTATAGGAGAGAGTAGGACTGCCCCATAGGGATTACAAGACTGTGAATCTTTACAGAAACACACTGCCTCATCTTTCTCCCACTGAGTAGCTGGTGGGTTCAAACTGCCAATCTTCTGGTTAGCAGCCCAATGCTCTGCACCACCCGAGATCCTTAAAGATGAATTAGTCTGAGTTTATTGACATAGATAGACTCACTAACACAGGTTCTTCATTCAGTGTTTCAGTCCAAGAGATTAGAAAAGGATGGGATAGTTTATTTGCTTGTTTCATTGATGCATGGATTAAGCAGTGGCCTACACTAAATCAAGTTGAAATGCCTGACCTGCCTTGGTATACTGTAGAAGGTATCCAAAGACTTAGGGAAATTGGCATGTTATAGTGAGTTTATCAGCTTGGACTCACAGACCCACCCATGGAGTGCTCAGAGGACACACATTTTATCACAATGGGAGGAAGAAATTTTTGAAGAGAGCTCCAGCATCCTTGAAGACAGCTGTGATTGCTTTTTTACATAAGTCAAATTTGACAGTGGGAATTTCCCTAACTGAATTAAGTAAGATATCTAACTACAGTGGGGCTGATTGGACCTTGTGGTGGTAGGAGCCAAGTTGCAGCACTTAATCGACAAAGACAAGGTGAGTGTGGTTACCACAATGGACAGCAGAGTCAAAGCAGTAATCAGAATAGTCTGATTCTCATGGACTCATGGCCTTGGCTACTTACTCTTGGTGTCCCTAAGAGTGAAATATTTACTTGATCTATACAAGTGGAAGAGTTCTAGGTCAAGTGAATGGCAGTTTAACTTAAATCATTAGAATAGAGGGTCACAGCCCCTCAATTTCCAGACTTGAGCTAGTTTACAGACCCACAACCACTTGAATGAAGAGGAGGCTGGATCACCTTGAGTAAGGATCCCACTACACAGCCAAAAACTTAGACTGTTAATCTTTCTCCTAGCCTTCTCCCAAATGGGTCTATGGCCTTTTACAAGAGTGACTGTTCATTGGAGAAAAGGAAATAATCACACTTTTCAGGGATTACTAGACACTGATTCTGAATTGACACTAATTCCAGGAGACCTCAAACAGCACCATGGCCCACAAGGCAAAGTAGGGGGTGCATGGAGGTCAGGTTATTAACAGAGTCTTAGCTCAGGCCCATCTCACAGTAGGTCCAGTAGGTCCCCAAACTCATCCTTTAGTGATTTCCTCAGTTCCAGAATGGATAACTGGAATAGACATACATAACAATTGACAGAACCCCCACATTGAACCCCTGACCTATGGAGTAAGGGCAACTATAGTAGAAAAAGCCAAGTGAAAGCCATTAGAACTGCCCCTACCTAGGAAAACAATAAACCAAAAGCAATGCTGCATTCCTGGAGGGATTACAGAGATTAGTGCCTCCATCAAGGACTTGACGGATGTAGGGGTGGTGATTCCTACCATGTTCCTATTCAACTCAACTATTTGGCCTGTGCAAAACACAGACAGATCTTGGAGAATGACAGTGAATTATTGAAAACTTAACCAGGTGGTGACTTCAATTGCAGTTGTTCCAGTTGTGGTTTCATTGCCTGAGAAAATTAATACATCTCCTGGTACCTGGTTTGTAGTTATTTATCTAGCAAATGCCTTTCTCTCCATATCTGTTTGGAAGGACCACCAGAAGCAGTTTGCCTTCAGCTAGGAAGGCCAGCAATACACCTTCACTGTCCTACCTTAAGGGTATATCAACTCTCCAGCCTTGTCATAATTTAGTCTACAGGGACCTTGATCACCTTTTCCTTCCACAGGATGTCACACGGGTCCATTACATTGACAACATTATGCTGATTGTACCTAGTAAGGAAGAAGTATCAATGACTCTAGACTTACTGGTAAGGCATTTGCATGCTAAACCAAATTCACTGACATAGAGTCGGACTCATAGTGACCCCTCCTTAGGTTTCCAAGGAAGTATCACTATGGAAGTAGATTGCCTAACCTTCCTTCCAAGGAGTGGCTGGTGGGTTTGAACTGCCAGCCTTCTGGTTAGCAGTCAAGTGCCTTAGGCACTATGCCACCAGAGCTCCTATTTGCATGCTAGAAGGTGGGAAATTAACCCAACAAAAACTCAGGCACCTCCCACTTCAGTGAAATTTCTAGGGATCCAGTAGTGTGTGGCACGTCAAGATATTTCTCCTAAAGTGAGGGATAAATTGTTGCATCTGGCCCCTCCTACGACTAAAAAGGAGGCACAATGCTTTGTGGGCCTCTTTGAATTTTGGAGGCAAATATCCCTCACTTGGGTGTGCTGCTTTGGCCTATTTATCAAGTGATTTGAAAAGCTGCTACTTTTGAGTGGGGCCCAGAACAACAGAAGGCTCTGCAACAGGTTCAGGCTGCCATTCAAGCCACTCTGCCACTGGAGCCATATGATGCAGCTGATCCAGTGATGCTTTAAGTATCAGTGGCAGAGATGCTGTTTTGAGTCTTTGGCGGAGGTCCCTACTGGTGAATCACAATGCAGATACTCAGGATTTTGGAACAAAACCTTGTCACCTTCTGCAGATAACTACTCTCCTTTTGAGAAACAATTTTTGGCTTGTTACTGGGCTTTAGTAGAGATTGAACACTTAACCGTCAGCCAGCTAGTCACCATGCAGCTTAGTTGTCCATCATGAACTGGGGGTTGCATAACCCACAGAGTCATAAAGTTGGGCATGCACAGAGCACTCCATCTTTAAATGGAATTAGTATATAAAAGACTGGGCTCAAGAAGTATCTAAGAGTACAAACAAATTACATGAGGAAGTAGCCAAATGTCCATGGTTTCCACTCCTGTTACATTACCTTCCCTCTCCCAGTCTACACCTATTGCCTCATGGAGTTCCTTATGATCAATTGAGTGAGGAAGAGAAAACTCATACCTGGCTTATAGGAAATTCTACATGATATGCAGGCACCATTCAAAAGTGGATAACAGCAATGTTTTGTTGTAAGAGGGGCAGCACTCTTTCTGGGACCTCCCTGAAGGACAGTGGTGAAGGGAAATTCTCCCAAGGAGCAAAACTTTGAGCTGTACCCCTGGTTGTTCATTTTGTTTGGAAGGAGAAATGGACAGATGTGCATTTGTATACTAATTCATGGGCTATAGCCAATGGTTTGGCTGGTTGGTCAGAGATTTGGAATGAACAAGATTGGAAAACTGGTGACAAGGAGGTATGGGAAGAGGTAGTGGATAGACCTCTCTGAATAGGCCAAAGAAGAAAATATTTGTATCTCTGTGACTACACACAAAAAGGTGACTTTGGCAGAGGAGGATTTCAACAATCAAGTGGAAAGGATGGTGTGTTTTGTGGAAACTAGTCATCCACTTTCCCCAGCCACTGCAGTCATTGCCCAATAGGCTTATGAACAAAGTGACCATGATGGCAGGAATGGAGGTTATTCATGGGCTCAGCAACTTGGACTTCCACTCACCAAGTCTGACTTGTCTACAACCACTACTGAATGTTCAATCTGCAGAGACCAACACTCAGTGCCCAATATGGCACCATTCCTCAGAGCAGTCAGCCAGCAAACTGGTGGCAGATTTATTACATTGGACCAGTTCCATCATGGAAAGGGCAGTGTTTTGTTTTCACTAGCATAGACACTTACTCTGATTATGTACCTTTCCTGAACACAGTGCTTCTGCCGAAACTACCATCCATGGACTCATAGAATGCCTTATCCACTGTCACACCTTGGATCAAGGGACTCATGTCACAACAAAAGAAGTGCAGCAATGAGCCCATGCTCATGGAATTTACTGGTTTATCATGTTCCCCATCATCCTGAAGCAGCTGGCTTGAGAGAATGATGGAATGGCCTTCGAAAGACACAATTACAGCACCAGCTAGATGAAAATAACTTTGCAGGATTGGGGCAGTGTTCTCCAGGAGGCTGTATATGTGCTAAACCAGAGTCCAATATGTGGTATTGTTTCTTCCATAGCCAGGATTCATGGGTCTAGTCATGAAGGATTGGAAATGGGAGTGTCATCACTCACTATTACCCCAAGTAACCCACGCACAAAATTTTTGTTTCCTGTACCCATGACCCTATGCTCTGTGGACCTAGAGGTCTTAGTTCCAAAGGGAGGAATGCTCCCACCTGGAGACACAACACTGATTCCATTGAACTAGAAGTTAAGAATGTCATTGGTACACTTTGGGCTCCTCGTGCCTCTGGATCAACAGGCAAAGAAGGAGTTACCATAAGGCAGTCTCTGAGTTAGGAACATCTGCCTTACAGAAAGCTTCTACTTATTCTTTAATGTTATGTAAATTTGCCCTTACTTTGAAACAATTGAACAAACTTTTACTGACAACAAATTCATCACAATCACCTTCCCTTGCTACATGTGCAGCTTTTAAATCATTAAAAAGACTTTGAGCCTTTTCTGACACTAAAGTAAGGCTAAATAAAAAACATATGCACCTGTCTGGACTTACCTGTAAATTCTTAAAGACATAGTTAGGAACAGATCTTGTTTGTACTCCAAGGTCTGCCGTATTGGGTGGTGTGATTGATCCTGATTACCCAAGGGAAATCAGATTGATATTTTATAATGGAGGTGAAGAAGAGTATGTCTGGAATACAGGAGATACCTTAGTCAATGGCAAACTACAGCAGCTTAATTCCAACATGACTACTAATGACCCAGACCATTCAGGAATGGAGGTTTGGGTTACCCCATAAGGCAAAGAACCATGATGAGGTGAAGTGCTTGCTGAGGGCAAAGGGATACAGAATAAGTAGTGGAAGAATACTGTTCTAAATACCAGCTGCGACCATGTGACCAGTTGCAGAAATTAAGACTGTAATTGTTATGAATATTTTTTCTTGTTTTATTGTACTCATATGTGTGTATACATAGTAAATATTTTGTTTTCTGTCCTCCCTTATCCAATTACTTATAAAATATAAAATGTAAATGGGGCTAGTGTATTTTCAGTTGTATGCATGTTAGTTGCATCACGTTAGGCACAAGTATGACTTTATGATTATCTTTATTTAGAGACTATGTATGGTTTAAGGTGTGTACAGGTGCCAAGCTGGCAAGGGGTGGACTGTGATGGTTAATGTTATGTGTCAAGCTGTCCAGGTCATGATTCTCAGTATTATGTAATTATCCTCCATTTTGTGATCTGATGGAAAGGGAGTTTCCTTGGAGGTGTGGCCTGCATCCATTATATATGAGTGTTCTAGCAAAGCTCTCTCTCTCGCTCTCTCTTTCTTGATACTACATCTTACTTGTCATCCCCTGACCTCCAGTTCTTGGGACATGAACAAGCAGCCTGATGCCTTACCTGCAGATTTTTTAATTTTCCAGTTCCTTCAGCCTCATGAGCCAACAGCCTGCATATGACCTGCTGATTTGGGGTTCACCATCCCTTGCAACCACATGAATAAAGAGAAACTTCCAGTCTGATGCTTAACCCACGGATTTGGTACTTGCCACCCCTCATAACCACGTGAGCCATTTCCTTGAAACTAAATATATATATATATATAT
>NW_006921710.1:4782907-4808693 GCF_000298275.1 Orycteropus afer afer
AATTCAAGCCAGATTCAGAAGAGGGCATGGAACAAGTGATATCACTGCTGATGTCAGATGGATCTTGGCTGAAAGCAAAGAATACCAGAAAGATGTTTACCTGTGTTTTATGGACTATGGACAGGAATTTGACCATGTGGATCATAACAAATTATGGATAACATTTCAAACAATGGGAATTCCAGAATATTTAACTTGCCTATGCAGACCCTATACATAGACCAAGAGGCAGTAGTTCAAACAGAGTAAGGGGATACTGCATGGTTTCATATCAGGAAAGGAGTGTGTCAGGGTTGTATTCTTTCACCATATTTATTCAATCTGTATGCTGAGCAAATAATCTGAGAAGCTGGCCTATATGAAGAATGTAGCATCAGGATTGGAGGAAGACTCATCAACAACCAGCAACAGGCAGATGACACAACCTTGCTTGCTGAAAGTGAAGAGGATGTGAAGCACTTACCAATGAAGATCAAAAACTACAGCCTTCAGTATGGATTACACCTTAACATAAGGAAAACAGAAACACTCACAACTGGCCAATGAGCAACATCATGATAGAGAAAGGATTGAAGTTGTAAAGGATTTTATTTTACTTGGGTCCACAGTCAGTACCCATAGAAGCAGCAGTCAAAAAATCAAACAATGTATTGCATTGGACCAATCTGCTGCAAAAAAGCTCTTAAAAGTGTTAAAGAACAAAAAGGTCGCTTTGAGGACTAAGGTGTGCCTGACCCAAACCATGGTATTTGTAATAGCCTCATATGCATGTGCAAGCTGGACAATGAATAAGAAGACTGAAGAAGAATTGATGCCTTTGAATTACGGTGTTGGCAGAGAACCCTGAAAATACCATGGTCTGGCAGAAGAATGAACAAAGCTGTCTTGGAAGAGCTACAGCCAGAAGGCTCTTAGAAGAGAGAATGGTGAGACTTGGTCTCATATACTTTGGATGTGTTATCAGGAGGGACCAGTCCCTGGAGAAGGACATCAGGCTCAGTAAGGTGGAGGGTCAGCAGAAAAGAGGCAGGATTGACACAGTGGCTGCAACACCAGGATCAAGCACGGCAAGGACGTGAGGACGGCGCAGGGCCGGGCGGTGTTTCGTTCTGTTGTCCACAGGGTCACTACAAGTCGGAACCGACTGGAAGCCACCTGACAACAGCACATACATATTTATATATTTGGCTCCTCTAGAAAACCCAGCCTAAGACAATCCCTTTGGCAGAAATGCTGCTCTTTTTCCTTCTTTAGGGATGGAGAAACTGAGGATGGGAGAGAGAAAGTGATTTCCTCGAAAACACAGAGCCAGTGGGGGCTGGATTCCAGGACGTCTCATCTGAGGCTCAGCCAGTGCCTCTTCATCAATTACCTAGCCACTCCCTATCCCATTCAGAACACAAGTTCAGCAGAGTCTCATTCATTCAAAAGCCAAAACCCACTGCCCTTGAGTCTATTTCGACTCATAGCAACCCTATAGAACAGAGCAGAGCTGCCCAATAGGGCTTGCAAGGGTATAAATCTTTACAGAAGTAGACTGCTTCACCTTTTTCCCACAGAGCAACTCGTGGGTTCAAACTGTGGAAACTTCGGTTAGTAGCTGAGTGTTTTAACCACTTTGCACCACCAGAGATCCCTTCTCATTCATTCAAAGCCTCTTTAATTCAGAGCTCTTGCCTGATAGGGGTAACTCCTTTGCACCAAACATTGGGGGAAACAGGGTTTAAGGAATAAATGAACTGTGTAAGTAAGACTGATGAGGAAATAGTTAACTCTGGAGAACAGGCTGTTAGAAAACTTTAGGAGCTTGTGTAAGCATCTGCAAAAGAAGGGTGCCAGTGGTAAAGGATCTTGATTAAAGCAGCTTGAGGCTCAGTGGTGACCCCCAATTCACATCACAGGGAGTCACTGGGGCAGGGCAGCGCCTAAGCCTGCTGGAGAAAGTCCTGTGTTCAGCGCCTGGCTGGGTGACCTGGGGGTAGGTATACCCCCTCTTTGAACCTCAGATTCACACTGAAAGCATAGATAATGATGCCTTCCCCGCTGAGCTATTGTGCGAGGTGGTGTGTATATAAACTTAGTGTGAGGCTTGGTGCACAGTAGGTGCTCAGTAAGACACAGCTGTTTTACAGTAATTAAAAAGTACCTCTTGAATCAGCCTGTCTCTCAGTCTACTCACAAATTTGCGGGTTTTTTGCAGAAATTGACAAGAGTTACATGGACAGTTATTCCACCTGGTTAGAGGTAGGTGCATCCCCACACTTGTTTCATCGATAGGTATTTATCCAGCACCTGCATCATGCCAGGTTTTCTGCTGAGGGCTAGTCACAGAACAGTGACCTAGACAGACAAGGTCCCTGCCCTCAGAGGCTCATGGTCTAATTACTGAGCTTACCTGGCAAGGGTGCAAAGAGGGGTTGGGGGTGAGAAGATTGCCAGATTAAATACAGGATGCCTAATTACGTTTGACTATTAGCTTCAACAACATTTATTTATTTCTTTTAGTATACTGATATCCCATTCAATGTTCCGGATATACTTATATTCAAAATGGATTTGTTGTTTATCTGAAATTCAGATGTAACTGAGTGTGTTGTGTTTTTATCTGCTAAATCTGGCAACCCAATAAAGTAAGTCTTTCAGCACTTAGCACAGTTACTCAGCGCCTTTACACGAGTCCTTCTGCTGAATAACCAGGACCCTGTGGACCCAGAGATAAGCAGGGAGACAAGCCCATAGGACAATCACATAGGGCAGTTCTGGGAGACCCCGAGGACAAGGGACTGCTGAGCACAGACCTGAAGCTTGAATAGGAACAGATGCTGCCCTCCAGGAGAGAGGGGGACAGTGAGGCGAGGCAAAGAGGCTCTGGCTTTGGAAGAGAGAGCGCTGGTCAGGAGGGGAGGGGTGGGGGTGGCGTTGAGCCAAGACTTGGAGTATAAGCACAGTTTTGCTGGACAAGAGAGAAAGTGGTGCTGAGGGACTCCAGTTTGTTTTTTTTGGTTCCTAGGGTATGTACCTAGGAGTGGAATTGCTGGGTGGTATGCTAAATCAATTATTCATTTTTTGAGGACTCTCCATATAGTTTCCCACAACCAGTAGTGGATAAGAGTTCCAATTTCCCCATGTTGTCAACAACATTTGTTGTTTTCTTTTTCCTTTTTTTTTTTTTAAATCAATTCCCTTTTAGCAGGGGTAAGGAAGTATTTCATTGTAGTTTTGATTTGCATCTCTCTAATGGCTAATGGGGAGCTCTGGTAGCATAATGCCTAAGGCACTTGACTGTTAACCAGAAGGTTGGCAGTTCAAACCCACCAGCCACTCCTCGGAAGGAAGGTTGGGCAATCTACTTCCGTAGTGATACCACCTTGGAAACCCAAGGAGGGGTCACTATGAGTCGGATTCAACTCCATTGCAGTGAGTAATGGCTAATGAAAGGAACTCTGATGATGTGGTGATTAAGGCATTTGGTTGCTAACCAGAAGGTCAGTGATTCAAACCCACCAGCTATTCCACAGAAGAAAGATGAGGCAGTCTGCTTCCTTAAAGATTTACAGCCGTGGAAACCCAACAGGAGTCACTATGAATTGGAATCGACTCAATGGCAGTGAGTTTGGTTTTTGGAATGGCTAATGAAAGGAGCTCTGGTAGAGTAGAGCCTAAGGCACTTGACTGCTAACCAGAAGGCTGGTGGTTCAAATCCACCAGCCACTCCTCGGAAGGAAGATGGGGCAATCTACTTCCATAGTAATACTGCCTCAGAAACCCAAGGAGGGGTTGCTGTGAGTCGTGGACAACTTGATGGCACATAACAACAACAACAGTGAAAGGAGCACTGGTGGTGTAGTGGTTAAGGCATTTGACTGCTAACCAGAGGTTGGTGATTCAGACCTACCAGCTGCTCCACAGAAGAAAGATGAGGCAGTCTGCTTCGTTAAAGATTTACAGCCTTGGAAACCCAATGGGGATTGCTATGAGTCAGAATCAACTCAATGGCATTGAGTGAGAATGGCTAATGAAAATGAGCATCTTTTCATGTGTTTGTTAGCCACTTCAATATCCTACTTGATGAAGGGTCTGTTCATGTCTTTTGCCCATTATTTGATTGGGTTATTTGTCTTTATGTTGTTAAATTATAGAAGTTTTATATGTATTTGGGATATTAGCCCCTGTATTGCTTCTGAAGATTTTTTCCCAGTCTGTAGGTTATCACTGTCTCTTTGAAGAAGCCTTTTGATGAGCTTTAATTTTTATGCGGTTCTCGTGATCCGAGTTGTCTTCTGCTGCTCATGCACTTGTAGTTGTATCTGATAATCTATCATGAAAAACAAAACTAGGTCTCGTAGTTCTGCCCTATGTTTTCTGCCCAGAACTTTATAGTTTTAGCCTCAATATTTCAGTCCTTGATCTATTCTGAGTTTGGTTTTGTGTATAGTGTGTGGAATGGGGACCTCACTTGGGAAGAGGGTGATCTCCTTTCCCAGGTAGCCGAGGTGGTAGACACCTGATGTGTCGTGTCGTACTCCAAGCACTACCTCTTACAAGGCCCTTTGGTGATAGGGAAACACACACAATAAAATGATGAATGAAAAATATAAGATATAAAACAAGCAGCAATCCATGGTGTTGTAAGAACTGAATGAGACCATTTGATCTGGCACATAGTAGGCGCTCAATAAATGAAGCATGCTTTTCCTATTTGCAGGCAAACTCAGGGGAAGTAAAGACATCTCCAAGGTGTTCATCCTTCAGTTTGGAGAGTAAGTCTTGTATTGAGTAAATGAATGAATGAACAGATGTGAGGTTAATATGACTTCATCCAGTAATCACTGATCCCAGACCTAACCCATAAAAACCCATTGCCATTGAGTCGATTCCAACTCATAGTGGCCCTAGAGGACAGACTAGAACTGCCCTCATAAGGTTTCCAAGGCTGAAATCTTTACAGAAGCAGAATGCCACATTTACCTTCTGCAGAGCAGCTTGTAAGTTCGAACTGCTGACCCTATAGTTAGCAGCCAAATGCTTAACCACTGTACCACAAGACCTAGAAGGTAATCAAACAAGAATCCACTTGACTGGTAGCCAGAAGGCTGGTAGTTCAAATCCACCAACCACTCCTCAGAAGGAAGGTTGGGCAATCTACTTCCATAGTGATCCCGCTTCAGAAACCCAAGGAGGGGTCGCTATGAGTTGGGTCCGACTCGAGGGCACATAACAACAACACAGATAAAACCTGCCTCCTGGTCCTTGACAGGCACCATTGCTCTTGAACTCGAGATAATTAGTGTGCTTGCAAGTTGCCTGCTCCCTCCTGAGCCTGCTGGGTCTACAAAGCCCCCTGCCAAGCACAGCTGGAGCTGGAGAGATCTGGCTCCACAGCCTCCAACACCCCAGCCTTGCGTTCTCAGCCCACTGGGCCCACAGGGGATGTAAGACGTGGGCTCCACAGGGGGCAGGGGTTGGGAGGGGGAAAGGGCTGGGGCAGGGGAGTCTGGGAGGCATGGGTTGGGCACCTCAGATGGACTGGAGGTCTTGCTTCACCACACTCTTCCTGTGCGTCCTTGTTGTTGTTATTTGCCATCCAGTTGGCCCTGACTCATAGCGACCCCTCCTTGGATTTCTGAGGCAGTATCACTACGGAAGTAGGAATGCCCAACCTTCCTTCCGAGGAGTGGCTGGTGGGTAAACAGTTTTACCTCTCTGAGCCTTGGCATTCTCATCTGTAAAAGGGAGACAGATTATAATGATGATGACCCTCACTCATCCCTAAAAGTTTGAGGAGAACCTGTTCTATGCCAGAGGCATGAGGCTACATAGAGAAGGTCCTGGAACTCTTGGCTCATTTTCATACAGAGGCCCCAAACAAAAAACAGAGCACAAGGCCACAAGATAACCACAAAGGGTGGTCTGGGAAGGCCCCTTAGACAAGGTGACCTTTGAGCTCAGATCAAAACTCTGGGAAGAAAGAGAAAAGACAAAATCTTCTCTCCCCTACAGGCCAGTATGAGGAAGGTTCCTGGACCCAGCTCCTGTCAACCAAATATGGTGCTAAAAAGGCCTATATCAATCCCCTCCAGCTTCTTAAGCACTGTATTAGTAATAATAACACATAGGAAACTTTTATTAAGCACTTATTATGTGCCAGCCTCTGTACTAAGAAAACTGAGGCTCCGAAACTCTGTGTAACATGCTGTATGCAGCAAGCACATCCAATGCACGCTGGCCCAGGCTGGGGCCTGGGCGTTGGCTCCTCCTAGGACCTCTCATAAGAGGCGAGGAGGCACAGGCTGGAGACAAGCAAGGCCCTTTGCCACACTTCCCACCACCCCTAGTCCCATCAGACCAGCAAGACCCCTCTGGACACCTGGCTTCACCCCTTCCGTTCACAGAAGGAGAAGCTGGGCCCTGAAGGAGGTGTAGTGACGTGCTCAGGCCTCCAGACTGCTTCTCCAGTGCCCTTTCCACACCCCGGCCAGTCCTCAGACCATCCCTGTTCTCTTCCCTGCAGTTACTCAACCTCTATCTCCCCCACCCTGCCCCCAGCCAAGCCCAGCAAAGCCCCTTATGGTCAGACCCAAGGTACTACCTGACCAAGACAGGAAGGAATTCCAGGAAGAGGAGGCACACAGTAAATGTTGGGGGAAGGTGTTCACAGCTCTGCTCTGAGGCCAGAACCAGGGCCTAGGTGCCTAGTGCCCCACGAGGCCCTCCCAGGTATGCTGGGCACCGATGCTGAGCGCACGGGCCTCTCCCTCCACCTCCCCACCTGTGCAGTATCCCATCTGGTGGAGTAATGCAAGGTGTCATTGTGTTGGCAGCATTATTTATAACTCCCAGGTCTCTGAGGGTGGCAGCCAAGGGGCAGTGACAGGGAGACAGCCATCTGGTCGAAGGAGACTCCTCCAAACCTGTGGGGAAGGAGGCAGCATTGGAGCCAGTGAAGGCAGGGGTCCTGGGTTCCAGGCTCACCCAGTGACCTCAGGTTCCTTCCAGTGCCTACACCCTCCACCACCAGAATCCCCCAGTCCCCACCACCACTACCACCGTCCCATTTCTCCACACCCTTCCAATGACTAGGACTAGGTAACCAGAAGTGACACCACCACCATTAGACCCCTTGTGACTTGATGGTGAAGGCAGGCAGATCTGGGTCTCAGTGCCTGTTGCTTGATGCATTGGCTATGTGAGCAGTCTCTTGCCCTCTCTGAGCCTCAGCTTCTTTGCCTATAAAGTGAGGATAATATGAGCTCCCACCTTGCAGGACTGGTCAGGGTCCTAGAAGATGCTGCACGGAAGGCATGCAGCACAGACTGGGCAGGGCCAGTGCCCAGGACCAAGTGCACACATTCTGATGCTTACTGAGCACTGATCCTGTGCCAGGCACTCCACTGGACATGAGGGTTCTAGATCCAGGGTTTCGTGTGGGGCCGGTTTGTTTATGTTCTGCCTCATTCCTCCAAGGGCTGGGGCAGCTCTGAGGATGGAGGGTGTGGTCCTAGCCAGGGGCACTGCAGCCATCTGTGCGCCCATGTACACCAGCAGTTCTCACCAGTGCTGCTGGTCCCAGGGCCACAGCGACGTCCCCAAGAACTTGTTAGAAATGAGAACTTTCACTTTCCACTCAGACCTATATCAGAAACTCTGGAGGCGCAGCCAGCAATCTGGATTCTAATAAGTCTCCAGGTGATTCTGATGCTCGCTCTGAAGACCACTGGGGTGGCCCATGAGACGCTGGAGGGCAGGCAGCGCTTCCTGCTAATCCAGCACCATCACACACCCACTCCCAGCACTGTGTCTGACGCCCCACCTGAATCTGCAAACCAAACCCACTGCTATGGAGTCAATTCCAACTCAAATTGCGCCCCATTGGTTTTCCAGTGCTGTGAATCTTCACGGAAGTAGATTGCCTCATCTTCTTTCCACGGAGCAGCTGGTGGGTTTGAATTGCTCATCTTCTGGTTAGTAGCCAAATGTCTTACCCACTATTCCACCACAGCTCCTTGCTCCTTCACCCAGCTCTGGGCAAACTTGACCAGTAAAATAAATAAATAAATAAAAGTAAAAATTGAGTTGTCTCCAATTCTGACCCTATATGTATCAAAGTAAAATTGTGTTTCTTAGCTGTTTTCAAGTTGATTGCCAGGCCTGCCTTTGAGGTGTCTCTGAGTGGACTCAAACCTCGAACCTTTCTGTTAGAAGTTGAGTACATTAACTGTTTGCAACACCCAGGGATTCCAAAACGTTGGATGGTAACTCCTAAATACAGCCTTCACCTGCAGGTTCTCCCAGCCCTCCCCTCTCCTGGAGTGGGGAACCAGGGTCCTCAAAGTGTGGCCTGCAACAAAACCACCGAGAAGCTTGACAAAATGGAAGGCCCATGGGTCCCACCCCAGACCTACTGACTACAAATCTCCATGGTGAGCTCAGGAATTTACATTTGACCCTGCCTGATTCTAAGGACCCAGAAGTCTCAGAACAGTGTCGAAGGAAGATAAGGAGCACAAGGAAAGCCAGGCCTGGGGGTGAGAGAAGAGGGGAAGAGAAATCAGAAAAGACCCCCCAGCACCTGATGCTTCCTCCTTAGACTCAATGCCAATGAGGGGCTCTCAAGCAGGAGGGCTCCGTCCCTGAACCCTTGGCAATTCATCCACGGGTGGGTGGCATTGGGGGGCTAAAAATAAGGCAAGAATGAAATGTTATGAAAAAACTAATACTCCCTGCTCTAGCCCACAGTGGAAACCTAGAAATAAGGGACTGCAGCCAATACCAGTTGCAATAAAGGAGCCTGAAGGTATTGACCCTCCACCCTGGCCTGCCTGTCCTTGCTACTCTTCATTTAATTCCAAGTATCTTTCCTTCTGTCTGTGGCAAGTTAATGGGCTTCAAAGTCCCTGTGCCTCGAGACTGTGGGGCCCGGCAGCAGCTCCCATACATAGCCCCTTTGGGTGGAGAAGGGGGTGGGCCCAGCTTCTGTCTGCCTGTGGGCAGTCAGGAGGAGAGATGCAACGCCAGCCAGGTCTTAGGCCGGCGGCAAAAGGGAAAGGACTCTGCTTTCCCATGCACCACCAAAGTCCTGAAGGGAGGCGCTGATCAGTGAGCCCCATCAGTGACCCCAAACCACCCCACCCTGCATCTAGGCCCTCCTAGGTTGGGACGAGCAGGTAGGAGAGGCAGCCTGGAGAAGCAGTCCTGTAGAGGAGGCCACCCTCTCAGAGATGGATGAGGGAGGCTGCCGGAGGCACACAAAGAGAACCATGGCTGGGGAGCTCAGCGGCAGGCCATGAGCTGCAGGCCAAACACCCCGGAAAAGGAAGTCTGCCAAGATAAAAGTCTAGAACAAGGTGATTGTACAGGCATCCCTCCTAGCGGGAGGTGGGACTTTGGGGAAAAGCTCTCGCAAAAGCCAGAATGTTTGTCAAAATCCATAGGACTGTACCTCACCAAGAGAGAACCGTAAGGTAGACTAAGGACTTCAGTTAATAACAATGCGTCAGTGTTGATTCATCAGTTGAAACAAATGTACCACAGGAATGCGAGATGCTAACAGAGAGGGGGGTATATGGAGCTCTGTGCTTCCGGCACAATTTTCCTATAAACCTAAAACTGCCCTAAAAAAAAAATAAAGTGCATTCCAAATTAATTCATGAAATAAATACATAAGCCCCAATGTACCTCCTGACTTCCACCTCCAGCTCAGTTTCCATTCCAGAACGTGCAAGGGTCTCGTAAGGCAGCAGATAAGAACAGGCTTGAAAGAGGCAAGGTCCAGACCCCCTCCTGACGAATGTGTTGCCATCCAGTTCCTATTCCTAGTGCACAAAATTAATGAAACAAGTATCAAATGCGTCCCTGATTAATAAACTGGAAAACAAAAAACACCTCCAGCCACTCTTCAGAAGGAAGACTGGGCAATCTACTTTCGTAGTGATATCGCCTCAGATACCCAAGGAGGGGTCACTATGAGTCGAGATAGACTTGACGGCAGTGAGTTTGGTTTTTTTGTTTGTACCCATGGCTCTGTCTAGCCCCTTGTCGTTGACCGGGCCCTTCAGGTACCACCTTCACCATGGTTCCCTCTCCTTGCTACTCTGCAAAAAACCAAACTCACTGCTGTGGAGTCGATTCCAACTCATAGCCACCCCTCCTTAGGTTTCCCAGGCTGTAACTTTACGGAAGTAGATTGCCCAGTTTTCTTTCCAACCTCCAGCCTGCTGGTTAGCAGTCAAATGCCTTAGCTGTAGCTTATCCATTCCAGTATTGTCTTAATGTTTTCCTTTAAACGAATTCACTATTTTTACTTGAATGTATTTTCAAATACATTTTATATGACTTTATATGACTACTGAAAGTGGAAAACTAAGATCATGTGCTGTCAATAGAAGGGAAAAGTAAAAATAAATACAATTAAAATAAAGCTGTGGTATTATTAAAGGCTATTGCTGGTAGCATAGTGGCTAAGACACTTGCCTGCTAACCAGACAGCTGGCGGTTCAAACCCACCAGCCACTCCTCGGAAGGAAGGTTGGGCAATCCTACTTCCGTAGTGATACTGCCTCGGAAACCCAAGGAGGGGTCGCTATGAGTCGGGGCCGACTGGACGGCACATAACAACAACAACAACAACACTGCTGCCTGCAAACAGCTCTTTGTGTAAAGCGGTGAGGTGGAGCTGGCTTCTCTTCTAGTAAACCACAGGGCCAATAGAGAACAGGGAAGGGAATCATCTTCGTGATGTATGAGTCTGTGTGACTTCTACAATCACCCATTTCCTGGGTTACCAACAGTGCCCTCCAACACTTGAGAAACCCTAATCTAGTGACCAGTGGAGGATACCCCCAGGGCAGGGAACCAGGGATGGTGCTCACTGCAAGATAAAGATCAGGTCTCATTTAATCCTAATAGTGACTATTGTCGCCTCACAGCCATGAGGAGGCTACCACCGTGGTCCCCATTGACAGATGAGGACATCAAGGCCAGGAGAAGCAGGCCTGCCCACGGCCACAGGCTGGAAGCTGGCAGAAATCACAGCCCTTAGCCCTCTTCTCTCCTGCACAGCCAGCCTTCTCTGCAAACACTTTGCACATTAGCTGAACCACTGCTCCCACTAAGATGCCCTCCCACCAGGCTCCTCTTATTCAACCCCGCCCGTCTTAGAGGCCCTGCCTCCAGCCTGGATCGCTTAGGTAGAGGGGCTCTTGTCCAGCCCATCACCAGGTACTGGGCCACTGAGGTTCATGGGGTCTGCAGGGCTGTTCTCCCGCTCGAGACCAAGGAACTCTCAGCAAGCAGGATCCCCAGTGCTGAAGTCTTGGCCGGGTATGTGTGTGGCTGGGGAAGGGGGACACAGCACCTCAAATCCTAATAAAATGCCTCCTTGATTTCTAAGTGAAACAGGTGAGTCGGATTATAATCAGCCCATATGCTAATAATTTCCTTTATGAAAAATGCAGTTATAAGTCTCTGAAAAAAATGTGTGAATTAAAACTGGTGGTTGTGAAGAAGGCAGGAAGAAACTCATGAGGGTGCCAGGCTGTTCCCCAAAAGGTTCTTGTATTATTTTCCTAGGACTGCTGTAACATAATACCACAAATGAAGTATCTTGTAAGAACAAAAAGTTAGGGGACATCCCAGTTAATTGATCTAATATTGTGTTTAGTGCTTCTGTCCTACCTCCTAGTTGCAGAGTGCCTGAGATCTTAAAAACTTAAAAGCAGCCATTCAAGGTACAGTTGGTCTCTATGCACTTGGAGCAATAGAGGAAGAAGGAAAGTGAGGAACAGGAGGAAGAAATGGAAATGTGCAGCTAATTGCCTCCATGAACAACTAACTTCCTCCTTTGCCATGAGAACAGAAGAATTGGATGGTGCCTAGTTATCCTTACTGAACTTTTTGATCAAAGATTCTGTAGAAGAATACTAATCAAAAGGGGGAAGACACAGAACAGAATTTCATGTTCTCCTGGACTCTAGACTTTCTGGAACCATTGAGGCTAGGTGAACCCCTGAAACTATATATACCCTTGAATAATCTTTAAACCTTAAACTATAAAGCAAAATACTCCTTTCTCTGCCCCCACCTTTTTTTAACAAGGAACTCTGGTGGTGTGGTGGTTAAAGCATTCGACTGCTAACCCAAAGGTTGACAGCTTGACTCCACCAGCTGCTCTGCAGAGATGAGGCAATTTGCTTCCATCAAGAATTACAACCTTGGAAACATTATGGGGCAGTTATACTCTACCTATTGGGTTGCTGTGAGTCAGAACAGACTGGACAGCAGTGGTTTTTTGTTTGTTTTTTTAACCAAACTATAGTTTAACTTAATTAGTAAAACATACTTGCCTTGAGGATTGTGATCTTTTAAATAACTATCTGAAATCAAAGTGACAAGGGCCACTCAAAAGATTTGATAGGAAACTTGAAGGGCAGTTACTTTATGTTAATGGATGAGGAACAACTCAGAAAAGGAGAGGAAGAATGGTTGCACAACTTAATGAACATAGTTTGTGTCACCGACTCGTTCATGTAGAAATTGTTGAAATGGTGAATGTTCTACTATGTATACTCTCAGGAGCTCTGGTAGCGTAGTGCCTAAGGCACTTGGCTGCTAACCAGAAGGCTAGCGGTTCAAACCCACCAGCCACTCCTCAGAAGGAAGGTTGGGCAATCTACTTTTTGTAGTGATACTGCCTTGGAAACCCAAGGAGGTGTCGCTATGAGTCGGGTCTGACTTGACGGCACATCACAACAACAACAACAATGTATACTCTCAACAACTACAAAAAAGAGAAAAGAAATTATTAAAACAGAAAAATAAAGAAAACCACAGACATTTATTGCCTGGCAGTTCTAAAGGCTGAGAGTCCAAATCAGTGGGTTGGCCAGACCATACAGACTCCCTGGGAAGTCCAGAGGGGAGGATTCTTTCCGTTTCTCCCAGCTTTGGGGCATTCCTTGACTTGTAGATGCATCTGTCCTTTCCCTACCTCTGTGCCCATCCTCTACATCTATTTAGACATCACTCAGATGGGATGAGGACCCTCCTCCAGTGTGAACTCATGTTAACCTGATAACAGCTTAAAGACCCTATTGCCAATCACGGTCATGTTCACAGGAACCAAGGATTCAGACTTCAGTGTATCTTTTTGGAGGGCACAGTTCAATCTGTAACAGTCCTCTAGGCAGGAGGTCAGTCAGGAAAGGAGGAGGCCTCTCACCTGTGCAAGGACAGGCAGCTCTTTGTCAGCATCTCTACAAAATGGTGGTGAGGTCGGCCATGCTCTGCATTGGGCCACAGATGTGCAGGCTGATGGCATCTTTCATCGTTGACAAATCTTATCATTCTGCTATGGGCAGCCAGGAGGGTTCCCTGCCTATAAATGTGGGCAGTGGAGTCTTTGTCCACACAGGCCCTGACTTGGCCATAACCTGCTCCTGAGACCCACAACCTCCTGAACCCTGACTCCTCAACATCTCTGGTTCCCCTCTACAGTTAGGAGAGCAAGCTGGACATACCCTTCCAGGTATTCAACCTGTTTGCTTGTTCTCTGAGGCCCAAGAGCAGTCCTCTCCCGCCATCCCCCCACCCCACAGCAGAGTGTGATGAGCCCTGGGTGAAAGAGAAGGTAAGATAAGGGTCCATAAGCAGTGATCAAGAGAGCTCAGAGGTAGAATCCTCGCCTTCCATGCAGGAGACCCTGGGTTAATTACTGGCCAATGCACATCACGTGCAGCCACCATCTGTCAGTGGAGGCTTGCATGTTGCTATGGTGCTAAACAGGTTTCAGGGGAGCTTCCCGACCAAAACAGACTAGGAAGAAAGGCCTGGACATTTACTTCTGAAAATCAGCCATGGATCACAATGGCCTGAACTGCAGCTGATCGTGGGGATTACGCAGGACCACGGCGTGTTTCATTCCATTGTGCGTGAGGTCACCATGAGTCAGGGGCCACCTCGACAGCAGCTAACAACAACATCAGCAGCACTCAGGTCGCAGTGGATCAAGGCTCTCAATCTCAAGCTAGAGGGAGTGTCTGCTCTTGGAACTGACTTGTAGGATTGATTAGGAAAGAAGGTCCAGGCCTTTGAAGCCCTCTGCCCAGGAGGAGCTGCCAGTGGTGGCTTTGGAAGGGAAGGCCTGGCCAGGGGCTGTGGGAAGATGGTGGCAGCCCTGGTCATGTCTGTAGACCCCCACCACATACATGTGCACCGGAGAAACACAGGTCCCAGAACCCTACCCTCAGGGTCCTCAGAGCCTCCCTGCTCTGGTGAGAGAGTAGGAAAAGCAGGAAGCTGGGAGGTTGGAGGGGTAGGTTTCAGGCATCTCACCTGCAGCCGCTCAGGTCACCCTGAAGAATTGCCACCTTGACTCTCATCACTCTGTGGGATCCCAGAGTACCAAGTACCCCCTCCGTCCACTCCAAGGCCATGTCCCTGCAACTATAACAAAAACCTCTCCAACCATCCCAAGGCAGAATGCTGAAATTCAAGGCCCCATGAAATACAAGCAGAAATTGGAAATTGGAAAACATTCTCCTGTAAGAGTTCTGGGGTTGACAAGAAGACAGGAAAGTGGTAGGTAGAGCAGGAGCTTTAGTGCCATTCAGACCTGGGTTCAAATCTTAGGTCCTTCCTGTGTTAGATGTGTGACTTTGAGCAAGTAAATTGACTTCTTTGAGTCTCTGTTTCTCGATCTGCAAAACAAGCCAACACTGTTTTCTGGGAATTTTTGTACATGTGTATGGAGAGCACATGATGCCTGGGACATATAAATAAAATTTGTAAGAAGGTGGTAATTATTACTGAATTCCACATGCAGACAAGTTTTGTTAGGCTGGGCTCTCCAGAAGAGCAAAACCAGTGAAGCATGTATATGTAATATACAGAGAGATTTATTTCAAGGAAATGGCTCATACAGTTGTGGAGGCTGGCAAGTCCCAAATCCATGGGCCAGGCATCAAGCTGGAGGCTTCTCTCTCTCTCTTTAAATTTTTATCGTGATTTGGGTGAAAGTTTGTAAACTTTGAGTTTGCAAAGTCATTTTCCATACAGCAGTTCACATATACTTTGTCTCATGACATTGTCTACAATTTCCACAGTGCAATATCTCTCTTCCCACTTTTTCCCCATAGTTACCTCTTCCCTGTGTCCTTCTTTCCCATGCACTTCTGCCCCCCGAGCTGTCTCCCTGTGCATACACAGCCCTTCTATTCTCCCATGATTGATCTCCTAGAGGCTTCTCTTGACTTACATGGTTGCAGGATCTGATGAACCCAAAATTGGCAGGTCAGATGGCAGGCTTCTGGCTCATGGGGCTGTGTTGTTGTTCTTGTTGTTGTTATGTGCTGTTGAGTCAGACCCAACTCACAGGGACCCCTCCTTGGGTTTCTGAGGTGGTATCACTACAGAAGTGCACAGTTGGGAGCTTCTGAGGAGTGGCTTGTGGCACTATGCCGCCAGAGCTCCCTCATGGGGCTGTAGGAACTGGCAAATCCCAAAATCTGCAGGTCAGATACCAGGCTGCTGGCTCATGTCCCAAGAACCAGAGGTCAGAGGATGATGAATCAGATGCAGAATCAAGAGAAAGTAAGCTTTGCCAAAATATCCATATATATACTGGATGCAGGCCACACCCCCAAGGAAATCTTTTCAACAGATGGGCTACTCACAAAAGATCACAAAATGGAGGATAATTAACTATTATCCACCAAACCACTGAGAATCATGGTCCAGCCAAGTTGAAACATAACCTCAGCCATCATACAAGTATTGGCAGGTGTTAAAAGTATAAGAAAATGTTAAGTAAAAAGACTTAAAAATGAGAATTTCTATGCATCAGTTCAATTTCACACTTGGCTGCTAACTGAAAGGTTAGAGGTTTGAATCCACCCAAAGATACCTTGGAATAAAGGCCTGCTGATTTATTTCCAAGGAAAATCAGCCATTGAAACACTGTGGCACACAGCTCTACTCTGACACATAGGACCCCTATGAGTAGGGATTATTTCACAGTGACTGATTTATGGATTAGGAACAGATCCCTGCAATTCTGTTTCAGTTCAGCTCCTAGAACACTGCTCCCATCTGTTTGTCCTTCTGTTTGTGTCCTTTTCTCTTCTTTCTGACACTGCCCAGGCACCTTCTTCTTCACCTAGACCTCAGCTCCTGCCTGCTCGATGGGCTCCCAGCATACCTCTGTTCTTCTACCCAGGGATCTTTCTAGATAGCAAATCTGACCTTGTCACCCCTGCTTGGAACCCTTCCTTGGCTCCCAACTGTGCACACACCCTGGCACCTCTCTCCAGCCCCACCTCTTGCTGTGTGTCTTCTAGATTTCTGGCAGATTCTCAGGAGCTCCATGCTCTTTCTTGCCAGATTTCCTTAACATGAGCTGTTCCCTTTGCCTGGAACTACTCCTCTTTCACCACCACCCCCATCCTTTGTCTTAAAGGCCCTCCCTGCGGAAGCTCCCCAGGCCCCACCCAACCTACTGACTCCTCTTTCCCAGCATTTTCCCCAAAAGAATCGATATTCTGCTGTGGCCTTATTATTTGTTTCTTTGTCTTTCTCCCTGGTCAGAAGAAGGGTTGTTGCCTCCTCTACAGGTCATCTCAGGACTTTTATATAGGTATCAAATTGAAAATCAAGCAAATTTTTTTTTTTTTTTTTTTTTTCAAAAAGTCAGACTCCACAATCCTGGACCCAAGAGGGACTTTCAGGATCCTTTAGTGACCCTACCCAGGGAAAGAATGCTGGGAAAGGGCCAAGCTTGGTGTTCACTGGGAGCACTACGGAGGGATGGTCTGGAGCAGGGAGGGGCTCAGGCAGGACAGTGTCCACAATCAGCCAGGAGTGGGTGATTGGTGCTGACCCCTCAGCTCCCAGCAGTCCAGGCTAGCCCTTGAGGAGCAAAAGGTTTACATGACAGCCCATCCCACAGCTCTGGAGAGAACCTCCTGGTAGAACCACTTACCATCTGAGGGTCTCCTGGCTGGCAAATACTATTTGCCCCTGCTGGAAAGGACTGGAGGGGGCTGATCCTGAAGAAATGTGTGCAAAGCCAAATGGAATTCCTCTGGGAATGTTAGCACCCTCTGGAACAGTAATTTCTGTGTGAGTCCTGCCAGGGAAGGAACCAGGGGTTTCAACTTCTATGTCCAGCCCTATGCCCATGCACGCTGAGCATCGAAGCTGTGACTGACTTAGAATGCTGCAATGAAGATGTCAGAGCAAGAAGCAAGACTATGGTCCTGGAGGGAGAGTGGGGAAGAGCCAGGGAGGGAAAAGCACATACTGAATCAGTACTTGAGCTCTAGCACAGCTGCGAGTTCAAATCCCAGTGCCAACATTCTTCTCAGGCTTAGACAAATGGCCTCCCTGTCTTCAGAGCAGAGATGAGAGGCCTGAGGGACCTGTTTCAGGCTGTCAGCTTTTTGTGCAAATATAGAAATTCCAGTGCTTGGTAAGCTTGAAGAGGGGCGTAGCCAGAGTGGGGCTTGGCTCCTGTTCCCTCAGTCACACACCCCTCTCCTTGCAGGGGATGGTAAAGGAGCAGCCTGGACGCAGCCATTCCTCAGTGGCTGGGGTGAGTCCCCACCAGTAGGCTGGCCCCCAGTGGTGACCAAATGACAGGTATGAAGAGATTTGCCTATGTTCACAGGATCTGTGGGCACCACAGAAACCTAGTCCCTGGGAGCAGCCTCCTGTGTTGAGAATTGGCTACTAGAAGACACAGCTCTTGAGGTTGCACACCTGGGGTGGGGGGACCAGAACAATGAGCGGAGGGAGGAAGTGGTCAGTGCAGGCCAGGGCGGGCTTGGACATGCAGCAGTTGGCCTGTGCTCCAGGGCACCAGGTCAAGCCACCGTAAGAAGGCACGTGGCTACCCACCCTTTCACTTATTCACTCATCAGGTATGTATGATGCATAGTCTCCGTACCAGTCACCATGCTAGGGGAACAGCCATGACCAAACACCACCCTGCCCGCATGGGGCGCCCGGTGAAGTCAACAAGGTAACGGGAGGCAGGATTGATTGGGCCTGACAGGCCGCAGCGAGCGCTTTGGATTTTCCTCAGTGCGGCGATGAGAAGCCACTGGAGAATTCTGAGCTGAGGAGAGACATGATTTGACTTGCATTTTAAGAGGCTTGTTTTGGCTTCAGTGCAGAGAGTAGACTGAAGGGGAATAAGGGTGAAGCCGCGAGCCAGGCAGGAAACTGCTGCGATAAAATAGAGGGACAAAGACAGGAGCTGGTCCTGGGTCACAGGAAGCTTTGAGAAGGGGCCGAGTTCTAAGGGTGTTTGAAGGCAGAAATTTTCGGGTGTGTGAGAAAAAGACAAGAGTCAAGGATGACCCCAAGAGTTTTGGCCTGAGGAAATGAAAGAAGGAGAATTCCCATTACTGTGGGAAGAGCGGAATTAGGGGCCAGGGAGTAGAGGGAGATGCAGGATTTTGTTTTGGACAAAGTTAAGTTTGAGAAGCCATTAACCATCCCTCTGGAGGTGCTGAGGAGGCCATTGGATGTGTGAGTCTGGAACTCATGGGAGAGGACTGGGCTGCAGGCCAGAATCAGGGAGGTGTTGCTGCAGAGCTGGTACTCGCCCCACAACAGGGAAGAGAATACCCATACAGAGGGAAGACAGACAGAAAAAGAGGAGCAGGTCCAGGCTGACACAGAGGAGACATGCAGCTAAGGACACTGCAAAGGGAGGCTGAAGAAGTGGGAGAAGAATCTAGAACGTGGTATCCTGGAGGCCAAGAGAAGTGTATCGAGACGAAGGAGTGAAAATGCCAGTGTCCAATGCTGCTGACAGGTGGAGTAACATGAGGACAGAGATTAACCTTTGGGGTTGGCCATGTGGCTGTCTGGGCTAACCTTGGCAAGAGCTATTTGGGTGGAGTAGCTGGCTGCAGGGGGTTCAGGAGATTGGGAAAGAGGGAAGCGGAGAGAGAACATGTAGATGAGAAATGTGCTGGGAGAGGTCAGAGAAGTGGGCAAAAAGTGGAAGTGGTTGTGGGGTCAAAGGGAGGACATTTTAAAATATGGCTGACATTATAGCATGTCTGTTGCACACTGTTGAGAACAATAGGGGAGGTAGCTGAAGATCAGGAGAGACAAGGCAAAGCTACACGAAGTCTTGGAGGTGAGAAGACTGCAATAGTGCACCAGTGGCTTGGGGTGACTAATCCACAGTGAGGGGAGGGAGAGCCATTTGGGGCACATTGGGAGGCTGGGAAATATGCAAGCCTTCAATGATATAAGAAGGAAATAACTTATCATCAGAGAGTCAGGGAGGTATTGGAGATTGGAGAAGAGAAGGTGTGAAATTGTTCTCTAGGAGCGCCAGAGGGGCAGTGAACTGACCAAGGGATGGACAAAAGTGCACTTAAGGTGAAGGTCATAAGGCAAAATGAGCTGTGTCATTGAGTGGCTTTGTCCAGCCAGGCTCCACAGCTTGGGTGCCAGCGCACAATAGACAACACACTGGGCTCATCAGAGGCAAGGTTTTGTCAGTGAGTAGAAGGGAATGGGCAGGGTGGTTGAGGGTGTATGCAACAGAGTGATTACTGGTAGACCTTTGACTGTAACCTGAGTAAGGAGAGAAGTGAGGTGGGAAAGGAGAAGGACAAGGAAACAAGAGCTCAAAGACTACAAAGGGTGAGGAGTTATCAGTCAAAGCTCCAAAGAGAGTTTGTGGAAAGACAGGAGGTGGCAGACCTAGAACTGAACTCTTAAAAGGGAATTATGGACAAGTGAGGGGACAGTCACTGACAAAGTGTGTAAAACCAGCCAATAGGGCTAAGTGACCCTGTGAGAATTGGTTGATTACTATGCAAAGTAAGTGACAGTGGCCTAGCAAGAAGATTGATCATTCATGGTCCTGGTGGAGGACCATGCCTTGAGATTGACAAGGCATTTCCTTACTACTAACAAGAGTGTAGCCTTTGGACTCAGAGTCCCTGTGCTGAGAACCTCCCAGACCCATGAGATAGAGTTGTAACACTAAGACAGTGAAATGGCAAGAAATGATGGCAAGTACAGCAGAGCCCAGTGGCAGAGAAATAGTGGCAGCAGAATGAGCCATGAGAACCACGGGACTAAGCAAGGGCCTCTCTTTTTAATTTTTTTTTAGATTTTTTTATCGTGGTTTGGGTGCAAATTTACAAAGCAGATTCACTTTACCCTCAACAGCTTATGCACACTTGGTTTCATGGCCCTAATTACAATTCCAACAATAACAGACTCTCTTCCCATCAACTACCCCTTCTCTGTACACTTCTTATCTATGCAGTGTTGTCAGTCCAACTTGCCCCCTATGCAAATGCTGCCCTTCTTCTGTCTCACAGCTGACTGATCCAAAGGGTGCATCTCACTAGGGTAGGTGGGTACATCTCCTTGGGGTAGGTGTTCTGCTTGTAGGCCTTTCTACTGCTTGACTGAGAGCTAATCCATGGAGGTGAGTCCAGTTCCAGGCCCAAAAGATAACCTAGGGCCAGTCTCGTGGGTTCTACCAATCACCTAGTAATTCTGGTCTTTTTTTTAATTTTTAAATTTTGTTCCACATTTTTCCTCTCACTCTATCCAGGATCTCCAATTTTGATCCACAAGGGTATCTCTTGATGGTGGTTTCTGGCAAAGGCAGTCCTCAAGGTTTTTTGAGAACATTGTCTCATTTGGGGAAGCAAGGGCATCCGAGATGGAAGAGACAACTTGAGAAAGGCAAGGAATCTGGAAGCTGGACAGGGTTGGGGGCAGAAGAAGTAAGTAATGGGTTTGACTGAAGGGTAGGAGTGTAACAGAGGTTAGGCTGAAAATATGACTGATTGAGGCTGATGTGAGTGCCTTGGAGGCCATGGGAGGAGACTGATGTAACAAGCGAGGCAATGGGGAACTACTACAGGGCTTTGAGCAACACAGTGGTAGAAATGCAGACAAGAATACTGATTGATCCCAAGGTTAGGGGGCAGGGTGGCTGGAGGGAAAGAGATAGGAGGTTGGGAAACTAGATAAGAGATGGGATTCCCCAGGGGACAGTCCAAGAAAGAAGAGAGGACCCGGTGGAAAGGCTCCTACCACCAGCACCTGTGACTGCTACGAAGCTCCAGGTCTCAAAGCCAATAAGTACCAGCATTGTGACTCAAGTCTCAATCTGGTTTCCATAATGACATGAGAATTTATTGACCAACTACTGCATGCCAAGCCTGACACTAGGAGCTGTTTGACACCAAATCCATTGCTCTTAACACCTACTTTACAGTGGCTCGAAGAGTGGTCACCCTCTAAGCGGCACACATGGGGATGGTAAGTGCAAAAGGGAGAGGGAAGTCCCAGGAGAGCACAGACCCTTAGCCTCCGAGGCCTCCCCAGCAGACAAGCCCTTCTACCTCTGGATGTTAACTTTTTTGGAAATAGGGGTTTTTCTTTGACATGTTCATTAAGTCATACTCATGTAGATCCTAAACCTAATCACTTCTGAGTCATAGAAAGACCAGAATAGACAGGGGGGAGACAGACACCAAGGAACACCAAGGAATGTGGAGGATCTCTAGCAGACATCAGAAGCAGAGGCTCCCGGGAGGAATCTGCATGGCTGAGACCTTGATTTGGACTTCTAGCCTCCAGAACTATTAGCAGATAAATTTCTATATGTTAGAACCACTCACCTGTGGTATTTGTGTTATAGCAACACTAGTGACTAAGACAGGGAGAGAGGCTAAAGGTCAGACTTGAGAGTCCTAGGGGCAGTAGAAACATCTACATAGTTTAGGGAGGTTCCAAGGATATCCCAGCTAGCGCCTATGCCCCCAAAATGTATCCTGAAGCTGCTGCAGGGAGGAAATGGTTAGCGAATGGCAGAAATCTCTACTGCAGCATGAGTGGAGGAAGCCTAGGAGCTGCGAGGACACAGGAACAGGTCTGAGACGAGAAGGTCACAGAAGATGGGCAAAGCAGAGTCCATTGTCAGCATCACTGACCGCCTGCATGATGCCCGGAGACCAGTCACACCTGCGCAGGTACAATGAGAGCAACTAGGACAAGACATTCCTTCCCCGATCCCTTGAAGCCACATAAGCTTCTCCACATAGCCAGACGCTACCTGGGAAAGGAAAGGGAGACACTTCTTGAGGGCCGAGAAACTACCTTTACGAGGAGTTAGGTCTTTGAATTAATTAAATATATGCCTGAAAGAAACTGTTACGAAAGACTAATCTTCAGTTTTATCACCCTCACTTCCTCTACTGCCAGATATCAGCAGGAAAGAGGGTTCAAGTGCAAAATAAGATCAATTCAAGAAAATCGAGTTTTTTGCACAGATTAGTCCAAGAATGTATATTTCACCCCCCACCCCCCCGCATTACACTAGCTGTTGCAATTTGTCTCCATGGAATTGGGACCCTCTCTAAACACAGACAGAGGAGAGACCCAGAGGCAGGAAACCAACCGGAGGTGAATGGGCGCACCTCCAGATGGGGTGATCTGTTTATCCTGAGATGTTCACTGGAGCATGACTTATAAAAGCAAAATGTTGGAAGCAAACTAAATATCCAACCATATGGGATTAGGCAAACAAATAATTATGACAGAATACTATGCAACCATTAAAATCATACTGTCAAATATTGTTTAGTGATATAAGGAAAAGGTTGTGATAAAATGTGGCTATTGTTGGGTGCCTGTGAGTCAATTTTGACTCCTACCGACCCAATGGGAGTAGAACTGTCCCTACAGAGTTTTCTTAGCTGTAAACTTTGTGGAAGCAGATAACCAGATCCTTCTATGAAGAGCCGCTGGGTGGGTTTGAATGGCCAGCTTTTCCAAAAGCAGTCGAGCTGTTTAACCTTTGTGCCACCAGGGCTTCATGTGATGAAATGCTAAGCAAAAATAATCATCAGAATAAATAAGCCTAAAAAACAATATCTACAATATGATTCCAATATGTGTCTAAAGTTACTGTATCAGGCTGTTTTAACAAACAACTTGCAGAGTTGTTTCAATGGCTTAGTAAAACAAAAGTTTATTTTCCCCTTATGACACCATCAATGTGGCAGCAGGGGATGGGTTGGGGCGGTCTCTGGTCCACTGGGTCATTCAGGAATTCAGGCTCCTTCCAACTAGTGACTTGGCTGTCCTCTAAGGTACTGGAGTCTTCCAAGGGATCCTTCCCATACAGAAAAGAGGCCAGGAAAGAGAGCATGAAGAATGAGTAGAAGATTTTACGGATTTTATGGGCCAGGTCTAGAAGAGGACAATATCACTTCCTCCCCCATTTTATTGGCCAGAACTCAGTCATATGCCCCTCCCCCCCACTACCTCCAAGGAAGACTGGGAAATGTAGTTTAGCTGTGTGCTCGGAGGAGAAGGGAAACAGGATTTGCTGAACACACAGCATATCTGCCACAGCTAGGAAAACGTAAAGCAAAGAAATCATCACATCCTAACAGTAATTATTTCTGGATGGTGAAATTATAAGCATTTAACCAATTCTCACTGTTTATGTTATTTGAATTTTCTGAGTTTCCTAAAATAAACATTTAGTACTTCTATATGGAGAAAAGGAGTTCTGGTAGCATAGTGCCTAAGGCACTTGACTGCTAACCAGAGGGCTGGCGGTTCAAACCGACCAGCCACTCCTCGGAAGGAAGGTTGGGCAATCTACTTCCATAGTGATACTGCCTTGGAAACCCAAGGAGGGTTCGCTATGAGTCGGGTCCGATTCGAGGACACAAAACAACAACAACATAGGGAGAAAAGTGTTATTAATAAGTTATAAAATAGTGTCTAATCTTCCTTTGGGATTTGGCTTGTTTGTGGTCAGGCTTTAGGGTTAGACTTACCCTTTACATGATCTAAGGAAAGCTGTCACCTCACCTAACACTCAAAGTCTCCACATCTGTAAAATAGAAAATAAAAATATATGCCACACAAAGTTGTTAGAAGAATAAGTGAGGAAACATATAAAGTGCCGTTAATATGGTGCCTGGCACAGAGGAAGCCCACAGCAAAAGGCAGCTGCTATTACTTCTGGCCATCAAACTTCTTTTCCCTGCTCCATTCACTAGCTCCTTTCCTAGGTTACCATTCTGTGTTTTCTCTTCGATCTCCACACCATTAACACCATCTCCTCTAACTCTCCCCAGCTGATGATCTTGTTTCCTACTTCAAAAAAAAAAAAAAAGAAACTATAATGAGAATATGCAGGAACTGCCACCACCACACCTACTTCTCTGGCATCTGGGCCCACTCACCATTCCTGCCTCTAGAGGTGGACTTGTAAGCTCCCAAGGCAATCGCCCCCTTGGGTACCAGATCCCATCTCCTGCCTTCATGGACACGCTTCAGCCACCCTCACCTCCCTGTTCTACATCATCAGATTTCCTCCCCCTGCTGGATAATTTCCAGCGGCATACAAATATGCCATAATTACCCCCACCTTTACAAAACCTCTTGACTACAGTCTCTGTCTGGCTATCACCCCATTTCTCTGCTCCTCTTTATTATAAAATTTCTTCAAAGGGTTACCTACTCTTTGTATATACTTCCTCTCATGCCTTTCTCCTAGAACCCACTTCAAACAGGCTTCACCACCTCCATCCATGGACATTGTTCTTGTCAAGGTCACCAATGGCTCCCCATTAACACAAGGGTCAGTTTCCAGTCTTCCCCTTATTTGACCCACAATAGCCCTTAACACTGGCCATCACTCCTCCTTGGAGATATAGGCCACACCTTCTCCTGATTTCCCTTCTACCTTTTGGCCACTGTGGTGGTTGTGTTTGTGCGTCAACTTGGCTGGGCCTGGTTGAGTGGCTGGGCAGCTGGTGGTAGTTGTTCCCCATGATGAGACTGGCAATCAGCTCCATGGTGGGATTTACCACAAGCAGCTGAGTAGCTGCTTTGGGTATGTGGTCTGCTTCCCATATATAAGAAGCAGCTTTGGGAACGGTCTCTAGCTTATGGCACACTTGGACCCTGCATGTAGCTGTGTCATTGTTCAGCAGCCTGCCATGCTCTGCCGACCTTGGAACTTACAACGGACTTAAATTAATGGCCTGCCATGTGGTTTGGTAACATTGGGACTGTGCCTTTTTACTTGTCAACCTTGGGCTTGTTAGCCCCAGCAGCCAGTAGCTGTCTGAGTGAGGAAATGCCTCTAGCTCCAAGGGGCCGGTAACAGGAGGCAGAGCTGGAGCCCAAGGTCAAGGGGCTTTCACACAGCCATAGAGCCTGGCACTTTGAACTCAGACTTCTAGCCTCCCAAATTGTAAGAGAAGAAACTCCTGTTTGTTCAAGCTATCCCATTTGTGGTATATATTCCTGTCAGAGTGGCACTGGGTAACCAGAACAGCCACTCTTCTTCAAAATTTTCTGTTGGTTTCTCCTCATGTCTATGACCTTCATGTTGGAATGACTTCCTCTGCTCTCATGACTTTTAACATCCCATTCACATCTCTACCCAGGTCTTCCTACTGGAGTCCGGCCTCATCTGGCCAATTGCCTACCTGGTAGTCTAACACTCACTGCCATCAAGTCGGATCTGACTCATAGTGACCCCCCTTGGGTTTCCGAGGCAGTATCACTACGGAAGTAGATTGCTCAACACTTCCTTCCGAGGAGTAGCTGGTGGGTTTGAATCACCAGCCTTCTGGTTAGCAGTAGGCAGTATGCCACCAGAGCTCCTGGTTATCTAATGTTGTTGTTGTTATGTGCCGTCGAGTCAGCCCCGACTCATAGCGACCCCTCCTTGGGTTTCCGAGGCAGTATCACTATGGAAGTAGGATTGCCC
>NW_006921710.1:4808953-4857644 GCF_000298275.1 Orycteropus afer afer
CCTTCAAAATAGATCCCCAAACCAATTCCCTCTCATTTGCTGCCCACCCCCAAACTGGATTCTTGCACTAGCCAGTCTCTCTGCTTCTGCCCTCACCAAGCCCCACCCCACCTCCACCCTATAGTCTATAGTACTCACAGCACAACAGCCAGAGGGATTCTTTTAAAATGTAGGTCAGATTACACTGTGCTCACAATCCCCCAGTGGCTTCCCATCTCTCTCCTGGTAAAAGCCAGTGTCCCTAAATGGCTGAGGAGGCCCCAAATAGTCTTCTCCTCCCAATTCTCCTCAAGTGACTGCCCACCACTCTCCTCATTGCTCTCACCCTTTCAGCCACACTGGCCACCTTGCTGTCCCTCAGGTCTTACCTTGCTTGGAACCTTTGCACTGCCCATTCCCTCTGCCAGTGACCCTCTCCCCTAGATAGCTCTGTACAATTTGCCCCTTTCTCCTCCTTCTGCTTCCCTAGTGCTTCTGTAACAGAATACCATGAGTGAGTGGCTTTAACAAACAGAGATGTCTTTTCTCACAGTTTAGGAGGCTGGAAGTCCAAATTCAGAGTTGGCCCCAGGAGAAGGTTTTCTGCCTCTATTGGCTCTAGAGGAAGATCCTTGTCTCCTCTGAGCTTCTGTTCCTAAGGAATCGCCATGTGGCTTGGCATCTCTCTTCCTCCATCTCTGCTTCCTTAATCTCCTCCTTTTATATCTTGTAAAAGACTGACTCAAGACACACCCTATACTGATCCTGCCTCATTAACATAACAAGGACAACTCATTCCCAAATGGGATTATAACCACAGACATAGAGGTTAGGATTAACAACACATATTTTGGGGGCACACAAGTCAATCCGTAACACCCCCTTAAGTCTTTGCTTAAATGTCACCCTTCTCATGAAGTTTCCTGGGCCACCTCATTTAACCTCAAAAACCACCTCCATAGCACTCCCTCTGCCCCACCCCCACTTTATTTTTCTGCATAGTATTTATTTCCTCTAATCAAATGTATAATGTGTTCATTTTCTGCTTATTGCCCATCTCCCTCCACTAGAATATAAGCCCTACAATGGCAGAGATTTTGTCTTATTTCCCTGCTGTATCCCAGTGCCTAGAACAGTGCATGGCACAGAGTACATGCTTAGTAGATTTTTTTTTTTAATTGAATAAAGGAATGAATGAGTGTGAATGAATGTATTTTCTGATTAATGCCCACATCTTTCCATTGTCAGTTTCAACTGGGGATGGATGAGATGGGAAGGGAGCAGGAGACTCTCTTTCTTGCGTAAATATTGAATTTAGATTCTAACCACCTTCACCACCCCCATAGCATGCAGGATCATTTCAGAGCAACTGAGTTGACTTCTGATCAGGGCTGGAGGGGAATTCTGTTCAGTGTTCTTTCCCTTCCATGCAATTTCCAAAGCTACCCATCTGTTCCACAGCCCACAGTCCCATCCTGGGTGCTTCTCGCCTGCTGGGCTCCACACAGCATCCCGCAGTCTAAACTCAGTCTCCTGGGACTACTCCCCGGCCAAATTCTGGCTCTTCCTAAATCCCATTTCATATGTCTTTCTCACAGTCAGCCTGGCACCACCACTTATGAGCCATGAGGCCTTGAGCACAATGTACCCAAGCCTGAGTGTTTTCATCTGCAAAATGGAGAAACCAACAGTGTCTACCTCAAAAATGTATCCTAAAATGTGAATGAGACTTGATTGCCTGTGTTCAGCACAGATCCTTGAATTTAGTGATCACCCAATAAAACCAAAAACCAAACTCACTACCATCAAGTCAAATCCAACTCAGTGACCCCTCCTTGGGTTTCCAAGGCAGTATCACTACAGAAGTAGATTGCCCAACCTTCCTTCTGAGAGTGGCTGGTGGGTTTGAACCGCCAGCCTTCTGGTTAGCAGTCGAATGCCTTAGGCACTACGCCACCAGAGCTCCTGATCACCCAATAAGCATCACGTAATTTTTAAGTTATTATTATTGATGAGTCTCTTCAAATTGTTACCTTTTTACATCTATGTCCCATGAAAGTGTTTTAATATGATGATTTATTAGTAACAATTGTGACCACAACAGCCCAGTTCCTGTTCAGTAAGCATTCACCGTGTGCCAAGCTGTCTGCTTGCACCTCCAGCATCTCCCAAACCCCCAGAGTGCTCCAGTCTGGCTGCCTTCCCCTGTGCCTGTTCTTCCTCTAAGAGCTTCTAACTTGGAATCGCCATGCTTTTATTGTTTGTTTGTTTCCTTGCTCCCAATGTCCAGGATGCCAACTAAGCCACCCTCTATGACTCTAGGATTTCTGAAGTGCCTCCTTTGGGCCCAGCAGAAAGGGCAGAAGATACAGGAGAAATGAAGCCAATCTCTGAGGCCTTGAAATTTACATTTAGTTGCAGGGAGGAGGTTTGTATCAGGCAATGTGGGAGCAGTGAGGTTTAGTGGTAGAATCCTCATCTTCCACATGGGAAACCTGGGATTTCCAACCAATTCAGCGCATGTGCAGCCATCACCTGGCCGTCAGTGGAGGTTTGAGTGTTGCTAGGATGCTGAATAGGTGTCTCATGTTGGGGTCTTTAGAGAAGTAAATCCAGTGAAGGTCATATATGCATATGTAGTTGGTATTTTCAGGTGCCATTGAGTCAGGTCTGACTCGTAGTGACCCCATGTACAACAGAACCGAACACTACCTGGTCCTGTGCCAGCCTCACAATACTTGCAACGCTTAAGCCCATCGCTGCAGCCACTGTGTCAATCCATCTCATTGACAGTCTTCCTCTTTTTTGCTTACCTTTTACCAGGGAGCTCTTAGGCATAGTGCCTAAGGCATTTGACTGCTAACCAGAAGGCTGGAGTTTCAAACCCACCAGCCACTCCTCGGAAGGAAGATTGGGCAATCTACTTCTGTAGCGATACCACCTCGGAAACCCAAGAAGGGGTTACTATGAGTCTAATCGACTCAAGGGTAGTGAGTTTGGTTTTCTTTTTTTTTTTTTTTTTACTTTATCCTTCTCCATGGAGTGTTCCCTCCTGACAACGACCAAAGGAGGTGAGATGAAGTCTGGCCATTCTTGCTTCTAAGGAGCATTTCAGCTATACTTCTACCAGGACAGATTTGTTTGTTCTTCTGGCAGTCCTTGGTATTTTCAATATTCTTGGTATTTTCAATTTTTCAACACCACAATTCAAAGGCATTAACTCTTCTTTGTTGTTGTTGCTGTTTGCCATCGAGTCGGCCCCGACTCATAGCAACCCCTCCTTGGGTTTCCGAGGCAGTTATCACTACGGAAGTAGGATTGCCCAACCTTCCTTCCGAGGAGTGGCTGATGGGTTTGAACCGCCAGCCGTCTGGTTAGCAGGCAAGTGTCTTAGCCACTATGCTACCAGAGCTCCTAACTCTTCTTTGTCCAGCTCTCACATGCATCTGAAGTGACTAAAAATACCATGGCTTGGGTTAGGCACACCTCAGTCTTCAAAGAGACATCTTTGCTCTTCAGCACTTTAAAGAGGTCTTTTGCAGCAGATTTGCCCAGTGCAATTCAACAGCTGATTTCTTGAGTGCTGCTTCCATGGGTATTGATTGCAGATCCAAGGAAAATGAAATCTTTGACAACTTCAATCTTTTCTCCATTTATCATGATGTTGCTTGTTACTACACTTGTGAGGATTTTTGTTTTCTTTATGTTGAGGTTTAATCCATACTGAGACTTTGTAGTCTCATTAGTAAGTGCTTCAAGTCTTCTTCACTTTCAGCAAGCAAGGTTGTGTCATCTGCATATCACAGATTGTTAATGAGTGTTCCTCCAACCCTGATGCCGAGTTCTTCTTCATATAGTCCAGCTTCTTGGATTATTTGCCCAGCATACAGATTGAACAAGTATGGTGAAAGGATACAACCCTAAAACACACCACTACTGATTTTAAATCATGCAGTATCCCCTTGTTCTGTTCAAATGACAGCCTCTTGGTCTGTGTACAGGTTCCTCACAAGCACATTTAAGTGTATGTATATATATAGAGAGATTTATCTCAAGGAAACGGCTCATGTGGTTGCAGAGGCTGACAAGTTCCAAGTCCGTGGGTCAGAGGGAAGGCTGGAGGGTTCTGCTGACTCACATAGCTGCAGGCCTGAGGAATCCAAGATCAGCTGGTAAGATCTCAAGGCTCAAGAACCAGAGGTCAGATGATGAGAGCCAGATGCAGGATCCAGAGTGAGCAAAAATCTGGAGAGCTTTCCAGAATATCTCTATATATTCGGTGCAGGCCACACCCCGAGGGGAATTCCCTTTCAGCTGATTGGCTGCTCATAGCAGATCTCATCAGGGAGGTGATTACATTACATCAGATCTCATTATGATGAATGACTACATCATAACTGCCAAACCAGAGGATCACGGCCCAGCCAAGTTGACACAAAACCTTATCCATCGCAACAGGTTTCAGTTGACGTTCCAAAGTAAGACAGACTAGGAAGAAAGGCCTGACAATCTACTTCCAAAAATCAGCCAATCAAAACCCTAGGGATCACAGTTATGCCGTCCACAAGCAATCATGGGGTATGACACAGGACTGGGCACCCTTTTGTTCAGTTGTGCATGAGGTTTCCATGAGTTGGGGGCCTAGAAATTGCCTTCCTCATCCTCTTCCCTCTGCTTGGGGATTAGATGCTCCTGAGAAGATCAGAGGACAAAAGTAGGAGTGAAGGCCTGGCCCAGACCCATTTGCCAGAAGGTGGGCCAGACAGAGGGCACTGATTCTGAAAACATCCAGGGCTATGAGTGAAACCCCAGCATATCAGAACTAGCAAGAGCCCTGCAGATTTTATCCACCTCCTAACTTCACAGAGAAAAAACTTGAGGCCCAGAGACAGGAGGGGACTTCCTCAAGGTCATAGAGAATGTCACCGGTAGGGCTAAAACCCTGACATGGCCTCCTGACCATAGGTCCAGCTCTTTGTCCACTGTGGTAGCATCAACAAAGGATATCACATAGAACACAGAGCAGGACTCTGGTGGGGACTCTATTTTTGATAGTGGCCAAGGCACTGTAAGGAGCTCTGGTGGTGCAACGATTAAGTGCTCAGCTGCTAATTAAAAGGCTAACAGTTCCAACCTACCCAGCATTTCTGCAGGAGAAAGACTCAGAAATCTGCTCTTGTAAAGATTACAGCCTAGGAAACTATCAGGCAATTCCACTCTGTCACATGGGGTCACTATGAGTCAGAATCAACTTGATGGCACCTAGCAACACCAAGGCTCTGTGCTGAAGACTTTCCAACATCATCTCATTGAGTCCTCCCACTGCACTGAAGAGGACAGTATTATCATCCTCAGTTGTCAGAAGAAGGTCAGTGATGGGAAGCAATTTGTCCAGGATTAATGTATTCTACTGCTAACCAAAAGGTCAGTGGTTCAAACCTACCAGCCATTCTGCAGGAGAAAGATGAGGCAGTCTGCTTCCATAAAGATTTATACCCTTAGACTGAGGATGAGAAAGACATGGAAAGGTACATGGGAGGTACAGACAACAAATATGAACCCTTTTGCACATACAGTACTGTGTTGTCAGTGAAGGCAAACATGGGTATATGGGTGGATAGATGGGTGGACAGGCTGAACAATTAGGTATGTCTATGAAATGGGGAGTGTATCCAAGAACATATATAGGGTTGGCAGACAATGGTCCTATAAGTTTATGTGAATGATCAGAATTCCCAGGTGTATAGTAAAGCTGACAAGAGGCAAGGATGTGGTCACTTGGTCACAGCCAGCTACCCACAGGGACCGAGTAGTTGAACCTGTGGGCTTGGGACCATAGTCGCAGGGGACATCAAGCTCAATTGGCATAACATACTATACAAAACATTGTTCCACCTCCTACTTTGGTGAGTAGTGACTGGGATCTTAAAAGCTAGCAAGCTGCCATCTAGAAGCAATGATGGGTCTCTCCTCCTCCAGAACAAAGAAGAATGAAGAAAACCAAAATTCATGGAAACAATTAGTCCTAGCAACTGGTACACCATCCGATCTGCAGCCTATACTACTATGAGACCAGAAGAACTAGATGGTGCCTGGCTACCAATGTCATCCACTTGGAAGGGGATCTATGTAGGAGATCCTTTATAGAGAGGGAGAACAATGTGGAACAAAACTCAAAATCATTTGGAGAAAAAAAAAGGGGGGGAGGGGACCAGGTTTGCTGGTCCGATAGAGCCTGGTGGAACCACTGAGACTATGACCCCTAGCTGCCCTTCAGATCTAGAATTGAACCCACACCTGTGGTTTCCAGCCAAACAAAGACAGGCATATGAGTTGAACATTTACCTCAAGTAGATACACTCCTTGGAGAGAACAATCATGGGAGAAAGAAGGGCTGCTTATGCACAGGGAGAGAGCTCAGGGGGCAGGAGTGCATGGAGGGGTGGACACAGGGAAGAGGTAACTATGGGGAGGAAGTGGGAGGGGAGCTGTTGCGTTGTGGTAAACTGTGGTCAATGTCATGAGACAAAGTACATGTGAACTGCTGTATGGAAAGTGAATTTGCTCTGTAAACCTTCACCCAAATCACAATAAAAAATAAATAAATAAATAAAAAGTGAAAAAAAAAAAGAAAAAGAAAAGATTTACAGCCTTAGAAACCCTATGGGGCAATTCTATTCTGTCCCATAGGGTCTTATGAGTCAGAATCAACTTGATGGCACTGAGTTTAAGGAGCAGAGCCCTTTTGGAGCCCTAGGATTCCCTACATTGCACCTTAGTACTAGAGGCCGATCAGCCACTTCCTGTCTCAGAGCATCATTGTCTTCATCTGCGAAAGGCAGAGGCCACCTTGATCCTGGCTTGTTCCTAGAATAAAATGCAGATGCATGCAGCCTGGCCCAGGGGAGGTGCTCAGGAAACGGCAAATGTGCAGTAGGTTGCTGATTCCTAAAGTTTGGCAGACATAAAGCCCTTTTCCTTTACTTTTCAAACATGAACCTCTGGTCCACGTACCCTGGCTGTGGGGCTGCAGGGAGGGGAGAACAAGGAGGGAAAGAAAATAGGAATGGAGAGGGAAGAAGAGACCACAGGGGAAGTGCCTCCAGGAAGTAGGCTTCCAGGGGACCAGGCCAACCACTAAGCCTGCAAACCAAGGAGGGGCCCCTCCCAATGAACAGATGGCCCATGCTTTCCCTCAACTAGTGCCACCAAGGGCTGAGCCACTTTCCTGGTCCTGTAGCTCTTCAAACGCCACCCTATGGTTAACCTCTTGAGCCTCAGAGTCCTCATCTATAAAATGGAGATGCAGATAACAGTTTGCATCTCCTAAGGCTGTGTAAGGATGGTTGATGATAGGCACTTCGCCTGGCTTGGAGCAGCCTTCAGTGTCAGCGGCCATTGTTGCTGTTATTACTCTATTCCAACAGGCAGAAGAGGAGCCAAGGTCCTCATGCACCATGAGGGAAAGGGCTTTTCCCTCCAACTTTATCCTTTTCATTTCCCAGCAGCCCAGGTGGTCTTTTACCACCCCCAGATCAAGTCTTTGAGTTTAATTCAATCACATTCACTGAGCACCTTCCATGAGATGGGAGAGACGCGGAACCCTCCCCACAGGGCTCACGAGGGGATGAGGAGGCAAATTTTGAGTTGGGGTATCTTTGAGCCTTTGCGATCAGTGATAAGCACATTTAGGTTCAAGAGATGGTCAAAGGAGGAGACCTCAACTCAACTCAGCATTCCGGGAAGGTTTCCTGGGGGAGAGGAAGAAGGTGGAAAACAGTCCAGCAAGCAGGAACCACAGAAACACAGGTGTCAAAGTTCACAGGATATAGAGAACCAGAAACGATTGAATTTTATGAGAGCAAAAGTGTGAAGCTGAAAGAGGGCAGAGAAGGGCCTGCAGGAGCCCAACTGGATGCGACTGGTTGGGGTAAGAGGGAAGGACAAGTCAAGGGCTTCTGTGCCCAAGCACAGAGTCTGGTCTCTTCCCTGCAGGTAACCACGGCCAGGAAAGTGGCAGCATCTGTATTTTAGAGCACTCACCCTGGGGGTTGTAGACAGGAGGGATGTGAAGGAGAACGGTGGACAAGAGGCTACTGATGTTGATGGGCGTGTGAGCAATCAGAAAAGAAGTGTCAGGAGAAATGGAGAGGATGAGGTGGACCGCAGACAGATCCAAGAAGTAGATTTGTCAGGACTGGTGTGGTCAGCAGAATAATGCCCCTTCCAAAGATATCCATGCCTTAATCCCTGGAACATGTTGTGTTACATTACATGGCAAGAGGGAATTAAGGTTGAAGATAGAATTTAAATTGCTAATCAGCTGACCTTGAAATGGGGAGATTGTATTAGATTATCTAGGTGGACCCGCTGTAATCATGCGGTTGGTGTGTGCACAGCAACCCTATAGACAAAGTGGAATTGCCCCATAGGGTTTCCTAGGCTATAATCTATTCTGAGAACAGATTGCCAAGTCTTTTCTCCAGCCGAGTAGGGCAGCTGGGGGGTTCGAACCACCTACCTTTCAGTTAGCAGCCAAGCAAGAGGGAGGCAGAAGAATCAGCGTCAGAGTGACGGGACGTGGGAAAGGCTCAACCGGCCATTGCTAGCTTTGAAGAAGAAAGGGGGCCAGGAGCCAAGGAATGAGGGCAGCCTCTGGAAGCTGGAAGAGGCAAGAAAATAGATCTCCCCAAGAGCCTCCGGAAAGCAATGCAGTCCTGCTGACGCCTTGATTTTAGATCAGGACTTCTGACTTTCAGAACTGAGAGAAAATAGTTTTGTGTTGCTTTAAATCACTAAGTTGTAATAATTTGTTATAGCAGCAAAAGAGAACTGATACAACTGGATACTGGTGGGGCTAGGGAAAAGGGGCATAGGGGCGTGTGTGGCTTGGTGACTGCCTTCAGTTGGCAATGCTACCAACCAAGAGAAACTGCAGAAGACAAAGGAGGAAGAGTCCTATCTTCCTTGTCTTCCACACACCACGGAGCAGCTCAGTGCTGGGCACAGACCCCAACGGTCCCTAGCTAAGAAACCAAACCAAGTCCACTGCCACTGAGTGGATTCCAACTCATAGTGACCCTACAGGACAGAGTAAACTGTCCCAAAGAGCTGTAAATCTTTACACAAGCAGACTGCCTGCCTCATCTTTCTCCTACAAAGTGGCTGGTGGGTTTGAACCATCTACGTTTTGGTTAGCAGCCCAATGTTTTAACCACGGTGCCACGAGAGCTCCTTCCTAACTAGAAAGGGGATGTTATAACATCACAATTAGGGGTGCAACAGCTGTTGTGGGCTGAATGGATGAACAGTTAGACCCCCATCATTCTTTCAAAACCAAACCCACTGCCATCAAGTCAATTCCGACACATAGTTACACTTTAGGAGATTGTACAACTGCCCCATAGGGTTTCCAGGGTTGTAAAACGGAAGCAGACCGCCTCATCTTTCTCCTGTTAAGCTAACAGAGCTCCCTCGCCAAGGTCTCATTTTTCAAGTATTGTAACAGCCACACTTCTTAAGCTTTCGTTCCCCAAACAAGCCAGAGAAACAGAATTTAAACCTCGAGGATTGAGGTCAAGGTGGTGTTAGAAATACAGGGGCCAGGAGGCATAGATAGGATGCTGGCTCTCCGGGTGTAAAAGATGCCTGGGTACCAGGTTTTCCTGGAGCGGGGAAAGCCTTTCCCACATTGCTTTTTGCGGCAATTCCTTTTATTCTTTCTTTCAACATAAAAACAGAGCGCAGGGGGTGCGAGGGACTTCTCGCTGGAAAAGTGCGGGGCTCATCCCTGCCCCGGCCGCGCCGGCTCCTCGGCGCAGCTTCGTTCCCCACCTCCCCCGGCCCTTTGTCTTCGCTCCCGCGCTGCCGCGCACATGGTCCCCTGTCAAATTCTGGGCGGCTCCGGAGGACACGTGTCGGGAAGCCAGCAGCCCGCGTAACCATGGAAACGGCAGCCAATCGCAGGCCCGCGCTGCTCGTGGGGGCGGGGCTGAGCGCGCTCCGGAGCGGGCGGGGCCGGGAGGGGGCGGGACGTGGGGCGGGGCCTAGAAGTCAGGAAAACTGACGGGCGGAGTCCCTGCCCTACGACCCGGGCTGCTGGAGGCCCGAACCCACTGCACTGAGTGTCCAAGATGCCCGCAGGGTCGTTATTGAACGACATAATTTTGGTAACATCTTGACAGCGTTTCCCTGGCACTCCTGAGATTTCTTTTGCCTATATCGTAAAAGGTTAAGAGGGAAGATTCTGGAGTCAAGCAGGTCTGAATTCAAATTCCAGCCACAACAATTACTGACTGAACCTTTCGGTGCCTTAGTGTCTTCCTCTGGCAGTTGAGGTAGTTGTGAGGCTGTAGTGAGATAACAAGCAATTAACTCACACCTGGCACCTTGGTGTGTTAAGAAATGGCAGTGATGCTTATAGCTACTAAGGTACTTGTCCTGTCTCTCCAGATAGAAGGACCCCATTTGGGTATGAAAAATCCATCCTCTCAGCTGGGGGCTCCCAGGATGCTGACCTCTGACTCATTGCCCAAGACTGGTTCCAACTCAGCCTCAGTATACCCATCAACAAAATGGGAAGATGGCACTGGGGTCTGTCAGGATCCTCATGGCTAGAGTCCTGGAGGCAGAAACAAAACTGAGCACATCAATCCAAAGGCAGAAAGAAAGGAAGTTCTGGCATTGTAACTGACCAGCCAAGTGACCCACACAGGCATTTTTACCTCTCTGGGCAAAAGCATCTTGTAAAACAGGACAATACCTGCTGACCTCTTGCTGAGATTCTAGTGGAGAATCTGAAATGAGAAAAGGTATTCTCAAAAAAAAAAAAAAAAAAAAAAAAACACCTCTCTTCGCTTTCAGACAAGCCTGGGGGAGTTCAGTGGATAGCAGGAAGGGGGAGATTCCTGGTGGTGGGACAAGGCCCACTCTCGCTTGGCTTCCCCAGGGCAAAGCATAGGGTTTGGAACAAATGTCCCCTCACCAGGAGCTTTAATTAGTTGCAGTCTTTCTTTCAGTTCTATATGAAATTGGAAATTCATTCATTCATTCAACTGCATTTTCTGAGGGCCTGTTGTGTGCCAGGTATAGTGCTAAGTACTGCGGCTTCAGCAATGAACAAAAAACACAGTCCCTGCCCTGAAAGAGGTCACCGTCTGGTGGAGAAGACAGACGTTAAAGACATAAACACACAAACAAGCACACGGCCACAAATATTTGTGAATTCTCTGAGAGGAAAACACAGGGAACCAAGAGAAGGAAGGGGAAAAAAAAATAAGGTCAGGGTAGGGGCAGGTAGGGTACACCTCTTGGAGGAAGTGACATTTAAGAAGGCCCCGAAGACTGAGCTGAAGTCATCTTGACAAGGAGTAGAAGGGAAAGTATTATAGACAAAAGGAACAGCATATACGTACCTTGAGGCATTCACTGAAAGGAGAGAAATCTATATGGCTCAGAGGCCAGTGAGGGGACAAGTTGGCAGGAGCTGGCAGGTAAGGTCATACTAAGAAAAGGGCCACAAGATGGGCTCACAGGAATTTACATTAAAACACACACCCCTATTTTTCAAAGTTAACCCCTGGATTTGGCTCATATTAAATCTGGTATCACCTAGCTCCTACTTCTTCCACTCCAAAGGCACTGGATGACCCAGAGTCAGAAATGAGTGTCAGTATTACTTAGCATGCTCCACTGACTAAGACGGAAAAGGAGATACACACTGATTGAAGGATTTTTAACACAAAGGTTAGAATTAGGGCTAGGGTTAGGTTTGGGATTTAGGGTTGCTATTAGGGTTAAGGTTGACATGAGGGTTAAGGCTGAGGTTAGGGTTAGAGTTGGGGTTGAGTTAGGGTTGGAGTTTGTGATGGAGTTAGAGTAACATTTGGTATTAGGGTTAAGTTTAGGATCAGGGTTACTGCTGGGGTTGGGGTTGGTGTTAGGATTAGATTTGGTATTAGGGTTAGGGGTTGGTGTGGGGGTTAAGGTTGTGGTAGGGGACTGTGAGCACCAGTATGTCCCATGACTATACTCAAATCACTAGCACCAACAAAGCATCTGCACACAGTAGGTGCCCAATGGATTTTTTTTTTCAGTGAATGAAAAACTATGGTTCATTATCAACCAGAAAAACAAAGTGACCAGGTAACTGCATTTTCCTCTCTATTCTGGTATTTGTCTGTGAATGGTCGATTTGACTCATAGTGACCCCTCCTTGGGTTTCTGAGGCTGTATCCCTACAGAAGTAGATTGCCCAATCTTCCTTCCAAGGAGTGGCTGGTGGGTTTGAACCTCCAGCCTTCTGTTTAGCAGTCAAATGCCTTAGGCACTACACTACCAGAGCTCCTAAATATGAGTAGTCTGGGAAAACTTACCTGTGTACTGATCATAGATATTCTTCTAAGACTGAACAGAAATTTATACCAAAGTGGGAAACAAGGGAGAAATAGTCTGTGCAAGTCAAACAGGTAATTAAGAAAGGGGGCCCAGGAGAGAAAAGATCTATGAATGGCCGAGGTGTGGGAGTAAAGGTGGGTTCCAGACAATGGTCACAGCAAGAGCATGGACCAGGAAAAGTGGGAACAGGCCCTTTCCAGGAAGTTGAAGAAACTAGGTCAAGCTGGAAGGTGGAGTTTAGATGAGGAGTTAGGGGAGGAAAAAGGAGAAATGAATAGTAAAGCTAAAACTGGGCAGACGATGGATCACAGAAAGCCTTGTAAGCCATGTAAAGTAACCCTAGTAACCCCCAGGGCCCAGGTAGCCCCATCTCCATAGAGTGTTATTAAAAGAAACCAAAACCAAATCAAACTCAGTCATCTAGTCGATTCCAACTCATAGCGACCCCCTTCGGGTTTCCAAGATGGTAAATCTTTACAGAAGTAGATTGCCCCATCCTCCTTCCGCAGAGCGGCTGGTGGGTTTGAACCGCCAACCTTCTGGTTAGTAGTCAAATGCCTTAGGCACCATGCCATGAAACCAAACCAAACTCATTGCTGTGGAGTTGAATCTGACTCATAACAACCACTCCTTGGGTTTCCAAGACAGTATCACTACGGAAGTAGATTACCCAACCTTCCTTCCAAGGAGAAGCACAGGGCAGCATTATTTATAGGGATTTCCAATGTTTTTGTGTCTTGCAAAGGATACTAAAGAGGGTCCAGTTTATACCCCTCAGCAACACTTCTCAGTCCTCTGACCTCTCCCTCCAAGGCTCTTGTATGTACTGATTCTCCAGACCTCTCCCTTGCAGACCCCCAGGCATGGCTTTCCTGTCTTCTCTCTACTCACCAAGTTCTTTATTATACAACTCAGCCAAGATGTTGCCAGATTTTGCTTCCTTTAAATTGTCCTCATTTGGGAGAGCTCCCCAGCAAAGGACAGCCCAGAACGAAGCCAATAAGTACACATCCCAACCGTTTCACCCCTTTTCTGCATTCCTGCCTCTCACCACCAGCCCCTCAGTCACCTCATGAAAGGTCCTGGAACCAGACTGGGAAAGATCAAACTCTCTTCAGAGGGCAGGATAGAGGGAAGCGCTGAGCAGACAAGGTCAAGATTCTCTTTTTGGGAGGTCTAGGAGAGTGGGGAACATTCCGGCATCATGACCCTGTTGCAATAAAAAGACTGCACCATCTCCAGCAGGCAGTGAGGAACCATGGGAGAGCTTTGAGCCAGAAGGTAAGTGAAGCAGTCAGATTTGGGAGCTCCTTGAGAGCAGGGATTTGTGTATTTTGAGGGTTATTTCACCCCACCCCATCCCTAGCACCAAAAGATCCTGATGAAATATGTGATGAGGGAAGAAGATAGTGAGTGAATGAATGAATGAATGAATGAATGAACATTATGAGCACTCTGAATAGTCATGCAGGGCTCAAGGGCCCCAGGACAATTACACCCTCCTCTTAGTCTCTCTAAGGCCTTGTTCCTCACCTTTGTGTCGGCCAGCCAGGGACCTGGCAGCAATGACCTCGAAGCTGGCAGGGGTGTGTGTGGGGTGCCCAGGTTCCCCCACCCAATCATGGAGCATCTGGACTGGCTCCACCAGTATGCTGGGAATGGCCCGTGCTCCCCTGGGCAAGACCCACAGTGCACAGGGAAATCTCCCAATGCTTTTGGCACTGGCTGTAATTCTGGTTTCCAGCAACACATAAAAATAGCTTCAAGGACATACAGGGGGCGGGAGAGGGGGAGAACTGGTCCCCCGGCTTCCAGGAGAACTAAACATGCAAGACTTCCATTCCTCCCTTTCCAAGGGCTCCCCTGCCACCCATGTGACTCAGGATTTGAACCTGGGTCTATATCTCTCCATGGACCACAGGCCCAAAGTCACAGAGCTCGTCAGCCAGCGGCCCCCATCACCCAGCTTCAGGGCACAAAGAGGCAGGAGTAGTGCTGGAAAAGCATCTGAAATCCCTCCCATTGTCAGCTCTGAGCACAACTCCTGCAGTGCCCTGGGGCATGACGGACTTGAGGACAGAGAGGCTGCAGTCCAGAGCCCAGCCTGGGGAGCTTGCAGGACAACCAGGGAACTGAGCTGGGGAGAGGAGAGGCTGCCCAGCCCCAGGAGTTTGGTCAAAGCCCTGGCAAGTTTCCTCTATTTTTATTTCCAAAAAAAAAAATGGTGTGCCCCAAACCACCTTCTAGTCCCTGTAGAGCCCACCCTGCTTGTCAGGCAAGACCCCAGCAGCAGACACAGCCCCAGCTGGTGGGGGCAGGGGAGTACAATAATAATAGGTGCATGATGAGTGCTGGCTTGTACAGGTGCTGGGCACCTCCTGGATGCCTCACAGCCCCTTGAAGGAGTTACTGTGATTACTCTCCGCCACACAGATGAGCAAACTGAGGCTCCAAGAGTGAAGTGATCAACTACAGGGCACACAGCTAGCCAAAGAACAGCCAGGATTTGAACCCAGGGAGCTCACCTTGGGGCCTCTGCACTAATGGGATGTGGCTAAAGGTGGTGCTAAGAGCTGGGGTCCATTTTCCCAACTGCCTGCCAAAGGTCCCCAAATAGACACGCTTTCCTGACGAAAGTCTCCACGCCTCAGCTCCACAAATACTCATGTTCCCAGGCCGGACCCAGAACAGGCCCTCAGGAGCTCGCGCCAGGGCAGTACCTATTTCTGGCTGCAGCCTGGCTCCAGCCACAAGCGGCCTTCTGTGGCAGCCTCTGCCACAGCCCACAGCCGAGGCCCAGACCCTGGCCTGGCCTCCAAAGGGCCCATTGTCCAACTGCCTTGGCCGCCAAGCTGGCTCCTAGACATCCGGAGTGGGGGGCAGAGGGTGACCTGGGGCAGAGGCGGAGGGCTTCAGGGTGGACTAAGGGGCCTGTGTGAGAGCTGCGGCCAACCAGTGTCCACTGTGCCCTTGTGGCCAGAAAGCAGACTCTACCTCGGGACAGGCCTTGGGATAGGCCTCAGAGAGGCGGGTTAGCCTCAGCTCAAGACACATCCCCACTCCCACCCCAGAGGTAGCAACTGGTGGGAGTAGCCTCCACGTCACAGGGAAGCATGGTTAAGAGGCAGGGCTTGGACTCGGGCAGGTTGGGATCTAATAGTGAGTCTTCCAACGCCGGCCTTAAGACGTGGACGAGTCACTCCATCTTTCTGAGCCTCAGCTTCTTCGTCTGTAAAATGCGACAGATCGTTGTTAATATTTTTGTTATTAGTTGTTACCACGTTGGCTCTGACTCATGGTGATGCCACGTTCAACAGGCAAAATGTTGCCTGGTCCTGGCCCATCTTCAGTCACTGACATGCTCAAGTCCACTGCTGTGGCCTTCCAGTTGGGGGGCTCATCTTCTAGCGCCATATCAAACAATATTCTGTTGGAATCCATAGGGTTTCGTGGGCCAGTGTTTGGGAAAAGATTGTCAGGCTTTTCTTCCTAGTATGTCTTTGATGGAAAGCTCCACTGGAACATGTCCGCCACGGGAGACCCAGCTGGTGTCTGAAACGTCAGTGGCATAGCTTCCAGAGTCGTAGCAACATGTGAGCCACCACAGTACAACTAACCTACTGGTGGTAGTGGACAGACACTCATTAAACCCACTGCCATTGAGTCTATCCCAATTCATAATGACCCTACAGGACAGAGCAGAACTCCCCATAGGGTTTCCAAGGCTGCAAATCTTTACCGAAGCAGACAGTCACATCTTTCTCCCACAGAGTGGCTGGTGGGTTCGAATGGCCGGACTTTTGGTCAGCAGACTAGTGCTTAACTGCTGCACCACTGGGCTCCTTGGTGGGACAGATGTCACCCCCATTTTATAGATGTGACCCCCATTTTCAGAGATGACTGCAGGATTTTTTTTTTTCTTTTTTACATTAAGTAAGTTTTTATTAGGAACATTTTCAAACATAAACAAAAGTAAAGAGAAGGGTATAATAACCCCCCATAGACCCATCATTTAGATTCAAAAATCATCCAAATTTTGTTATACCTGCTTCATCTATCCCTTTGTGTATTTTATTGTTATTGTCATTGAAGTAAATTTAAAGCCAATTCTGTATGTCATTCATTGCATCCCTATACTCATCAATATTCCTCTAAACATATGCACATGTTACATAAACATAATGCCATTATCACACCTAACAAAATTAACAATAATTCCATGGGATCATCTCATACCCTATCCATAATCTAATTTCTCTGATATTCTCAAAAATGTTATTTTCCAATTGATTTGTTTGAACTAGGATCCAAGCAAGGTCTACACATTGCATGTGGTTTTTGCAGCCCCTACCTCTCATTTATTTGTTTTCATGCCACTGACTTGTACAAACCAGGTCGGTTGTCTTGCAGAATATGTGACATCCTGGATTTGTCTTTCTCTTGGTATCATTTAACTTCTCTATCACTATGTTTCTATGAAATGAAAGTTGAGGTCCATATTTTTTTAATAACAGTTGTATTGAAATATAACACACATACCATAAAATTACCCTTTTACACTTCAGTGGTTTTTAGTATGTTCATAGTGTTGGCCAACCATCATCACTGTGTAATTTCAAAACATTTTCATCATCCCACAAAGAAACTCCATACCCATTAGAAGTCTCTCTTCATTCCTCTTCCCCCTGGACCCTGACAACCACGAATTACTTTATGTCTTTTTTGATTTACCTATTCTGGACATTTTATATAAATGGACTCATATAATAGGTAATCTTTTGTGATTGGCTTCTTTCACTTAACATAATGTTTTCAAGGGTTATCCATGTTGTAGTATCAGAACTTTATTCTTTTTCATAGCTGAGTACTAGTCCATTATATGGATATACCACATTTGGTTTATTGATTCATTCACTGATGGAAATTTGAGTTGTTTCTACTTTTTGGCTATTATGAACAATACCGCTATGAACATTCATGTACAAGTTTTTGTGTAGATTCATGTTTTTGTTTCTCTTTGGTATACACCTAGACTGGAATTGCTGGGTCATGTTGTAACTCTATGTTTAACATTGTGTGGAACTTTCAGACTGTTTTCCAAAGTAGCTGTACCACTTTGCATTCCCACCAATAAAATGTATGAAGGTTCCACTTTCTCCACATTCTCACCAACACTTGTTGTTATCAGTCTTTTTTATTGTAGTCATCCTAGTGGGTGAGTAGTATTATCTCCTTGTGGTTTTGATTTGCATTTCCCTGATGGCTAATCATGTTGAGCATCTTTTCATGTGCTTACTGCTATTTGCACATCTTCTTGAGAGAAATATCTATTCAAATCTTTTGCCCACTTTAGAATTGGGTTCTTTGACTTTGCATTATTGAGTTGTAAAAGTTCTTTATATATTCTGAATATGAGTCCCTTATCAGATATATGATTTGCAAAACTTTTCTCCCGTCTATAGGTTGGCTTTCTCACTTTCTTGGTGTGCTTTAAACAGAAGAATTTTTAATTTCAATGAAGTCCCACTTACCTATTTTTCCTTTTGTCCCCATGCTTTTGGTGTCATAGTTAAGAAACCATTGCATAACCCAAGGTCATGTGTTTTCTTCTAAGAGCTTTGTAGTTTTAGCTCTTACTTTCAGATATATCATCCATTTTGAGTTACTTTTTATCTATGGTATGAGGTAGAAGTCCAAATTCATTCTTTTGCAATGTAGATATCCAGTTCTCTATGCCATTTGTTGAAAAGACTGTTCTTTCTCCATTGAATGGCCTTGGTGTCCTTGTTGAAAATCAATTGACCAGAGATACATGAGTTTGTTTCTGGACTCTCAATTCTATTCCATTGATTGATCTGTCTGTGTTTATGCTACTACTATAGAGTCTTGATCACTGTGGCTATGTAGCAATTTTTGAAATCAGAATGTGTGAGTCCTCCAATTTTGTTCCTTTTCTGGTTCCCTTGCATATCCTATGAATTGTAAGATCAGCTTGTCAATTTCTGCAAAAAAAAAATCAACTGGGGTTTTAATAGGGATTGTAGGAGCTCTGGTAGCATAGTGCCTAAGGCACTTGACTGCTAACCAGAAGGCTGGCAGTTCAAACCCACCAGCCACTCCTAGGAAGGAAGGTTGGGCAATCTACTTCTGTAGTGATACTGCCTCGGCAACCCAAAGAGGGGTCGCTATGAGTCAAGGCCAACTCGACGGCACATAACAACAACGTACTGAATCTGTAGATCAGTTTGGTTGGTATTGCCATCTTAACAATATTAAGTCTTGCAACCCATAGATATCTCTTCATTTATTCAGGTCTTCTTTAATTTCTTTCAGCAACATTTTATAGTTCTCAGTGTATAAATCTTGTACTTCTTAAATGTATCCCTTTTGATGCTATTATAAATGGAATTGCTTTCTTAATCTCATTTTCTGTGTGTTCATGGCTTGTGTATAGAAATACAGTTACTTGTTTGCTTCATATTGATCTTGTATCCTGCAACTTTCCTGAATTATTTTATTTGTTCTACTAATTATTAGTATATTCCTTACAATTTTATGTATACAAGATCATGTCACCTATGAATATAGTTTTACCTTTTCCTTTCTAATTTGGATGAACTTTATTTCTTTTTCTTGCCTAATTGCCCTGGCTAGTACCTCCAGTACAATTTTGAATGAAAGTCTTTTGCCATTGACTATGATATTGGCCATGGGCTTTTCCTAGCTGTACACAGGCAGGATTTTAATTCCAGATCTGAGGGACTCCAAGGCCCCTACTGTTTTCCTAGCCCTAGGAAGTGAGAGAATGGCTTGATCAGAGAGGATCTTAGGAATTAAGTCCAAAGAGGCATCAGAACTCAAAGTGGTCTTGGAGAGTCTAGGAGATTTGGGCTGGGGAATAGGTGAGTCCCAAGCCTAACTGCCTCCTCCCTGCCAGCTGTGTGGGAGCTCTGGTAGCGTAGTGCCTAAGGCACTGGACTGCTAACCAGAGGGCTGGAGGTTCAAACCCACCAGTAAATCCTTGGAAGGAAGATGAGGCAATCTACTTCCGTAGTGATACTGCCTCGGAAACCCAAGGAGGGGTCGCTATGACTCGGGTCCGACTTGACAGCACATAACAACAACAACAACAAGCCTAACTGCTGGGAGGCCCTGTCTCCACCACCACTGAAGCCTTAGAGAGTCCTAGGTCAGACAGAACAAATGTGGGAAACCCAATGTCATGCCCTCTGAGGCTTCCATCAACGCTCAATGTCCTGCAATCCTAGCACACCCCTCTCACCTCCCACCCCACTCTAAGCAGAATACCCTCCAGAAAAGGGAAGTGGGAACAGTTGGTGTCAGCATAGGGAGAAGGGAGAAGATGACAAAACAGGCAACTGGGTGGGGACATACAGAGTGCAGAGTGCAGACACAGGAGCCAGACTGCTGGGTTCAAGCCTGCCCCAACACCACTGTGCACCAATTGCTGCCCTTGGACAAGTTGTTACCATTCTTTGAGTCTGAGTTTTCCTCTCTGTAGAATGGGGATAGTAACAATACCCACTTTGAGGATAACCTCTCAAATGTCTCCATTTCTTGTCTCCATTTCTACCTCCTCATCCTTAATCTCAGTCTTGTCACAGACATCCCTGCCTCCACTCTTAGCTGCCTCCCACCCTGCCTCCTTACATTAGCCTGAGCGATCCATCTCGAAGGCAAAGCAGAACCTGTCACTTCCTGGCTGAAGATCTGAAGATTCTTCTGGGGCTCTCACTGTACTTAGAATGAAGACCACCCTCCTTCAGATCCTCCTCCCCTCCAGCATTCATGTCCCCAGCTGGACTTTGTTGTTGTTAAGTGCCATCAAGCTGCCTCTGACTCATAGCGACCCTACGTACAACAGAAGGAAACACTGTCTGGTCCTATGCCATCCTCATAATCATTGTTATACTCGAGCCCATCATTGCAGCCGCTGTCAATCCACCTTGTTGAGGGCACTAGGGAGACAAAAGGGGACAGGTAGGGCTACCTCCATCCTCAAAAATACTGCCCCTGCTCTACAGTCTCAGGAGACATGATTCCAAGGAGGGAAAGGGTACGTCTGTCAAGACTTCTGAGTAGATGTCGTCAGTCTTTCTGTTTTGAAAGACAATGCAGACTTCTAATAATAGTGGGCTGTGTTATTTTGACTAGCCTTCTAGCTGAAGATAATTTAAAAAGTTGAAATATCTATATCGAATATAGAGATATATTTGCAAAAGTACTAAACACTTACAAGACAATAAGAAACTTCCAACCCAAACCTGAAGAGAAAACAGGAACTTGGACAACGGATGGCATGTGGAAGCCTAAAGAGCATTTTGCCTAAAGAGCATTTTCTAAAACAGAGAAGCTTTCCGTTTGCCAGCAATAAAGAACAGAAGAGACAGAAACAAAAGCCAAGAGTCCACAGAATGGAGAAAGTCGAACAAGAGATCCTCCCCACAATTAGCTGAGACCCCAAGGGCTACCATTCCCTGGAGAAGGATATCTTGCTTGGTAAAGTGGAGGGTCAGTGAAAAAGGGGAAGACCCTCAATGAGATGGACCGACACAGTGGCTGCAACAATGGGCTCAGGTATGGCAAGGATTGTGGGGCTGGCACAGGACCGCGCAGAGTTTCGTTCTGTTGTCCACAGGGTCGCTATGAGTTGGAGCTGACTCCATGGCACCTAACAACAACAATCAAGGAGTACATCCTTAAGAAATAGTGAACCGAAATGGAGTAGCCCTCCTGAGGAATTACAACCTGAGTTTGAATCACTTGGATCTTCTAGGGAGCCTCATAGAAGCAACCAGAAATCCTTCCTGGTGGACAATATCTTCATCCCATGCCTCAATTTTTTCCTGTGTTTAACTTTTCAAATACTATGACCAATACACACACACGCACAAATGCAACGCAACAAAACGCAACGCCCTGTCGTCGAGTCAGATCCTACTCATAGCGACCCCTCCTTGGGTTTCTGAAGTGGCATCACTATGGAAGTAGATTGCCCAACCTTCCTTCTGAGGACTGGTTGGTGGGTTTGAACCGCCAGCCTTCCTATAGCAGTCAAATGCCAAATTTAAAAAAAAAAGTAGTCACACCAGGAAATAAGACACCAAGAGTAAAATCAATGGAAACATGCCTGCAAAGGTTTCAGGTATTGAAATTAGTAAACAAAGACTATAAAACAACTATGCTTATGCTGGGTCTTAAAACATAGAAAGACAGGCTTGAAATACCACCAGGGAAAATAAAACTATAAATAGTAACATAGCAAATCCATAAAAGAACCAAATAGAAACTCTAGAAATGTACATTACAATAACTTAAATTTACAACTCAAAGATTTTATTTCTTGACCTGTTGGTAATGGTCCAGTAAATGCTGGGTTTATAATCATTTTTTTATGTAAAGCTGTATGTTGATACTTCAAGTATTTTATTTATGCACATTATATTTCAAAATATACCTCAAAATAATAAAAGATATCAATAGATTGGTTTAATAACAGATTAAATGAAACTAAAGAAAGAATTAGATCAAAAGAAAGTATTTAGAATGCATTACAAAGCGACATAAAGAGGGTAAGAAGCAGAGGATATAAAAGACAGAGTTTAATTGGAGTCCTAAGTAAAGAGAGAGAAAATAAGACAGAGGCAACTTTTTTTTTTTTTTTTTTTAATTAGGATTTGGGTGAAGATTTACAGAGTAAATTCACTTTTCATACAGCAGTTCACATATACTTTGTCTCACGTCATTGACCAAAATTTACAATGCAGCAGCTCCCCTCCACTTCCTCCCCATAGTTACCTCCTCCCAGTGTCCATCCCTTCATACTCTTCTGCACCCTGAGCTATCTCCCTGTGCATAAGCAGCCCTTCCTTCTCCCATGATTGTTCTCTCCAGGGCGTGTGTCTACTTGAGGTAAATGTTTAACTCACATGCCTGTACTTTGTTTGGCTGGAAACCACAGTTGTGGGTTCAATTCCAGACCTGAAGGGCAGCTAGGGGCCATAGTCTCAGTGGTTACAACAGGCTCTATTGGACCAGCAAACCTGGTCCCCACCTTCTTTTTTTTTTTTTTTTGTAGAGGACTTTTAAAAAGGAAAAAAAAAAAAAAAAAACGAAAACTCACTGCCGTGGACTCAATTCAACTCATAGCAACCCCTCCTTGGGTTTCTGAGGCGGTATCTCTTCAGAAGTAGATTGCCCAATCTTCCTTCCAAAGAGTGGTTGATGGGTTTGAACTTCCAGCCTTCTGGTCTTAGGCACTATGTCTTAGGCACTATGCCACCAGAGCTCCCAGAACTTATTAAACACCAGGCCATACATTTACAACACCATGAGAGCTCTGGTAGCATAATGCATAAGGCATTTGACTGCTAACCAGAAGGATGGTGGTTCAAACCCACTAGCCACTCCCTGGAAGGAAGGTTGGGCAATCTACTTCCATAGTGATACCACCTCAGAAGCCCAAGGAGAGGTCGCTGAGTCAGATCTGACTCCACAGCAATGGTTGCATTGTGTCTTGCATTAAGAGTCCCAAGAAAGATAAATAAAAAGAATCTATACCTCAACCTCTACTCATCATAGTGAAACTTCCGAAAACCAAAGACAAAAAGTGAGCATACATAAAAGCAGTCAGACAAAAACAATTTTTTTTTTTTTTTTGCTTTCAAGGGAACTTCAATTAGACTGACAGCTAACTTCTGTGCAGCAACTAGCCGTCCTGAGGAGATGGAACTATGGAAGCCAGAAAGCATGGAAGATACTGGCCACTTAGAATGTTATATGCAAAAAAGATCACTCCAGGTGCTGAGTGCAGAATACAGTGGAAAGAGTCAGACCAAAGCCAGAGAAACCAGCCAGGAGCTGAAATGATGGTCACCTAGACCAGCTCAGCAGCAGTGAGGAAGGGGAGAAGCGAATAGGTCTGAGACACCCTGAGGAGACAGAACCAGGATGCCTTGGTGTTTGACTGTATGTGTGGAGTGAGGTGAGGGAGGAAACTAGAGCAAAGGCGAGGCTCCAGCTCATGGAACCATGAGGAATCCTCCTGAGATGAGACGTAAGAGGAGGAGCAGGTGTTGGGGTGTGACCTTAAAGTTGGACGTGGTGGTCTTAGAAAACCAGGACCATTGGATGCTCAGAGAAAGGGAGACTCTTCTGGGCAGAAGGATCCAGGAAGCGTCCCCAAAGGAGGAGGGAGTACACCAGAACCTAAACAGGTGCTAAGAGAGGAAGGTGTACAAGTTGGCAGAGCCCGAAAGCCCAGCACACACTGCTCCACGGCGCAGGGAAGGGGAAGAGGGGCACAGGAGGAGTGCGGTCTGCACTTGAAGCGAGGTTAGTCTGGCTGCTTCCTCCAGAACCTCAGAACTACCAACGAGTAGATGCTCACAAAACACTTGTTAGCAAATAAAGGGGTGAGCACTTTGCCATTAGAGGGGACTGTGGCTGGTGGCCATGGGACGGCCAGAGCTCCCCCTCGTTTCCCTTCTTCCACCCAGGTACAAAAAGTCAGGCCTGCTCACCTGTTATGTTCCCTTTGATCTGCGGCTCCTGAACCAAAACTGTGCCTCCTACAAACTGCAGTGGATACAGCACCAACTTGAGAAACTGAGGCACCAGGGGCAAAGATTGCTTGGCAGAGTTTTTCTTTCTTTGGGGGGGGGCGGCTAGGGGAGCTCTGGTAGCATAGTGGCTACGGCACTTGACTGCTAACCAGAAGGCTGGCGGTTCAAATCCACCAGCCACTCCTCGGAAGGAAGATGGGGCAATCTACTTCCATAGTGGTACTGCCTCGGAAACCCAAGGAGGGGTCGCTATGAGTCGGGTCCAACTCGACAGCAAACAACAACAACAGGGGAGAAACTTAGCACCCAGCCTCTCCTGCCTGTCACCCTGCTACTCCTATCACACTCACCCCACCCCCACCATTCATAAGGTCTCCCACAAAGGAAAGAAATGCCCATGTTTACTTTGATCCCTATCATACAAACTGGAAAAGCCATCAGCTCTGTCTTGCTGACGTTCTCAGGGGTCTCTCCTTCAGAGTTAAATGCACAGCCAATTAAGGACACAGAGACCCTCTCCTCCAGGGATCCGAGAACCCCCAGAGGTCCCTGAAGCCTGTAAAACTGGGAGAACTGCAACTTCCCTGAGCCTTCCTGCTCCCGCCTTGCGGCTGTTCATTTTTGCAGAATCTGTGGGCTATGACTCCTGTGTGTGACTCACCTCCCTCCCTCCCTTCCTCCTCTGAGTAAATGTCAAGTAACATTAGTTATCCCATCTCCGTCAGCAGCGCCCCCACCCCATTTTTGGCGGCGCTGTTTACCTCGGCTGGATCAATCAGCGTTCAGGGAGAAAATAGAAACCCTTTTAGATCCAACTGCAGTCATCTGTAGATCATCCATTTAGGCAACATCCGATCGCATATATGTCCATGGTCCCATAAGGTTATAACAGAGTCCAGAAATCCCAGTCAGAGAACAGCTTCCCGCACACAACATGTGTATCTCATGTCTCTTGTATACAAAACAATTGCACTGCCAGACATATAATGGCACACACATATATAACCTATAATGCATTTGTCTTCATAGTCATAATAAACGCCTGTGTTACTGGCTTATGTACGTAGTATGCTGTACTTTCTATCTAAAAAGTTTACTTTAAAATAGTATGCTTCAACATGTAGGCAACAGCACGTAATTGCGATCTCTTGAGTGTTGTAGCTTTATCTCTGTTTAATTTTCTTTCAAAAATATTACCGTGGAGTGCATCACATCTCCCCAACGCAGCAAAACCAGTGCTAGGGATAGCAGCAGCAGAGGCAAAGGAGAAGTATCGATTTAGAAATGAAACAAAAGGTTATTAAGCAAAAAGAAAGTGGAAAATCCGTGAATGTTATTGCTCACAATTGAGGCATGTTGCACTCGACAATCGCGATGACACTCCAAACCAAAGAAAAAACTCTCCAGGCTGTTAAAGGACTGGCTCCATTGAAAGCCATGAGGCTAAGGAAAATTCGAGAGGGACCTATATCAGACATGGAGAATGCTAATGATGTCAATTGAGGACTAAACACAAAAGCGAATCCCTCTCTGCATGTTGACTAAGCACGCAGCTTGTTCGAGATTCTTAAAGAAAAAGCAAGGCCAGACTATGAAAAGGTGTTCACACAGCGTCCAAATCACCTAACATCCTATTTCACAGAATACATTGTGGACTTTAAGCAACACATGACTGTAATGAAAATTGGTAGCCTGTTTAAAATTTCACGACCTGGGCAGGGAAAGGCCTGGAGATGCCCCAGGTGGGCAAGAAACAGGCCTGGAGCTCACTGCTGTCAAGGCCCAGGACCCCTCTAGCATTCAGAAGACAGATTCCATTTGCTGAGTGGAAAAAAGCTAGGAGGGTGCCCCAAAACTGGCTTCTGGTCAGTCACTGTCTTTGTGGGTAACTGAGCTAGAAGTGGCCTCTTTGCTCGTTGTCTGGAGGGTGAGTGGGGAGAACTTAAGTCCATTGTAAGGCCTAAGGTCGGCAGAGCATGGCAGGCTGCTGAGCAATGACATGGCTACATGCAGGGTCCAAGCGTGCCAAAGGCTAGAGACCATTCCCAAGGCTTCTCCTTATATACAGGGAGCAGACCACATCCCAAAGGCAGCTACCAAGTTGCTTGTGGTAGATCCCACCATGGAGTTGACTGCCAGTATCCTTATGGGGAATAACTACCACCAGCTGCCCAGCCACTCAATCTGGCCCAGCCAAGTTGACACACAAACCAAACTACCACAATGACAGAATAGGGAGCACAAGGAGACGTCAGGTTTGGTGGGAGCCAGGTCTGCAGAATGAATGCCGTTGGGGAGACTTGGGGCCCAGCAGCTGCTTAAGCAGCTCATACAGAAGCCAGGTCCGAGGTGAGGCCTCAGGCTTCTTCTTACCACTGGGACCCTCCCTCGTGTGGGAGGTTCTTATGAGCAAGAGAAGACAGTTAACCCCAAAGAGTTACCTTGTTATTCATTAAGCCAATGTGTACAGAGATCTGTGCTGGGCACTGGGGCCTGCAGGCAGCATCTCCCTGACTCCATGGGGCACATGGTCCTCTGGAACTGCCCAGATAGACAGACTGGCTCGAACTTCAACTCAGCCATGATCGGGCTGAGTGCTCTTGGGCAAAGGGCTGACCTTTTGCGCCTTAATGCTCTTCATCTGTAAAATGGGAGGACAATGTACACACTGCATAGCGCCACCAGGAGGATGAAATGAGACGAGGTGTGTAAAGCCCTTGGCATAGGACTTGCCTCTGCCTAGCCTGCCCACCCACCCTCGGCACCTCCCACCCCCTTTGCAGAGTCTGCCTTTCCTGGGAGGGTCCCAAGATTCCAGGCTGTGCTCGCTGCACTGCACACACATCTTTCAGAAATGTCCTACAGGTCCTTGGGAGCTTCCCTCTGGAAGCTGGGCAACTGACTCCACCTTCCTGGGCCTCAGTTTACTTGTCCATAAAGTGGGGATGGAGTCGGATGCGTTTTATGCCTGCTTCACACTCTTCCAGGAACTCTGTGAAGTTCACAGTGGTTACAGCATTGTGCTGCTAACCAAAAGGTCAGTGGTCTGAACCCACCAGCTGCTCTGCAGGAGAAAGATGATGCAGTCTGCTTCCATAAGGATTTGCAGCCTTGGAAACCCTATGGGGCAGTTCTACTCTGTCCTAAAAAGGTTGCTATGAGTAAGAATCTACTAGATGGCAGTGGGTTTGGTTCACACACACACACACACACACACATCTCTTCGGCCTCATTTCTGCCTCCAGGGCAGCTCCAGGGGATAGTTCCAGACAGGCTTAGAGTCAGCCCCTGAACCCCCTGCACCCTCCCACATCTTTCAGTTCACTTCCCCCACCCTACTCCCCTCCTCCAACACAGCAGCAGGATGCCAATGAACGTCCTCCCCCCAGGCATGTGCAGAGGTGTTGAGGAAGGACAAAACTTAACACCCCTGGGGCAACCTTCCATCAATGGGGTCAGAATCCTCCAGTGGGCAGGGCAAGGCAGTTTTCCACTTGCTCCTTGGAAGGTCCCAGCAGGGAAGGAACCCTGAGTACTACAGTGGTGACCAACCCCATGACATGTACTCGTATGGGCTTTCCCTCCTCCTGTCTCACTATCTGGCTCCCTCATGGAGCTTCCTTGGAGCCCTTCCCAATAAATTAGCTGCATCCAAGTCCTTGTCTCAGGATCAGCTTTCAGAGCAACCTGGGTTAAGACAAGGATGGAAAATAACAAGCATATGTGATGACCACATTAGATCCTAGACAGCCCAGGTGGAGCGTGCACGTAGCAGGGCTGTGTTGGGCCCAGCCCATGGCAGGTGCTCAATAAACAGCTGCAGTTTCTCCAAGGCAGGGTGAGTGGCCGTGTTCTAGAGAATGTCTGTCTGGTGCCAAGCTAGGGCTCAGCCCCTGGAATGGCATAATCCCTGGCCTTGAGGGTCACACTCTTATAAGGCAAACAGACCAGTCAACCAAGAGGTGCAAAGCACAGTGGCAGAGGCTGCTTGCATGAGGGGCAGGAGAAGGTATCTGGATGTAAGGAAGGATGCATGAGCATGTGCCAGGAAAAGATGGTAGGACAGGCATTCCAGGCAGAGGGAACAACATGAGGAAGGTCTAGAGGCAGAAGATGACGTCAGGTGGTGGAGGGAGGGGGAGGGGAATGGGCAGGGATGAGGCTGGGAAGGCTCAGAGCCACAGCTCCCAGCCGACCGTGTCCTGCCAAGTAGGCTTTCACTGGCCTAGGGGTGATGCCTGGCTTCTGGCACTGGCAGAAGCATCTAGACTAGTGTGGCACAGATGTCCCTTCACCCTGCCAATAGCAGCTGGGGCTTTTGTGGAAGTGCCTGGCTCCAGAGAGGTACTCATAGGAAAGAGTCCAGCTGTGCCCAGGTTCCATGTGACTCTGCCAGGTTCAGAAAGGCAAAACCAAGAGGAGAGGCTCCCTTGTGCCAGCCCAGAGTGGAGGGCCCTGCCAGGGACCTGACAGGATGAGGGACCATGTCAGCAAAGGCCAGAATACTCTGTGCAGCTGTGTGGCTTAGCCTTACACAGGCCATTGCAGGAAGCAGAGATTGGGCTCTGCTCAGGCGCTCCCCATAGGGTAGGGAGTGTGGGAAGTGTTCACCTATCCTGCATACACACAGTGAGTGAGTGCCTGGGAGGTGGGAGAGCAACATGTAGGCCAGACTAAGCTACACTCTGCTGCAAGAACAAACAACTCCAACATCTCAGTGGCTCAGCACAACAGCATCTCAACATAAAGAAAACAAAAATCCTCACAACTGGACCAATAAGCAACATCATGACAAATGGAGAAAACGGAAGTTGTCAAGGATTTCCCTTTATTGGGATCTATAATCAATGCCCACAGAAGCAGCAGCCAAGAAATCCAACGACATATTGCATTGGGGAAAACCTGATGCAAAAGATCTCTTTAAAGTGTTAAAAAAACAAAGATCTCTTTGAGAACTAAGGTGTTCCTGACCCAAGCCGTGGTATTTTCAGGCACCTGAACCCTCTGCACCTTCCCAATATAAGGCATGTGAAAGCCGGATAATGAATAAGGAAGACCAAAGAAGAATTGATGCCTTTGAGTTATAGTGCTGACAAAGATATTGAATACGCCATGGACTGCCAAAAGAATGAACACATCTGTCTTCGAAGAAGTACGGCCAGAATGCTCTTAGGAGTGAGGATGGCAAGACTTCATCTCACCTACTTTGGACATGTTATCAGAAGGGATCACTCCCTGGAGAAGGACATCATGCTTTGTACAGCAGAGGGTCAGAGAAGAGGAAGACCTTCAACAAGATAGACTGACAAAGGAGCTGCAAAAATGGGCTCAAACACAGCAATGATTGTAAGGATGGTGCAAGATCAGGCAACATTTTCTTCTGTTACACATAAGGTCACCTGAGTCAGAACCAACTTGACAGCACAACAGAAGTTCTTCTCTCACTAATGTTACGGGTCTACTTCTCTACTTCATGCAGTCACTCAGGGACCCAGGCCAGGGGATGCTCCACCATCTAGTACTCCCCATCTGAAACAGGTAGCCTTCTCAGTCACCATAATAGGCAAAGAGACAACAGAGAAGCAGGCACTGGCTTTTCTGTATTTCAAGCCAGAGCAGACAATGTAACTATATCTCTTAGCCTATTGGCCAGAGACACAAAGAGGGTGGGAAGTGTGAGAGTGCAGAAGGGACATTTGCTGAGCAGGGCTGTCACTACCACAAGCAGCAATGTGAATTCTTTGGGTAGGAGTCCCAGATCTGTGTGGCCGTGAGCACGAGACTTAACCTCTTGGAGTTTCAGTCTCTTCAGTTGTGAAATAGGGCTAAGTCGCCACCTCACGAGGTTGAAGCAATGGTTTAAGAGGTGATCAAGTAAAGTGCTTCCCACCGCACCAGGCACACAAAAAGATGTCCCCTGTATTTGTGGTTCTTCATCACCACCTTTGAGTGCGATGTTTTTTGTGAAAACTATCCAAATATCTTATTGCATTATCTGTTGTTTTATAAAAATGAAGTTAAAGAAACACAGAATCAAGAGCTAACGGGGGAGGAGGACTCATCAAAAAGGATGTTACGTTGTTACATAACCAAGGGTTAAGCATCATGAGACATCAAAGCCACAAATCTTCACTCTCCTTTGGACATGCCCTGGACATCATCTGGAAAGCTGGGAAATGGAAGTGAAATGTTAAAATCAAAAAACAAAATACTGGGGTTGGCACATTGATGATTGTGCCTAAAAAGGTAGGGGATTTTTATGTTCTCCTACCTTGAGGGAATAGACATTTACAACATTTCCATCCATAAGACATTCACATATTCACCTCCCAAGTCATATGTCAGAAGGAGGAAATTCCTGTCACAGGATGTCAAGCCCAGGTGCTCTGGGGTGACCAGCTGCCAGGGGAAATTGGCTTCACAGAGTAGGTGATATTTGGGCTTGGTCTAAAAGGGTAAACAAGGTCACATTCCAGATAAGAAGAGGTAACAGATATGGAAGGTCATCTCCCCACCTCAGTCATCCCCAAGCCCTTTCTCTCTTGCATACTTCCCATCATAGGACTGAAAAAATCACATGCTTACTTTCCCAGCCTCCCTTGCAGCAAGGAGAGGCCATGTGATCCTGTTCTAGCCAATGGTACATAAGGCAAAGTCAGCTGGGGTCTTTCGGTAAAGACATTTTTCTTCCTGATAAAACTGCCTAGGAGGCTAAAGAGAATATACCCATGACCATATATAGGTTTGGCAGATAATATTTCTATACACGTATTTGTGTGTGCTGTAAGAGTGTCCATATAAATAGAATGGGGGGCATGGTAGTTTGGTTTGTGTGTCAACTTGGCTGGGCCTGGTTGAGTGGCTGGGCAGCTGGTGGTACTCTTGCCATGATGAGACTGGTAATGAACTCCATGGTGGAATCTACTGTGAGCAGCTGAGTAGCTGCCTTAGGGATATGGTCTGCTTCCTGTATATAAGGAGAACCCTTGGGGAATGGTCTCTAGCTTATGGCAGACTTGAACTCTGCATGTAGCCATGTTGTTGTTCTGCAGCCTGCCATGCTCTGCTGACCTTGGGACTTTCAATGGACTTGAATTAATGGCCTGCTGTGTGGTTTGGTAACATTGGGACTGTGACTTTTTGCTTGTCAACCTTGGGCTTGTCAGTCTCAGAAGCCAGAAGCTGTCTGAGTGAAGAAAAGCTCTAGCTCCAGTGGGCCAGGAGCAGGAGGCAGAGCTGGACCCCAAGGCTGAGGTGCTTTCACCCAGCTCCTAGAGCCTGGCACTTTGAACTTGGACTCAAAGCCTCCGAATTGTAAGAATAAACTCCTGTTTGTTAAAGCCATCCCATTTGTGGTACATTCTTGTCAGAGCGGCACTAGGTAACCAGAACAACATCTTAACCACAGCCAACTATCCTGAGGGAGTGAGTTGTTGGACCTGTGAGCTCAAGACCATGTCACAGAGGACATCAACTGGCATAACATACTACACAAAAACATTGTTCTACATCCTACTTTGGTGAGCAGTGACTAGAGTCTTAAAAGCTTGCAAGCAAGCACTATTTACAATAGCAAAAAGGTGGAAACAACCTACATGCCCATCAACAAAAGAATGGATAACCAAGCTATGGTACATACACACAGTAGAATACTATGCAACACTTAAGAATAATGTAGAATCTACAAAACACTGCATAACATGGATGAACTTGGAGGACATTAAGCTGAGTAAAATAAGTCAATCACAGAAGGACAAATATAGTATTAATTCATTATTGTAAAAAGTCAAGGAAAGGTTTATACATGGAAGGAATCTTTCTTTGTTGGTTACCAGGGGAGGAGAAGGGGAGGGAACACTGCAAAAATAAATAAATAAATAAATAAAAATACATTGACCCATGTCAATTTAGTTTTGTGTATTTATTTCACTGTACATTATATTTCAATAAAATGTATTTAAAAAAAAAAAAAAGCTTGCAAGCAGCCATCTAGATGCAACGATGGGTCTCTCCTCATCCAGAGCAAAGAAGAATGAAGAAAACCAAAAAGACATGGAAGCAATTAGTCCAAAGGACTAGTGGACCATGTGAACCTTAGCCTACATGACCATGAGGGCAGAAGAACTACATGGTGCCCGGCTACCACTGTCAACCACTCAGAAAAGGATCAATGCAGGAGATCCTGAAAAGAGTGGGAGAACAATGTGGAACAAAACTGAAAATCATAAAAATGATCAGGCTTACTGGTCTGAATGAGACTAGTTAAACCCCCAAGACTATGGCCCCTAGTCACCCTTCAGGCTTGGAATTGAACTCACTCCCATGGCTTCCAGGCAAACAATAAACAGACATACAAGGTGAATATTTACACCAGGTAGGTACACTCCTTAGAACAATCAATCATGGGAGAAGAGAAGGGCAGTATTTGCACAGGGAGGTAGCTCAGAGGGCAGGAATACATAGGAAAGAAGGACACAGGGAAAAAGTAACCACAGGGAGGAAACGGGAAGAGAGCTGTTACATTATGGGGATTGCAATCAATGTCGTGAAACAAAATGTGTATGAACTGCTGTATGGAGAATGGATTTGCTCTGTAAACTTTTACCCAAACCACATTTAAAAAAGAAAAAACTGCTCAGGAGGATGGTTTTCTCTGGCCACTCTGACTATGCCTCCTTGTACAGCTGAGTGCACACACACACACACCCCTCACACTTCCTACTTGTGAATGGGGTCCAGTAAAGACAATATTCACTGGACCTGAAAAGGACCCTGGAGGGGAATGAGCAGGGATGAGGCAGTAAAAGGCCCAGAGCCATAGCACCCAGCTAGAGCTATGGCAGCCATCTTGCCTGGAGCTGAGCAACCGCCTTGTGGCCTGAAAGATGGAAAGAGAATCACAGAGAAGTTAACCTAGGGCCCTGACCCTGTGGCTGAATCAACCCTATAAATTCCACCTCTGGTCTTTTTAGGTAAACTAAATGGTCATATGGTTTAAGTCTCTGGGAGTCAGGTTTTCTGATACCCTCAGCTAAAGGCACTTCCAAGGGATACAAGGTCCCACTCAATAAGGAACTTCCAACAATGTACCCCAGGAGACATTGCCTCTACGAACTATCTCAGGAAAGTGAGTACATTTCCATTTGGGCAAAGAATGCTTGCATTCTATTATCTAAAATCAGAACTAAGAGTGTTCCAAAATGGCACTAAGTCCAAATGCATCTCAGTGCCCATGGCCACTTCAGATGGATCCAACTCCCCACCAGCCTCACTCTCCTGTACTCGCTCCACAACCCCTTCTGTACTTCAGCTCACCAAATGACATATGGACACAAACTCAGTTGTGTCCCACTTCCAAGACTGCTCACATTGGTGCCCCTGCCTGGTGTGCCTGACCACTGTCCTCCCAACCCCAAACCTAGTCTCCCTGGGCACCAACCTCTCATCATGTATTCAGATGACATATCCTTCCTGAAGCCTCCCTCATACTCTCAATAAGCCCTAGAGAGCTCCTGCCACATGCCTGGTACTGTTCTTGGTGCTGGTGTTACAGCTGTGAACAAGACACAGATCACAGCTAGCAGGGAGGCAAACTCAGTACACACACCCACTAACTAATTATAATTGTGACAAATGCCATGAAGAAATGCAGGATGCTAAGAAAGCAAGTAACAGGGGACCTGGCCTGAGGGTCAGCGAGGGCTTCCCCAAGGAGGTGATATTTAAGCTGAGATGCAAAGGATGAATGGGAAGCTGATCGGGCAGAAGTCTGGGCGTTCTCCCAAGAGCAATGGGCAGTCACTGTTTGTCAACATTTTCTCCACCCTACACTTCCACTCTAGAAAAAAATGAGCGCTTCCCTCTCAGATCTCTATTACCCATTGTTGTCCAGTCAATTCGACTCATAGCGATCTATGGTATAGAGTAGAACAGCCCCACAGTGTTTCCAAGGTTGTCAATCTTTACAGAAGCAGACTGCCACATCTTTCTCCTGCAGAATGGCTGATGGATTCGAATCACTGACCTTTAGGCTAGCAGCCTAGTGCTTAACTACTGTACCACCAGGGCTCCTTAGATCTCTACTATAGCACCTAAAACACTCTGTTGGGAGTGTTTTTAACATGTCTGTCTTCCCAAAGGGCAAGGACCAGATCCGGCTCATCATTTCACTGGAAACCCCCAGCCTCCAGACCAGGGGGCTTCCAGTCCAGGAGGGGGCTCAGCAAGTCTTTGTTGAAAAAGGATAAACAGATAGACGGATAGATGGATTGATGGATGGATGAATGAGTGGGTGGGTGGATGAGTGAGTGGATGGATGGATGGATGGATGGATGATGGATGTACAGATGAGAGCATGGAAGGTTCACTCACTCTGACGAAGTCCTGGTCGAAGCACAACCAGGGATTAACTCAGGAAGAAGGTGCATCCTCCTCCTTTTACAGATTATAATTTAATAGAGTTCTCCATTAGCCTGGTGGAACCACTGAGACTATGGCCCCTAGCTGCCCTTCAGGTCTGGAATTGAACCCACACCTGTGGCTTCCAGCCAAACAAAAGACAGGCATATGAGTTGAACATTTACCTGAGGTAGATACACTCCTTGGAGAGAACAATTATGGGAGAAAGAAGGGCTGTTTATGCACAGTGAGTCAGCTCAGGGGGCAGGAGTGCATGGAGGGATGGACAGAGGGAAGAGGTAAGGGGAGGAAGATGGAGGGGAGCTGTTGCATTGGGGTAAATTGTAATCAATGTCATGAGACAAAGTGTATGTGAACTGCTCTATAGAAAGTGAATTTGCTCTTCAAACTTTCACACAAATCACAATAAAATAAATAAATAAATAAAATAGAGTTCTCCATTAAAAGATGGTGCCTTAAATTTTGCAGTTAAGATAAAGGAAGATCATGAAAATAAGTTCTCTGTTTGCACCAGTCTTACTCAGCTTATTCATTCCTCTTAATCTCTCCATAGTTCCCCATAAGGCCATGGTTCTTAGCCCCAGCTGCCCATGTGAACCACCCAGAAGCTTTTAAGAACTATGACACCTGGTTCCTCTCCCCAAAACAATCAAATCTGAGTTTCTAGGGGCAGAACCCAGACATCAGTCATTTTTAAAGTGCTCCAGTGATTCTAATTAGAAGCCAGGCTTGGGAACCCCTGCTCTAAGGCATTATCACCCCTATTTCTCAACCTAGAGAAGGTAACATGTGACTGACTTCAGTCACAGAGTTTGGCATGCAGGCCCTGTGCTCCTCCCACTACCTAGGTCTGCCTTAGCAGACATGCCTTCAGGAACAATGAGACCAAGGTCTACAAGACCCCAACCACAGGAGCATGAGGGCAATCTCTCCAGTCCGACCCCCTGCCTTCTGCCACTTGCTGAGGTTGGGGAGATGCCCCCACCTATCTATGCCTTACTTCCCACATCTGTAAAATGGGGTTCCTGGTAGGTTCAATGGGAGCTCTGGTGGCGCAGTACCTAAGGCATTTGACTGCTAACCAGAAGGCTGGCAGTTCAAACCCTCCAGCCACTTCTCAGAAGAAAGATTGGGCAATCTACTTCCGTAGAGATACTGCCTCGGAAACCCAAGGAGGGGTCACTATGAGTCGGATTCGACTCTACGGCAGCGAGTTTGGTTTTGGTTTGGTAGGGTCAACGTGGGGCTTCAGTAGGATCATATGGTAAAGTCCAGGCCTGACTCATGCTAACTGTTCCACAGATGAGCTGTGAGCATTATTCTACAGGGAGAGCAGAGAAGTCTGTTTGTCCCTTGTGACAAGTTAATTGGTGAAACAGCCTTTGCCGGTGAGTCTTCAGGCTCAGGGGACTGTGGAGAGGGCAGGTGCGAAGGCCTTGAGAACATCTAATCCAGCCCTCGTGTCTGATGCCTGGGAAATGAAAGGCACCTCCTGAGCACTGCTGTCACATGAAACTCAACTTGGAGAGGCAGGATACAGGGAAACAGAGTCCCCAGGCTGAGGCAGAGCAGGCTATGAGGACCAAGGGTCAGGTGTCAAGGAGGAGACCCCAAGGCTAGAAGTGGGGGCAGAGGGTCTGGTGACTGAGAGGTCTAGGCCTTGGGAGTCAGACATCCATGGATGATCTCCGGCCCCACTCTGCCACTCAGAGCTGTGAGATGGAGCAGGTCGGACCCTCTGGGAGCCCCAGCAGCCTTGACTGAAGCTTGATGAAGATTCAGTGAGATCACATGGGCAGGCCTCCTCATGCCACATTCATCCTCAGGACCGGTATTAAGGACCAGAATGGCACAGACATCTCAGGATGAGCCACATGCTTTCACATACCGTGAAAAGTATCTTTTCATCTACCATGGACTCCCCACCATTCACCAGAGACACCTTTACCTCCATGGCCCTTCTGGTCTGCCTCTCAGTTTCTGGAAGATGTCCTGGTGCTAAGGATAAGGGTGAGGCAACCCCCTGGAAATTCTGGAACCCCGTGGCCAGGCTGTGGTCTCCTTCCCTTCTTCAGTGTCCACAGCCCACACCCTGGTCTACAAGAGGTCAAGGGAGGACTTGTAAAATGGCTGTCGATTTAGAGTTACCAGATTTAGCAAATAAAAATATAGGACATCCAGGTAAATTTGAATTTTAGAAAAACAGCAAATAATTTTTTTCAGTGTAAGTATGTCCCATGCAATATTCAGGACATGTTGTTATTGTTAGGTGCCATTGAGTCAATTATCCACTCCTAGTGGCCCCATGTGACAGAGTACAACTACCCCATGGGCTTTTCTAAGCTATAATCTTCACAGAAGCAGATGGTCAGGTCTTTCTCTAGCTGAGCAGCTGGGTGGGTTCAAACCACCACCCTTTGGTTAGCAGCCGAGGACTTAACCACTGCACCACCAGGGCACCTTATTTAGGATGTTGTTTATGCAAAATTTAAAATTAACTGGGTATTCCATATTTTATCTAGAAACCCTAGTCCCATGACAAGCCATGAATTTCCTCATGTTGTGTCCTCCTTTAAAATCTATCCATGGGTCCCCAGAGCCCTAGCCACAGTCCAGACTCTTGAACTTGGGACAACAGAGACCTTGGTGGTATAGCTCCCTGCCTCTGCCCTAGCCTCAGCAGAAGGCAGTGAAGCACAACTAAGGAATGCCCTCAAAGACGAGCCAGGGAGTTAAGACTGTTTTCTGAAGGTAATGAGGAGACAGAGAAAGAAAATCCCCTGTCATCTACCCTCATCCCAGCACCCTGGCCCCACTGAGAGTAACAAGATTCAGAAAAACTCCTTTTACATTGGGGCTGTCCCTAATGTGCAGGACAATGGACTGGCCCCGCCAGTCATTTTTCACAAGCATTAACTCAGTCCAGCTCTGTGCCAGGCCCCGTGCTGGGGGTTGGGGAGCCTCCTGCTGTCAGGACCCCTTGGTCTCCATGTTTCTCCGGCTTCTCTAAACCCACACCCACCACAGTCTTCAGCCTGAAAGGCATTTCTTTTTGTTTTAAGCCCCTGCCTCCTCCACACTTCCTTTTCTTCATGGGTACGAAAAATCCCTGGTTTCAGATCAAAAGGACCCAAAAATTCACATGGCATTTCAAGTTGAACCCACAGCTAAGCCATTGACTTCAGAGAGTTCCCAAGGGCATTGCTGGGCAGAGCTGCCCCGGCTTTCACCCTCACAACAGAGGAAGGGGACAAGAGAGACAACTGCCTTCTAGAATCTGGACCATCAACAAAGACCCAAAGACATCTCTGCCTTCAGACTGAGCAATAATCCAGTTTGGGGATGTCTGGGGTGCTTGAGGAAAGAAACTCCAGGGGAAGGAATTAAGGCAGCAGCAGCAGTATGCGTGGAGTGTTATGTGTTTAGCATTCTCACCTAATCATTTAAGACTTGCTTCAAGTAGACCGTCTCTGACCACCGTCCCTGAGTGACGTGCCCCAGGGTGTCCTGTGCTTCCTCTCCTAGACAAATCAGTTTCATTTACTTATTTTGCAATTGTTCCAAGTCTGTCCCTCCCACTGGACTGACAGCTAGTGCTGGGGGGAGGGGAGAGGAGTGACTACTGTCTGTGGAGTTCACTGCCATCTCCCAGCACCCTTGACCAGAGTAGGTGCTCAATAACCATTGATGGGATGGAGGAAGCAAGAGAGGAAGAGGAAGAGGAGGAAGGCCATGAGCTCCAGAACAGCCAGTGCCTTGCTTGTCCACCTGTATCTGCGAGCTCTGTGCAAACTCATGATGGATGCTCAAGGAAAGTCTGTTGAAGGAACAAGAACCCCCTCCATCAGGACCATAAAATTCTTTCCTAGAATTTAACCAACAAACCTACAGTCAGGAAATGCAGAATCTCGTTCATTTACTATTTCTCCTGCTTACCCTCACCGCAGGGCTAAAGGAGGAGATGGTTCATGGTGTCTGCATTTTACTAGGCTGTCTTTGTACAAGTTTTTTTCCTCTTTAAAAGAGAGGGGAAAACTGAGATTAGACTCATTTTATAGATGAAGAAAACAATGCTCAATAATACAGATAACACTTTGCTGCATCAAAGCATCTCCAAAAAAGAGACCACAAAAGTTAGCAGGCGCAAACACCCTTCACTTAAGGATGGAAAGAAAGCAAGGAACACAGGCTGCCTTTGCCAGGTGGTTTAGAATGGTGGTTATGCGCACAGACTGTGTAGCTAGTTTTCCTGGGTTCAAATCCCAGCTACTTGGGTGAGTTAGTGAACCTCTCAGTTTTGCCATCTGTAAAATGAGAGTATTAAGGATAGTTGTGAGGTGGGTGTGAACTGATCAATGTCTGGCACGTTCTAACTGCTATGTAGGTGTCAGCTGGCATGTTCTAACTGCTATATAGGTGTCAGCTCTCATCAGGAGGCCTCTGAGAAGCCATCGAGGATTGCGATTAGACCGAGAGGCTTTGGCATCTACTCCCAGCTCTGCTATCAATGAACCATGCAATCATGGACATGCCACATCCTCTCTGAGCCTCAGCTTCTTCATCTAATAGATGGGGACAACCATACCCTCCACCAGGGTTGCTGGGAGACTGGAGAGCATCATTCTTGTAAAATGCCTGGCCAAGTGTCTGTCCTTTCAACAGCCCCCATCACCATGTGTGTAACTGCCCCTGGCCTTCTCCTAGCTTCTCCTTCTCTACCTGCCCAAGACACCTTCTCCCTCCTTATCTACACCTCTGCTCCCAGATTCCAGCTGCCTGTGTTCACAGCAAAGGCTCTGGTTGCACCTACAAAATGTGGGGTGTTCCAGCCGTCTTGGCAGGGGAAGGGAAATGGTTACATCCTTGATGGTCCCCTGAGGTCCCAGGAAGGCCTTGCAGTGAGAAGGACAGACTGGGCTGGCCTCTAGGCCCCCCAACTCCAGATACTACCCCCACAGCAGGGCTGAACTCAAGGCCACTCCTCTTCCCACAAGACCATCCCAATCCCCCCAACAATGGAGCCCAAGCCTCCAATGGATTTGTTTCCAGAACATACTGGAACCTGAATGGCTAGTTGTCCCTGCCTTCAGCACACATACACCAACTGGCATTCCATCAACATTTCAATAGCTCTGAGCTGTTGAAAATGATCAGGGTAATGTCAATGTGGGTTTCAGAGCCCAGGGCCAGTTACACCCCAACAATCAAAGTCTGGCGGGCCACAGCTGTGTGACCTCCCAGACCTACGGCTGTTCAATAGGCTCAGGGTTGAGCAAAGACATTGTGGGTATGACACACAAGCCCCAGTGCCATTTGCCTGTGCAGACTACCCCTCCCTGAGCAGGCAACTCCCACCACCAGTGCCCTGTCTGGCCAAAAACGCAGGCCACTGGAGTGTCCAGCAGCAAGGAGCCAAGCCGCTCCTCTAGGTGGTGACACACGCTGAGCCCATTGTACAGATGAGCAAGTAGAGAGCATCTTCAGCTGAATTAAGTCACTCCCCTGTGCAGAACCTCTAGTGCCTTCCCTCTGCACCTCACCTTACAAGGCTCTGCCCAGTGCCAATTACCCACCTTCCAAGCTCTTTCATTCCTTAGACTCCCCACCATCATCACAGACCAGCCACATAGGCTTTCCTTCAGTTTCTCAAACCAGGCACACTCTGAGACTTTTCACATGTTGTTCCCTCTATCAGTACCACCTTGGTTCAAATGTCACCTCCACAGAGAAGCACTCCCTGATCTTCCTGTCTAAGGTTGGTCCCTGTTATCTCCATCACTGCACATGCTTATTGCATCATTTGTGGTGCTTTTGTTCATGTACTTTTCCACGTATGGACCCACTCACCTCTGGTGGAACATGAACTCCTTCCTACAGGGCAGGGGGCTGGTTTGTTGTGTGCACACCTTTATCCCAGTGCTCTACGATATTTGTTAAATTAAGTGAACAAATAATATTCCAGCTCCTGGCCCCAGTCTGGTCCTTCAGCTTGTCCAGGTCAAAGGCTTCATATAAGGACTGTGATATAGATTGAGTTGCATCCCAAAAAACATTTATGTTAAAGTCCTAACCACTGTATCTGTGAATATCACTGTGTTTGGAAACAGAGTCTTGAAGTGTTATTGGTTACATTAACATGAGATCATACTGGAGTGGGGAGGATCCTAATCCAATCATAGTGATGTCCTATAAAAGAGAGGGAGCTCTGGTACTGCAGCGCCTGAGGCACTTGACTACTAACCAGAAGGCTGGCGGTTCAAACCCACCAGTCGCTCCTCGGAAGGAAGATTGGGCAATCTACTTACGTAGTGATACTACCTCGGAAACCCAAGAATGGGTCACTATGAGTCAGGTACGACTTGACAGCAGTGAATTTGGTTGGTTTTTTTAAACATAAAAGAGGAGAAGTGTGATAGTTCAGTTAGTGTGTCAACTTGGCTGGGCCTGGTTGAATGGCTGGATAGCTGGGTGTAGTATTCCCCATGATGAGACTGGTAATCAACCCAAATGTGGAATCTACTGTGAGCAGCCTTTAGGTATGTGGTCTGCTTCCCGTATATAAGCAGCGCTTTGGGAATGGGCTTTAGCTTATGGCACGCTTGGACCCTGCATGTAGCTGTGTCATTGTTCAGCAGCCTGCCATGCTCTGCCAACCTTGGGACTTACAATAGACTTGAATTAATGGCCTGCCATGTGGTTTGGTAACATCGGGACTGTGCCTTTTTACTTGTCAACCTTGGGTTTGTCAGCCTCAGCAGCCAGCAGCTGTCTGAGTGAAGAAACGCCTCTAGCTCCAGTGGGCCAGGAACAAGAGGCAGAGCTGGACCCCAAGGCTGAGGGGCTTTCACCCAGCCCCTATAGCCTGGCACTTTTAACTTGGCCTTAAAGCCTCCAAACTGTAAGAGAATACACTACTGTTTGTTAAGGCCATCCCATTTGTGATATATTTGTCAGAGTGGCACTGGGTAACCAGAACAAGAAGCCACACAGAGACAGGGAGACAGAGGAAGGGTACCATGTGATGCTGCTACTGCAAGCCAAGCAATGCCTAGAGCCACCAGAAGCTAGGAGAGAGCCATGGGACCAAGTGTTCCTCAAAGCCTCAGCAGGAATCAACATGGCTAAGAGCCTCATCTCAAACTCTCAGCCCTCAGAACTGTGAGGCATTAAATTTCTGTTCTAATAAGCCATGTTTGTGCTATTTTGTTAGGCAGCCCTGGGAAACTAACACAGACTGTCTTTCAGAAAATAAATCAGTAAAATAGAAGATACTCCTAATACTTCTACCCTGGGAGCCAGTAGCCCAACTCCCAGGCTAAGCTTGAGCCCAGTAGACATGAACAGTAATGTTTGCCAAAGCCTTGTTCATAATAAAACCTGAAAACAACCTAGACAACCATCAAGAGGACCTTGAGTGGATAAACCGTGAGATAGTCACACACTGGAATACTACACAGCCATGAAGACAAATAGCCTACTTCTACAGGCGATAATAGCGTGGCCGAATCTCTCAGACACAGAATCGTAAGGAAGTAGCCAGGCTCAAAAGAATGCATGGATATCAATGCCACAAAGAGGCAAACCCAAACTGGGGTGTTTAGAGATAATAACAAACTATAAATAGACACAGGAAAGTGATGTCCTCAAAAGTCAGGATGGGGGTGACCTCTACAGGGAGGAAGGGGGTTGTGAGCAGTAAGAGATACAGAGGGGGCTTCTGGGTGCTGGCAACCCTCTATGTCCTGACTGTATTCACACTGCCTTGTGTGTGTACATGCACACATGTGTGTGTGTATGTGCATGTGTGCATGTGCATGATATTCCATGACCCACAAAAGCTTTTCACCACTTGTGTCAGTTTGTCCTGCTGTGGTAGCTGGCATATTACTGTGATGTTGGAAACAAAGCCAACATCAGGGCACCATGGTGGACAGGTTTCAGCGGAGCTTCCAGACTGAGAGAGACTAGCATGAAGGACTTGGTGACCCACTGCTGAAAAAAACTGCCTGGTAGAAACTTCCTGCACAGCCGCAGAAATCACTTTACTTGAATCCACAATCAGTGACCGTGGAAACAGCAGTCAAGAAACCAAACAGTGTATTTTGGGCAAATCCACTGCATAAATAAATAAATAAATAAATAAATAAAAATCTTGAGAGTGTGAAAGAGCAAAGATGTCACTTTGAAGACTAAGGTGCACCTGACCCAAGCCATGGTATTTTCATTCGCCTCATATGCATGCAAAAATTGGACAATGAATAAGGAAGACTAAAGAAGAATTGATGCCTTTGAATTATGATGCTGGTAAAGAATATTGAATATACCATGGACTACCAAGGGAGTTCTGGTGGCATAGTGCCTAAGGCACATGACTGCTAACCAGAAGGCTGGCCGTTCAAACCCACCAGCCACTCCTCGGAAAGAAGGTTGGGCAATCTACTTCCGTAGTGATACCACCTCGGAAACCCAAGGAGGGGTCGCTATGAGTCGGGTCCGATACAACGGCACATAACGACAATGACCAGAAGAACGAACAAATCTGTCTTGGAAGAAGTACAGCCAGAATGCTCCCTGGAAGCAGTTTGGACATGTTATCAGGAGGGGCCGGTCCCTAGAGAAGGACATCATGCTGAGTGGAGAAGTGGGTCAGTGAGAAAGAGCCTCAACGAGATGGATTGACACAGGGGCTGCGACAATGAGCTCAAACACAGCAACCGTTGTGAGGATGAGGCAGGACTGGGCAATGTTTCATTCTGTTGTATATTGGGTCACTGTGGGTCGAAACCAATTTGACCACACCTAACAACAGCCACATAAAAGCTTTGTCTCCTGCCTGTCTGTCTACTGCTTCACAACTTGTTCTTCCTGCAAGATTGTCTAAATATCTGCTTCTTAGGGCTGTGGCTGGGGTGCTATCCTGGCTCCTCCTCATCCCTCCCTGGGGATCCCCTCTGTGCCTAGCTTTAAGCCCCATCTACACTGAACACTTCCAGCTGCCCTCTCGGCCTCCACCTTGTCAACCTGCCTGCTGGATGACCACAAGCTCATTGGGGCCACCACAACAGCCAAACTGAAACCTGAAGACCCCAAACCAGCCAACGGACCAGGTCAAGTTATTCTAGCAGAGGAAATTGCACATACAAAGGCCCTGGGGTGGTTATGAGCCTGATTCATTCCACGAACTGAAAGTAGCTCCCTTTAGCACAGCAGGGAAGACAGATGGGGGACATTGTACAGGGGTAAGATCTGTAGGGCCACGGGGACACAAATGCCTGTGACTGCTTGTTCTGGTTCCCTAGTGCTGCTCTGATGAGAAATATACCACAAATGGGATGGCCTTAGCAAGCAGGAGTTTATTCTAACCATTTGGAGGCTTTAAGTCCAAGTTCAAAGTGCCAGGCTCTAGGGGCTGGGTGAAAGCCTGTCAACCTTGGGGTCCAGCTCTGCCTCCTGCTCCCAGCCCACTGGAGCTAGAGGCATTTCTTCACTCAGACAGCTGCTGGCTGCTGAGGCTAAGAAGCCCCAAGGTTGACAAGTAAAAAGGCACAGTCCCGATGTTACCACACGGCAGGCCATTGACTTAAGTCCACTGTAAGTCCCAAGGTCGGCAGAGCATAGCAGGCTGCTGAGCAACAACACGGCTATATGCAGGGTCCAAGCATACCAAAGGCTAGCACATTCGCAAAGCTTCTCCTTATATACAGGAAGCAGACCACGTCCCTAAGGCAGCTACTCAGCTGCTCCCAGTAGATTCCACCATGGAGTTGATTACCAGTCCCATCATGGGGAATACTACATCCAGCTGCCCAGCCACTCAACCAGACCCAGCCAAGTTGACACACAAACATAACCACCACACTGCTTCACTGGGTTAAAAAGAAAAAAAAGAAAGAAAAAGAAAGTTGCCATTGAGTTGATTGTGACTCATGACAATTCCATGTGTGCAGAGGAGACTAACTGCACTCCACAGGGTTTTCATGGCTGTGACCTTTCAGAAGCAGACCACCTTTCAGAAGCAGACCACCTTCAAAGCAGCAGGCCTTTCTTCCAAGGTGCCTCCGGGTGGACTTGAACCTCCAGCCTTTCGGTTAGTAGTTGTTGCTGTTGTTGTTGCTTTGTGCCTTCACGTCAGACCCGACTCATAGCGACACCTCCTTGAGTTTCCGAGGCAGTAACACTACGGAAGTAGATTGCCCCATCTTCCCTCCAATCAGTTAGTAGTAGAACACGTGAATGGTTACACCACCAGAGACATCAGAGCCAAAGCCCCACAGTTCTCTCCAAGGCACTAGCCCATGAAGACCTTCTCCCAAGTGAACCTTATCTCCCCAACCCCACCTTGACTTTTCTTCTGCTGGAACTCCCCTCCTCCCTTTCTTTTTTTCTATCTTCAACCTCACATTTCTCAATCTCTCTCTCTCTCTCTCTCTCACTCGCTCGCTCTCGCTCTCTCTCTCCCCTCTCCCATCTTTCTTTCTCTTCCTCTCCCTCTTCTTCATCCTCCTCTCTCCCCCTTCTGTCACACATACACTTCATCCCCCATCCCAGTAAGGAATAAAGGACCAGCATGTCCCCCTTCCACCCCCACCCTGCTGGCCAAGCAGACGTGATAGCCCAGGACACACAGAGCCACTGGGAGGTGTGATGGCCTCCACATGCAGCCAGGAAAGCTTGCAAAGAGTTCCCAGAGTGGGGGTCTCGCTCTGGTTCCCCCTTTGTCATTCCTTCCTCCTCCCCTCTCATCCCAGCAAACACGACCAGGGCTGCTTCCTGCAGTGGTTGGTGGACAATGGGTGACTGCCAACCATGGAAAAGACCTGGCTTTCCTCAAATACCACGCAGCCCCAGCCCGAACGCCAGTAGCCATGCAGGGGAAGAAGAGTGTTAGGGGAGGGGGCAGAATTCTCCAGATTTTCTCCTGGCTTCCACAGGGCCTCCGGAGAGGTGATTATATAAGATAGCTTTGAAAAAAGCATGGAAAGGAAATTTTTTCAAATAATAAGTGCCACGGAGGGCATATAACTGGATGGGAACTCAGCATGTGGCCAGGGCACGTCCCAGGGCCAAGGAGCCCCGGCTGCTCCCGTGGACAGAGACTACACCATCTTGTCACCACTGGTCTTTGCCAAGCTTGGTGCCATGAAGTAGGAGGCACTCAGCAAATATTTGCAGGTTTAATGAATGAAATAAAAGAAGAAGGGAGCTGTCAGGAGAACCAGGCCAGCACTGGGGGTGAAGGGAGGGGGCCTGGGAGAGAAGACCAAGCTACTCCTGGTGGGGAGAGGGCTTGGGTGGGGGGAGGTGGCTCAGAATCAGAAAAAGTGCTGAGCAAAAGCTGCCTTTCAAAAGGCCTCAGATTATTCATCTAAGTCCTCATCTCGCTAAATTTCAGTTCAAGCGGCTGCAAATATTTGAAATGAGTAATTTCTCCGGATGAAGAGAGTCTGATTTTGATTCTGCCTAATTTATTTCGAGATTTAGGGGAGCACCCAGGGAGAGAGGGGTGAGTCGTCAAGCACGCTGCCTCCTGGCTCCCACTCTCTCTGCCCCAAAGTTTTCATTCTAGAGAAAGGATTGGCTGGTGGCCTCAGTCCAGGGAGCCGCCTGCCTGGACCATGAGTAAAAACCACTCAGGACAGGACTAGGGTGGAAGGGCCCCCAAGGGGGTAACAGAATCAAAGCCAGGTGGTCCCATATCTGCTCCTGGCCACTATAGGCTCCTCCTGCGCCTCCAGGCTGCTAAGGTTTGGCTTCACCTTCCATGTGCCAGGCCCTGAGCTGGGAGTGCGGTGCAGAGGAGGGCAAGTCCTTGCTTTGAGGATTCACAGTGGGAGAGGTGAGGCAAGAAGACTAAGAGCTGTCAGTCAAGGTGGATGTGGCAGGGGCTATGCTCAAAGGCTGATGGTGCTAGCCAGGGATCCGGGTGATGGGAGATGCCAAGCCCAGACCTCTGCCTTGTTTGCAGAGACCCAGTCCAAGGCAGTCATCCATCCTCCCAGTAAGGGCTAACCAGAGCTTGGGCCCCAAGGCTGGGAAAGGTATAAGCTGACTGAGTGTGTGGGTTCCCATCCCCACCCACCGTGAGGTCTCAAATATCAGGATGTATCTAAGGGGTTGGGGGAGCCAGTAATTCCTAGTTTAAAATGTAGGTTCCCAGGCCTTACCCTCAGAGGTTATGATTCTATAGCCCTGAGGGCAAGCCCAGGAGTCTGCATTTGACAGCAGCCCACATGACTCCGGTTCAGGAAGTACAGCACAGGATCACTGCCCATGTCCTGGAAAAGTCATCTTTCCACTGAGGCCAAATGTAGCCATTTGGAGTGTGAATCTCCGTAGGAAGGGCAGGTGAGCACAGGGGTTAAAAGAATAGGCTCCCAAGTCAGACTGCCAGCACTTCTGTCCCATCTCTGCTACTTACTACCTGTGTGACCTTCAGCAGGTTATTTCACCTCTCTGTGCTGCAGTTTCCTGGTCTGCACAGGGGAGGTAATAATAGCACCTACCTTCCAGGGATTCTGTGAAACAGGCAAGCATATCACACCCACTAAACACTTGGTGAACCATAGCCCTAGTCCATCCGCCCCTGCCCATCTTCATTTCTCCTTGCCTTGACTTCCCAGTGGTCTCCCTGCTCCTGCCCGCTGCTCGTGGTAGCCAAAGGGATGCTGTTCAAATCTGCGTACCATCACATCATGCCCCTGCTGACAACCTCCAGTGGTCTCCTGGCCAGTAGCCTTCTTTTCATCGAGGTCCACTGGCCACAAGCTTGCACCCCTGCTGCCTCCTTGTCCTTTCTGCCTCTCCTCCTACTGCCCTCACCCCCTCAGCTGCCCTGCCCTCTGCCAGAACTCATCTCTCATGTCTTGGTTTGGCCCCTTCTCATCATTCAGGGCTCAGTCCAAAGATCACTACTTATCATGTGTCAGCTTTTCAATGTTGTTGTGTTGTTGTTATGTGCCGTCGAGTCAGCCCTGACTCATAGCGACCCCTCCTTGGGTTTCTGAGGCAGTGTCACTACGGAAGTAGGATTGCCCAACCTTCCTTCCGAGGAGTGGCTGGTGAGTTTGAACTGCCAGCCGTCTGGTTAGCAGGCAAGTGTCTTAGCCACTATGCTACCAGAGCTCCCCAGCTTTTCAATAGAATATTCATATTTACTTATATTTGCATTAAAAACTCTGAAAGATGGACCTGGAATTGAACTCACTCCCATGGCTTCCAGCCAAACAATAGACAGATGCATGAGGTGAACATTAACACCAGGTAGGTACGTTCCTGCTCTGGTTACCTAGTGCCGCTCTGACAGAAATATACCACAAATGGGATGGCCTTAACAAACGGGAGTTTATTCTCTTACAGTTCAGGAGGCTAGAAGTCCGAGTTCAAAGTGCCAGGCTCTAGGGGCTGTGTGAAAGCCCCTCAACCTTAGGCTTCAGCTGTGCCTCTTGCTCACAGTCCACTGAAGCTAGAGGCATCTCTTCACACAGATAGCTACTGGCTGCAGTCCAAGGTCGACAAATAAAATGGCACAGTCCCAATGTTACCAAACCACATGGCAGGCCATTAATTCAAGTCCATTGAAAGTCCCAAGGTTGACAGAGCATGGCAGACTGCTGAACAACGACACGGCTATATGCAGGGTCCAAGTGTGCCATATGCTAGAGACCATTCCCAAAGCTGTTTCTTATATACAGGAAGCAGACCACATACCCAAAGCAGCTACTCAATTACTCACAGTAGATTCCACCATGGAGGTGATTACCAGTCTCATCATGGGGAATACTACCTCCCACTGCCCAGCCACCCAACCAGGCCTAGCCAAGTTGACACACAAACTTAACTACCACAACTCTTTAGAACAATCAACTATGGAAGATCAAAACAAAACAAAAAAACTCACTGCCGTCGAGTCGGATCCAACTCATAGCAACCCCTCCTTGGGTTTCCGAGGCGGTATCTCTATGGAGTAGATTGCCCAGTCTTCCTTCCAAGGAGTGGCTGGTGGGTTTGAACCACCAGACTTCTGGTTAGCAGTCAAATGCCTTAGGCACTTTGCTACCAGAGCTCCTTTTGAACCATATGAACGAACTATATATTCAAAACATCAAAATTCATTTAAATAAATTAATTAAAGTTATTTAAGTAAATAAATGGATACATTTTTAAAAGTCACTTCCTCAAGAGAATGTTTGTTTAATGAATGGTGCTGGCAAAACTGGGTATCCATTTGCAGAAAAATGAAACAAGATCTGTACCTCACACCATACACAAAAACTAACTCCAGATGGATCAAAGACTTCAATGTGAAATCTAAA
>NW_006921710.1:4858179-4874659 GCF_000298275.1 Orycteropus afer afer
GAGAGCCAGGACAAGAACAGATATATGTTCACCCATGTTCATTGCAGCACTATTTACAATAGCCAAAAGATGGAAACAACCTAGGTGTCCATCAACAGAAGAATGGATAACCAAACTATGGTACATATACACAATGGAATACCATGCAACCCTAAAGAATAATGTAGAATCTGCAAAACACCCCATAACATGGATGAACTTGGAGGACATTATGCTGAATAAAATAAGTCAATTGCAGAAGAACAAATATTGTATTAGTCCATTATTGTAAAAAGTCAAGGAAAGGTATATATATGGAAGGAAATTTTCTTTGTTGGTTACCAGAAATGGAAGGGGAAGGGAGAGAACACTGTTAGATAGGTAGAGATAAGTATTGATCTGGGTGAAGAAAAAGGCAATGTACCAAAAGTAAGTGATCAACACGGTGGCACTGAGGAAGAAGAAGACATAGAGAGGTACATGGGAGGTACAGACAACAAAGACAACATACAGTACTGCATTGTCACTGAAGGCAAACATGGATACACAGGTGGATAGATAGGTGGACAGGCTGAACTATTAGGTATGTCTATGCAGAGGGGCGTATACCCAAGACTATCTATAGGGTTGGCAGACAATGTTTCTATAAATGTATTGGTATGTTCTGTAAGAATTCCCAGGTATATATATAGTAGAGCTGACAAGGGACAACGTTGTAGTCACTTCTTTGTTACAGCCAGCTTCCCAGAGGGAGCGAGTAATTGGACCTGTGGGCTTCGGACCATAGTTTACAGGAGACCTCAAGCTCAATTGGCATAACACACTACACAAAACATTGTTTTACCTCCTGCTTTGGCAACTAGCAACTGGGATCTTAAAAGCTTGCAAGCAGCCACCTAGATGCAACGATGGGTCTCTCCTCATCCAAAGCAAGGAAGAATGAAGAAAACCAAAGATTCATGGAAAAAAAATTAGTAAAAGTGACTGGTACACCATGCAATCCTCAGCCTATATGACTATGACACCAGCAGAACTAGATGGTGCCCAGCTACCACTGTCAACCACTCCGAGGGGGATCTATGTAGAAGATCCTGGATAGAATGGGAGAACAATATGGAACAAAACTCAAAATCATTTAAAAAAAAAGAAAGAAAGAAAAGAAAAAGGGACCAGGTTTGCTGGTCTGATAGAGCCTGATGAAACCACTGAGACTATGGCCCCTAGCTGCCCTTCAGGTCTGGAACTGAACCCACAGCTGTGGCTTCCAGCCAAACAAAAGACAGGCATATGAGGTGAACGTTTACACTAGGTAGATACACTCCTTGGAGAGAGCAATCATGGGAGAATAGAAGGGTTATGTATGCACAGGGACATAGCTCAAGGGGCAAGAGTACATGGAGGGTAGAACATAGGGAAGAGGTAACTATAGGAAGGAAGTGGGAGGGGAGCTGTTGCATTGTGGTAAACTGTAGTCAATGTCATGATACAAAGTGTATGTGAACTGATGTATGGAAAGTGAATTTGCTCTGTAAACTTTCAACCAAATCACAATTAAAAAATAAAATAAATTCAAAACTCACTTTCTCAGAGAGGCCTTGACCATCCTCACTCAAATCACCCCCTTTCCATCACTCTTACTTGCTTTTTCTAAACTCATAATCCTGCCATCATTTAAAGTGTGTATGTGGTTTGTTGAGTATTCTGAGTCCCTTCCATTAGCATTTCACTCTTGTTGGTGCAGGGTCATGTCCCAGCACCTGAATCAAGGAGCCCAGGTCAAAGGTGTTTAACAGGTATCTGTGATAAGATGAAAATAAGCACCGAGCGACTTCCCCCTGCCTGATTGCGCACACCTCCAGGCATGGACCAGGGCTTATTTGACGTGACATTAGAAATTAAGCCCGGCACACCATAGGTGCTCAATAAATGTTTGTTGAGTGAATAAAGGAATGAATGGCTATATGACCTGTGAACAGATAAACATGGCTCTTCCAGAGGGAAAAGCAAAACTTTTTCAGAGGACATAATAACAGAGAGTAGATGTTCAGCACATGGTAACCAGTCTAATTATCCTAAGGTGGGAATAGCTTTTACCTGGATCTCCTTCCACAAGTAAGACAAGGAAGTAAGACTAGGAAAGCCCGGAGAAGAGGGGGAGGGAATTATCCTTCAGAGAGTTCCCCATCCACAGGGGTCCCTGCTGTAACAGGTCCCAGAGCCCAGAGAGTTGGAGGGCCTGGTTCCCCCAGCAGAGAGACTACATGTCCAGACCAGTGATCAGGAAGCCCACAGACCCCCAAAGGTTCAACATGGCCACATCAGGGAGGGAGAAGGAAGTAGCCTCTCCTATCCATTCCACCGACAGGGCTCCTCTAGGCCCTTTCCCTAGCAGCCCTGAGAGACCACAAACATTCAGAGGAAAGAACCTGGTCTCTGGAATCTACAGCCTTGGGTCCATCCCAGAACCCAATCATCCAGCACAGTCTATGCCCAGTAGCCTTACCTGCTACTTCATATACTGTTACTACCCATCTCACAGCTGAGGAGGTTGAGCAGGAGAATAACTTGCTCAAAACTCAATAGCGAGTGTGTCTAAAGCCGCAAGTCAACAGTGTGTCCAAAGCCTGTCTTTGCCCCTACCCCCACCACCATACTGCTGTAAGCCAACTATTCAAACCCCCGGGACTCAGTTTCCCTATCTGAAAAATGGAGGGCATGGTGGCTCCTTTCTCAAGTTTATTATGAACATTTAATCATCAGAAAAGTGACTCAGAGAAGGGCTTGACCCCAAGAGGGGCTCATCAGACATTAGTTCCCTTCCCTGCCAGGAAAGCTCTGGGTCAGCCCCTCACCGTGACAGCAGCCTGGTTCTGAGACCGAGGATAGGTCTTCAGTTTCCCCAGTCTGAGCGGGTTGAGGATGGTGAGGAGGATGAAGGCGAGAAGCACAAGTGCAAGGGGAGAGGGAGTGAGTGAGGACCTGCAGGGGTGGGTGTCCCTCAAACCCAGCACAGGAAAGGGCTCGCAGGAGTGAGGGCAGCAAACCTGGGCCTCCCCCAGAACCCTCATTCCCCCCCACAGCAGTCCTCTGTAGGGAACTGAGGAGCCTGCAGAGGATGGGTGGGGGAAGAGGGAAACGCAAACCCACCCCCATCTTTTGTTTCTTCCTTGCAATGGTGGTGTTGTTGTCTTTTAATCCAGCCACTCTGTGGTCCCATCCGGGGCCTCTTGCCTCCTCCCACCTCCTCACTGGTGGCTGTCACACGACAGACATTTTTAGTGGTGACAGCTGGCCTTGTGGAACTCAGCTCAAGTACGGGAATGGTTTTTAAAAAAAAAAAAAAACGAGCAAGCCAAATCACCGCCACTTTAAATAGCAATGCAGCAGGGAGGAGAGACAGGGAGGCGAGTGCAGGCAGGAGCCCCTGGGCCCATGGGCTTCCACAAGCTCTGTATAGATGGAGAAAGGGCCACACCATGAGAATCCCAGAGCTTACCCCATCCCACCTCTGCCTGTAAACTGAGGGAGAAACTGAGGCTCCAAGAGGACAGTTGTCACACCCAAGATCAGAGTGAGTGGCAGAGCTGGGACTCAAACCCAGATGTGTGTGGAACTAATGTCAGGCTCTTCACTGTGATGGGGCCAAGCCTCCCAATGCCACCTGCCCTTTGTCAGCCTTGGAAAACAGAGGCTGCCACACAGCCCAGTGCCATGGTGAGAATGGTGACCACTTCTAAAACCAGCACTCCCAGCCAGTGGCACCACGAGGACAGAGGCCCTTGAGGCCTGGAACAGGCCACATCCTTGCAGGAACTCAGTTAACATTTGCAAAGGAACAACAAACATAGGCTAGGATTGCAAGGGAACCTCAGGAGTCCTCCGGACCCTCACATCTGTAGCTGCAGGTTCCTCTGGCCTGTTTGACTCCCTCCCTCCAGTCAAATACCAGGTCCCTCACTTCTAGTCTCACAGCATTACCTTTGTAACTTGAAATCTACCTCACTGGGGAGTATTTAACCATAAAAATTGGCCAGTGCTTTTTCCTCCTGACAGAGCTGGTTGTAATCATTGACCAGCGTGTCACTGTCACTGCCCAGGCCTCAGACAGATTGTGAGCATCAGCTCTGGTGTCCAACAGACCAGGAATCAAATCTTGCCTCACGCCACTGACTGTGTCCCTGAGCAGGTCAGCCCACCACTCTGAGCCTCTGTTAGCTCCTCTGTAAAACGACGGTAAGAAAGGATGCTCGTCACTGTTGGTGTGAGAATTAAACAAGAAGATGCAAGTGGGACACAGAGCTCAGAACCTGCCTTAGTCAAGGCCCATCTGATTATTGCTGAGGTGACACAGTTCCCCTAACCCCTCTCCACCCAGGTCTCCCCTCTCTGGACCTCTGCCCCCTTGTTTCTGTCATTCCTAAAGGGCAACCAATACTCAAGGAGCCCTAAGTACAATGATTAAGGGCTTGGCTGCTAACCAAAAGGTTGTCGGTTTGAACCCATCCAGTGGCTCTGCTGGAGAAACACCTGATGGTCTTTCATAAGGATTATAGCCAAGAAAATCCTATGGGGCAGTTCTACACAGAGTCGCTGTGAGTTGGACTCAACTTGATGGTGTACCACTGCTGCTCAGAAAGGACCACCACTTGCCAGTTTGGCCTGAGCAGGGAGAATAGAAGAGGACGTCCTTCCTTGTTCCTCTCAAGTGTAACCTACGAACAAGTCCCCTAAGGCTTCCCATACCACCCCATCCCCTATGCCCCTTTCCTGTTTTAGTGTCCTCCATGACACTTCCCTTCAATGCTGTTTGTTTAATGCCCATCTCCTCCATGAGGAGTGTGGGCTCCATGAGGGCAAAGTCTTGTCTGCTTTGCTCACTATGACACCCACGGGGCCTGGTGAGTGCTTGATAGACAGCTGCTGCAGAATGGCCATGCCTGGGGGGTCACCTCAGCCTCTGGCAACTTCTACCTGACACGTGCCCTAGCCACCTGGAAATCGTAGGTGAGGTTAACAATCACAGAAGAGAAATATGAAGCAGAAGATGAAGGTATGAGAACAACTCCAGCATTTGTTGTTGTTGTTGTTTGCCGGCACTGTGCTATCAGAGCTCCTAACTCCAGCATAGCAAGAGGAAATTTTTGTATCTAGGAATCTTAGTTTACAAAAACATATGCCTTTATATATTCTCCTCTGCTGAGAACCTACTATGTGTCTCTCACAATGCCCTGGAACGTAGATTTTTATTATTATCTTCCACACACTTTGCAGACAATGACACTGAAGCTCAAGAGAGGTAAAGCCTCTTGGCCAAGGTCACACAGCAGGAAACTCGAGACTGAGAATTCCTACCCGGGTCTGACTCCAGAGCCTGTGCTCTTGCTATTACTAATCTCCAGTCCTGCCCCAGAGTGTCACCCTACGCCAGGCCAAAGAAATAGAGCCTTCTTCACCATGAGGGAGATTCCGAAATTAAACAGGCTGGCACTTGAAGCGTGGAGCTCCCTGTCACTCGAAGGGTTCAAGCAGAAGCTGAGTGACCCCCAGAGACAGACTGGATGGCAGGGATCGTGCACTCAGCTGGGTTGGGAGGAACTAGCTGGATTTACTTTCTCACTGCTAAGAGGTGTCAATTCTTGGATCCATCATCCCCGGGTTGAGCTGTGGGTCTGTGTAACACTAGGTAACACGCAGCTGGTCCGTGTCTCAAGGCTTGTTCTTAGCTGCCCTAGAGCTGGCCCCCAACTCATGACTCACACACAATGGAATGAAACGCTGCCTGGTTCTGCATGATCACTGGTTCTCCGCTGAATCCTTGTGATCTGTAAGGTTTTCACTGGCTGATTTTCAGAAGTCGACTATCAAGCCTTTCTTCCTAGGCCATCTTAGTCTGGGAGGCAACTGTGGTCGTTAAGGTTATGTGTCAACTTGGCTGGGCCTGGTTGAGTCTCTGGGCAGCTGGTTGTAGTTATTCCCCATGATGAGACCAGTAATCAACTCCATGGTAAAATCTACTTGCAGCAGCTGAGTAGCTGCTTTAGGGACATGGTCTGCTTCCGGTCTATAAGGACAAGCTTTGGGCAAGGTCTGCAGCTTTTGGCACGCTTGGACCCTGCATGTAGCTAAGTCGTTATTCAGCAGCCTGCCATGCTGTCTGCGGCTCTTGGGACTGTTCATAGACTTGAATCAATGGCCTGCCGTGTGGTTTGGTAATATTGGGACTGTGCCTTTTTACTTGTTGACCTTGGATTTGTCAGCCTCGGCAGCCAGCAGCTGCCTGAATGAAGAAAGCCTCCAGCTTCAGTGGGCCGGGAGCAGGAGGCAGAGCTGAAGCCCAAGGTTGAGGGGCTTTCACCCAGCCCCTAGAGCCTGACACTTTGAACTCAGACTTCTAGCCTCCAAACTGTAAGAGAATAAACTCCTGTTTGTTAAAGCCATCCCATTTGTGGTATATTCCTGTCAGAGTGGCACTAGGTAATCAGAACAGCAACTGAGAGCTGTTCAGCAACACAGCAATAAGCAAGCTTCTACTACCACACGGGTGGTGGCTGGGCTTGAGGTGGACTGGCAAGGAATTGAACCCGGGTCACCTGCATGGGAGATGAGAAGTCTACCACTAAACCACCACTGGTTTCAAGGTTTAGAAAAGAACAAATAATCCTGATGTGTTCAATAAATGTATCAGAATGTCACACTACACATAAAAAACATTTATGCTTATAAAAGTTTTAGTTAATAATAATAGCTAATATTTTATAGAGTTAATACATGCAAGTAGCCAATAGAGATATTTTACTATATTAAATATATATATGGGAGCTCTGGTAGCATAGCGCCTAAGGCACTTGACTGCTAACCAGAAGGCTGGCGGTTCAAACCCACTAGCCACTCCTCGGAAGGAAGATGGGGCAATCTACCTCTGTAGTGATACTGCCTTGGAAACCCAAGGAGGGGTCGCTATGAGTCGGGTCCAACTCAACAGCACATAACAACAAAAACAACACAAATATATATATATACATATATAAAATATATTTTTTCTTATTTAATCCTCACATGATCTTGTGTAGTGAGTACTATTAGTATACATGTATACTAGTCAGTTTTCTGCTATAATAATGCTGTGTAACAAACAACCCCACTGTGGTAGTTAAGTTTGTGTGTCAACTTGGCTGGGCCTGGTGAGTGGCTGGGCAGCTGGATGCAGTATTCCCCACGATGAGACGGGCAATCAACTCCATGGTGGAATCTGTGAGCAGCTGAGTAGTTGCCTTAGGGATGTGGTCTGCTTCCTGTATATAAGGAGAAGCCTTAGGGAATGATCTGTAGCTTATGGCCTGCTTGAACCCTGCATGTAGCCTTGTCATTGTTCAGCAGCCTGCCATGCTCTGCGGACCTTGGGACTTTCAATGGACTTGAATTAATGGCCTGCTGCATGGTTTGGTAACATCGGGACTATGCCATTTTATTTGTCGACTTTGGGCCTGTTAGCCTCAGCAGCCAGTAGCTGCCTAAGTGCAGAGATGCCTCCAGCTTCAGTGGGCCGGGAGCAAGAGGCAGAGCTGAAGCCCAAGGTTGAGGGGCTTTCACCCAGCCCCTAGAGCCTGATACCTTGAACTCGGACTTAAAGCCTCCAAATTGTAAGAGAATGAACTCCTTTTTGTTAAAGTCATCCCATTTGTGGTATATTCTTATCAGAGTGGCACTGGGTAACCAAAACACCCACCAACCCGGTAGGTTACCATATTTATCTTCCTCTCTTACAGGTCTCCAGGAGGACTGGCCACCAGCACTCATCTGTCGGTCTGTAGTCCTGTGGTGGCTTGAATGCTGCTGTGATGCTACAAACCGTGCCATCAGTATTTTAAGTATCAGCAGGGTCACCCATGGTGGACAGGTTTCAGGGGAGTTTACAGACTAAGGCACACTAGGAAGGAGGACTTGACAATCTACATCTGAAAAAAAAAGTGGCCAGAAAAAGCTTTATGTGGAACACTGTCCAATATGGTGGCAGAAGATGAGTCCCTCAGGTTGGAAGGCACTCAACATACGACTGGGGAAGAGCTGCCTCCTCCTAGTGGAGATGACCTTTACGATGTGGATGGAATAAAGCTTTTATGGCCTTCATTTGCTGATGTGGCATGATTCAAAAAACAGTCGCAAACATTCATTAATAATCAGAACATGGAATGTATGAAATTTGAATCTAGAAAAACTGAAAGCCATCAAAAATGAAGTGGAACACACAAAGAACAATGTCTTAGGCATTACTGTTGTTAAGTCCTGCCATCAAGTCAGTTCTGACGCACAGCAACCCCACGCACAACAGGACAAAACACTGCCTGGTCTCGTGCCATCCTCACAACTTGCTTTGTTTGAGCCCATTGTTGCAGCCACTATGTCAATGCATCTTGAGAATCTTCCCCTTTCTCACTGGCCCTCTTCTTTACCAAGATGGAATCCTTCTCCAGGGACTGGTCCCTTCTGACAATGTGACCAAAGTATGAGAGACAAAGTCTGGCCATTCTTGCTTCCAAGGAGCATTCCAACTATACTTTAAAGACAGATTTGTCCATTCTTCTGGCAGCCCATGGTGTTTTCAATATTCTTCACCAACACAATTCAAATGCATCAACTCTTCTTCGGGCTTCCTTATTCATTGTCCAGTTTTCACATCCATATGATGCTACTGAAAATACCATGGTTTGGGTCAGCACACTTGGTCTTCAAAGTGACATCTTTGCTCCTTAACACTTTAAAGAGGTCTTTTGCAGCAGATTTGCCCACTGCGATAGTGAGCAAACTGTCTGATTTCTTGACTGCTGCTTCCATGGACCTTGATTCCACAATTAAATCCTTGACAACTTCAATCTTTTCTCCATTTATTGTGATGTTGTTTATTGGTCCAGTTCTGGGGATTTTTGTTTTATGTTCAGATGTAATCCATACCAAAGACTGTAGTCTTTGATCTTCATCAGGAAGTGCTTCAAGTCATCTTCACTTTCAGCAAGCAAAGCTGTGTCATCTACATACTCTAGGTGGTTAATTAGTCTTTCCCTAATCCTGATGCTGTATTCTTCTTCATATAGTCCACCTTCACATATTATTTGCTCACCATACAGACTGAATAAGCATGGCGAAAGGATACAACCCAGACGCACCCCTTTCCTGATATTAAACCATGGAGTAGTCCCTTGTTCTGTTCAAAAGACTGCCTCTTGGTCTATGTATAGGTTCTTCATGAACACAATTAAGTGTTCTGTAATTCCCATTCTTTACAATGTTGTCTATAATTTGTTATGATCCACATTAGCACTGATATCCCTCATTCCACATCCTCTTCTGAATCTGGCTTGAATTTCTAGCAGTCACCTATCAATATACTGCTGCAACAGTTTTTGAATGGTCTTGGGCAAAATTTTACTTGGATGTGATATTAATGATATTGTTCAATAATTTCTGCATTCTGGTGGATTGCCTTACTTTGGAATGGGCATAAATATAGATCTCTTCCAGTCAGTTGGCCAAATTTCTTGTCATTCATGAGCAAGCACCTCCAGTGCTACATCCATTTGTTGAAACATCTCAATTGGTTTTCCATCAATTCCTGAAGCCTTGTTTTTCACCAATGCCTTCACTGCAGCTTGGAGCTCTTCCCTCAGCACCATCAGTTCTTGATCATATACTACTTCCTGAGATGATTGAACACCAACCAACTCTTTTTGGTACAGTGACTCTGTATATGCCTTCTATCTTCTTTTGATGCTTCTTGCATCATTCTATATTTTACTAATAAAATCCTTCAATATTGCAACTCAAGGCTTGAAGTTTTTTTCAGTTCTTTCGACTTGAGAAATGACAGGAGTGTTCTTCTCTTTTGATTTTCTAACTCCAGGTCTTTGCACCTTTCATTACAATAATTTACTTTATGTTCTTGAGCTGCCCTTTGAAATCTGTTCAGCAATTTTATTTCATCATTTCTTACATTTGCTTTAGCTACTGCTCGACTCGAGATCAAGTTTCAGAGTCTCTTCTGACATCCATTTTGGTCTTTTCTTTCCTGTCTTTTTAATGACCTTTTTCTTCATGTATTATGTCCTTTATGTCATCCCACAACTCACCTAGTCTTTACTCATTGGTGTTCAATGCATCAAATCTATTCTTCAAATGGTCTCTAAATTCAGGTGGGATATACTCAAGTTCATATTTTGGCTCTTGTGGACTATTTTAGTTTTCTTCAGCTTCAACTTGAACTTGCATATGAGGAATTGACGGTCTGTTCCACAGTCAACCCCTGGCCTTATTTTGACTGATGATATTGAACGTCTCCATCATCTCTTTCCACTGATGTAGTCAATCTGATTCCTATGTATTCCATCTGGCAAGCTCCACATATATAGTCACCATTTATGTTGTTGGAAAAAGGTATTTGCAATGAATAAGTCGTTGGTCTTGCAAAATTCAATTGTGTGGTCTCTGGCATCATTTCTTTCACCAAAGCCATATTTTCCAATTACCGATGCTTCTTTGTTTCCAACCTTTTTGCATTCCAATCACCAGTCATTACCAATACATCTTGGCTGTGTGTTTGGTCAATTTCAGAGTACAAAAATTGGTAAAAATCTTTAATTTCTTGATCTTTGCCTTTAGCAGTTGGTGCATAAATATGAATAATAATAGCATTAACTGGTCTTCCTTGTAGATGTATGAATATTATCCTAAGGCTGACAGCATTGTACTTCAGGATAGATCTTGAAAGATTGTTTTTGAGGATGAATGCAGTACCATTCCTCTGTAATCTGTCATCCACAGCATAGTAGAACATAGCATTGTCTGATTCATAATGGCCAATACCAGTCCATTTCAGCTCACTAATGCCTAGTAACTCCAACTATGCTGGGAATGACAAATTACAAAGGAATGATGCCACATTCATCATCAAAAAGAACATTTCAAGCTCTATCCTGAAGTACAATGCTGTCAGTGATAGGATAATACCCATACACTTACAAGGAAGACTAATTAATACTACTATTAATCAAATTTACCCACCAACCACTAAAGCCAAAGATGAAGAAATTGAAGAATTTTTACCAACTTCTGCAGTCTGAAATTGATCAAACTTACAATGAAGATGAATTGCTAAAGACTGGTGATTGGAATATGAAAATTAGAAACAAAGAAGAAGGCTTGGTAGCTGGAAAATATGGCTTTGATGATAGAAAAGATATCAGAGATCACATGATAGAATTTCACAAGACCAAAGACTTATTCAGGAGCTCTGGTGGTATAATGGTTAAAGTGTTTGGCTGTCAACCAAAAGGTTGGTGTTTCAAACCCACCAGCCACTTGTTGGAAGAAAGAAGGAGCAGTCTGCTTCCATAAAGATCTACAGCCTAAGAAACCCTACAGCGCAGTTCTACTCTGCACTATAGGGTCTCTATGAGTCAGAATCAATTCGATGGCAGTGAGTTTCATTTTTTGGTTTGAATGACTTATTCACTACAAATATCTTTTTTCAACAACATAAAAGGCGACTATACAAGTGATCCTCAATGGATGGAATACACAGGACTCAAACTGACTGCATCTGGGAAAGGAGACAATGGAAAAGCTCAATATCATCAGTCAATACAAGGTCAGTGGCTGATTGTGGAACAGACCATCAATTGCTTGTCTGCAAGTTTAAACTGAAGCTGAAGAAAATTAAAACAAGTCCATGAGAGTCAAAATATGATCTTGAGTATATCCCACTTGAATTTAGAGACCATCTCAAAAACAGATTTGACACACAAAAGACCAGGCGAGTTGTGGGATGACATCAAGGACATAATATATGAAGAAAGCAAAGGATCATTACAAAGACAGGAAAGAAAGAAAAGACCAAAATGGATACCAGAAGAGACTGTGAAACTTGTTCCTGAACAGAGTAGCTAAAGCAAATGAAAGAAATGATTAAGTAGAAGAGCTAAACAGAAGATTTCAAAGGGCAGCTCGAGAAGACAAAGTAAAGTATTATAATGAAATATGCAAAGACCCAAAGTTAGAAAATCAAAAGGGAAGAACATACTCAGCATTTATCAAGCTGAAAGAACTGAAGAAAAACGTCAAGCCTCAAGTTGCAATATTGAAAGATTCTATGGACAAAATATTAAATGATGAAGGAAACATCAAAAGAAGATGGAAGGAATGCACAGAGTCACTGTACCAAAGAGAACTGGTTGACATTCAACATTTCAGGAGGTCACATATGATCAAGAACCAGTACTATTGAAAGAAGAAGTCAATGCATTGTAGGCACTGGTGAAAAACAAGGCTCCAGGATTGAACCCACAACTGTGGTTTTCAGCCAAACAAAGTACAGGCATGTGAGTTAAACATTTACCTCAGGTGGACACACGCCCTGGAGAGAACAATCATGGGAGAAGGAAGGGCTGCTTATGCACAGGGAGATAACTCAGGGTGCAGAAGAGTATGAAGGGATGGACACTGGGAGGAGGTGACTATGGGGAGGAAGTGGGAGGGGAGCTGTTGCATTGTAAATTTTGGTCAATGACATGAGACAAGGTGTATGTGAACTGCTGTATGAAAAGTGAATTTACTCTGTAAATCTTCACCCAAATCCAAATAAAATTAAAAAAAAAAAAAAAAACAAGGCTCCAGGAACTGAAAGTATATCAATTGATATGTTTCAACAAATGGATGCAACACTGGAGGTGCTCATTTGTCTATGCCAAGAAATTTGGAAGACAGTTACCTGGTCAACCAACTAGAAGAGAGCCATTATTTGTGCCCATTACAAAGAAAGATGATCAATGATCCAAAAGAATGAAGAAGTTATCGAACAGTATCATTAATATCACACACAAGTAAAATTTTGCTGAAGGTAATTCAAAAATGGTAGCAGCAGTACATCAACAGGGAACTGCCAGAAATTCAAACTGGATTCAGAAGAGGATGTGGAACAAGGGCTATCATTACCGAACTCATATGAATTTTGGCTAAGAATATCAGAAAGGTGTTTGCCTATGTTTTATTGACTATGCACAGGCATTCAACTTTGTGTATCATAACAAATTACGGATAACATTGCAAAGAATGGGGATTTCAAAACATTTAATTGTGCTCATGCAGAACTTGTACCTAGACCAAGAGGCGATCCTTCTATCACAACAAGAGGATACTTCATGGTCTAAAATCAGGAAGGGTATATGTCAGGGTTGTATCCTTTCATCATACTTATTCAATCTGTATGCCAAGCAAATAATCTGAGAAGCTGGACTATATGAAGAACATGGTATCAGGATTGGAGGAAGATGTATTAACAATCTGCGATATGCAAATGATACAACCTTGCTCACTGAAAATGAAGATGACTGGAAGCACTTGCAGTGAAGATCAAAGACCAGAGCATTCAGTACGGATAACACCTCAACATAAAGAAAACAAAAATCCTCACAACTGGACCAATAAGCAACATCATTATAAATGGAAAAAATATTGAAGTTGTCAAGGATTTCATTTTACTTGGTTCCACAATCAATGACCATGGAAACAGCAGGTAAGAAATCAAAGGGGCAAATCTGCTGCAAAAGACCTCTTTAAAGTGAAAAAAAAAAAAAAAAAAATGTCCCTTTGAGTACTAAGATGTGCCTGATCTAAGCCACAGTATTTTCAATCACTTAATATGCATCAAAAGCTAGACAATGAATAAGGAAGACTGAAGGTGAACTGATGCCATTAAATTGTGATGTTAACAAAGAATACTGAAAATACCATGGACTGCCAGAAGAACGAGCAAATCTGTTCTAGAAGAAGTACAGCCAGAAGGCTCCTTAGAAGTGAGGATGGTGAGACTTCATCTGACATACTTTGGGTACGTTATCAGGAGGGACCAGTCCCTGGAGAAGGACATCATGCTTGGTAAAGAAGAGGGTCAGGGAAAAGGAGGAAGACCTTCAATTAGATGAATTGACAATGTGGCTGCAACAATGCCTCAAATATAACAATGATTGTGAGGATAGTGCAGGACCAGACATTGTTTTGTTCTGTTATATACAAGGTCACTGTGAATTGGAACCAACTCAAAGGCACCTAACAACAAGATGACTGAAGTGACTCTGCTTCAGTCTGTGGATTGGCTCTATTTAGCTTCAGGTCACAGGTCAAATTCAAGTCAGCTCCACAAATCCTTCCTTCTGAAACTATCAACAATCCAGGACACGTTTGCATTGTAGCACAGGACAGAAGCGCAGGCAGCTAAACCAATCTCTCAACCATATTTCAAGTCTATACTTTTGTTACATCCACTCACATCTTACTGGCCAAAGCAAGTGGCATGGCCGAGCCCACAGTTCAGTAGAGCAGGGAAATATACTCTGCCCACTCCAGTCAGATGGCAAAGGACTTGGCAAAGGGCCTGGGTATATAATTCTATTACAGGAAGGAGTAATAGCTACTCTGCTCCAACAGATTTCACAGACGAGAACCCAGGCCCTCACACAGGGAAACAAATGGTCCAAGATCACACAGATATCAAGTGGACTTCAAACTGGGATCCTGACCCAGGCCGTCTAACATCAAAACTACTCTGCCCCTACACAGGCAAGCACCTGATACAAAATAGGTGCTCAATAAATTATCAGTTTATTATTAAAGTGTAAACTTGACCTTAAAATAAAAAACATTGCTGTCAAGTCAATTCCAACTCATGGTGATTCTGTTTCATAAGAGCAGAACTGTGCTCAGTAGGATTCCCGGTGGCTGATTTTTCAGAAGTAGATCTCTAGACCTTTCTTCCAAGCATCTCAGAGTGGACTCAAGCCTCCAACCTTTCAGTCGGCAGAACATTAATTTTTTGCACTGCCCAGGCACTCCCACACCTAAAATGGGTGTAATTTATTGCATGTCAATGACATATGAAGCTATTAATGTGTGTGTGTGTGTGTGTGTGTTAATGAAAGAAACTTTAAAGAAAAAACTAATCAGTTCAATGAATGAAGTATTAGTACCTGGTGTAAGGCTTGGTTTTAAAGAACATCAGCAGAGAACTGGAGCTCAGCCTCCACAAAGTGAGAACCAAGGAGGACTGAGTGATCTCCACAAGGGGCTGGGTTCTCAAATGCAGAAGTCGGGCCTGCACAGGGAGGTTGCCCCTAGAGAACACACCAAAGGAGGACTTGTTTTTCTCAAGAACCAAAGGCTGAGAGAGAGCAAGTATGGTTGGCCTGGAAATAGAGCAGCTGGAGTTAAGGAGAGAAGCCAGCCCTCAGTGGGATCCGGCACTGGGCTAGGGCTGGGATCCTCTGGTCACTGGGGCCCGCCCTGAATTTCCCTCACACAGAAACAAAGAGGGTGATGCACACAGCCAAGAGTATAGAGCCATATGTGGGATTCAAGACAGAGGGTCAAGACTTCCGGTAAGATGGGGGAATAGGCAGACAAGTGGCGCAGACCCTCTTCAACAAAGAAAAGAAAAACCAATTGACAGAGATACAGAAGATAATCCTGGAGCCCTAAGCTTTGAAAGGAACAATACAGAAGTGGATTAGGCACCAACTAGTGGAAAAACCTGAACGAAAACAGTGAGTACAGAGATGGTCAGAGCTGCAGACTGTCAGCTACTCTGATGGGACCAACAGCCTGAATATTTCCAAGTGGTGTTGGGACCTGAGAATTGACCTAAAGATCTGCCCTGGTCACCAAGGGCTGCAGGGACGACTGCGCTGGTGGCCTATGACTAGGAAGGGAAACAGCAATGAGGGAGACAACCTGAGCTGTTGACTTTCCACTGTCCAGAGGGCACAGACATTTTGATTGTTTACATGTGGCAGCCATTTTGGATATTTAAAGTGATCAAGGGTGCAGCCACTTTGAATGTTTACAAGCAGCGGCCATTTTGGATGTTTAAAGTGACCAAGAGTGCAGCCATTTTGAATCTTTATAAGTGGCAACCATTTTTGGATTGTAAAGTGACAGCATTCTCATTTGGATTCCAGGGACCTGAGAATAGGCTCTGTTTGCCAAGGTCAGCATAGAAGAACACAACACAGTACCCTGCTTGCATAGATAACATACAAAGAAAATGAAAACTGTGGGCAAGTCACTCCAATGTACAATTACCAATTAAATATAAACACAAAAATATCACAATTGCCTCGGAGACAACAGAGCATCACAGTCACACAAAGAAGCAAGATAAAGCAGGAGAAAAAAGGGACCAGGATACAGACCCAAAACACATCCCTGAGGAAGACACAGCATTAAAACTCCTTGATAAGGAATTCAAAAGAATTATATTTAGGTACCTTCAACGAATTGAGAGACAGATCGAGGAAAACACTGACAAAATGGAGCAACACACAGAAAAAACCCTACAACAATTCCAAAAGATAATACAAGAACAAAATTACAAAATAAATGAAAAATTAGAAATGATACAAAATCTACACACAGAAATCCAGAAGATTAATACTAAATTTTCAGAAATAGATAAGACATT
>NW_006921710.1:4877234-4896366 GCF_000298275.1 Orycteropus afer afer
GGAAGGAATGGAACACGGAAAAAAAAAAAAAAGACAGAGGGTCAAGGCTGTTGCTCAAGGTCAGTTCCAACATGACCTCCATCCACCCTTCTACCTCTTGGTTACAGAAGTGACCAATGGTGAAAGCAGAGAGGCTCTAGCCCTTGCCCAGAAGTGCCCTTCCAACCCTTTGTTTTGTGACACAGAATTCAAGTCACATGTTGTGTTGGAGTCTCAACTTCCTCCTTGGCAAAAGAGGGGAAGGTGGTGAACAATGGGAGAGGATCAAGCTTTTGCCCCACTTGTCCTGTACAGACTGTTCCCTGGGTGCCAAATAAAAGAGAAGGACGGAGAGGGGTTTCAGAATGTTCCAATGGATAAAGAAGGAATGATAGCAGTGAATTATCTCCATTTTTCAACCCCTCATGAATTAATGGATCCAGGCAACGGTCAGTAATGGCTGCTGACCTCACCAAAGGAGAAAACCAGCATGTCCTGGTGGGAAAACACGCCACCACCTACCTGTGAAGTTATATGACCAAACAAAAACAAACCTGAATCTGCCTCTAGATCCAAGTGCCAATTTACAGGAAATACAGGGAGCAGAGAAACATGTTAAACACTACCACGGGGATGCAGTCAGCCAACTGCAGACTGTGAGGCACTCTACAAGGACAAGCAGTCAGGTTTCTTCAACAAATAAATTGCAAGGGAAAAAAAAAAAAAGAAAAAACCGAGAAGTTGATTTAAAAAGAGATTTAAAAGACTTATCAATCAATTTTAATGTGAGAAGGACCTTATTGAGATCCTAATTCATATGAAAATAATTATACATATGTGCTTTATATATTTTATATAATATTTGTGTATTAAATATTCAAATATTATTATATAGTAAGTATATATTATATATGTAAATATGTGCTTATTTAATACAAATTGAGACTACTGAAAATTTGATATTATATAGTGTTTTGCATATATAACTATATATGAAACATATTTACACTCATGAAAAATTCAATTATACCGATTTGAAGTTTTTAGGTATTTTAACTATGTGTTAAGTTTAAAAAGATTCTTATTTTTTTAGAGTGACATATTGAAATATTTCCAAATGAAATAATATGATATCTGGGATTTGCTTCAAAGTAAACAGGGAGGGGGAAGAGGGTGGGAACAGATATGACATGAAACTGACCACAAGGGACCACTTGGGGGATGGGCACACAAGTTCATTATACTATTTGCTATGTTTTTGGTAAATGCTTGACATTTTCCATAATGAGAAGTTAAAGCTAAATAGCTCCCGTAATTAAAAGTTTAGAAGAGTTTTTAAAAGTTTAGAAGAGTTTTTAGAAGTTTGTCTAAGATCATTATGGTGGCAATCCTTTCCAAATCAGAGACTGGAACCACAGGCTGCCATTCCTATATCATGTAATGTTCAAAATAAGACATACAGAGTACCTGCTATGTATATATATCAAGATATGTGTGTGTGTGTGTGTGTGTAAGTACCTGTATATAGATATGTATACGTGTGTATACATATATGTTCTTGTAAGCTACTGTCAAGTTGGCTTCAACTCATGGCATCTTTAGTATAATAGAATGAAACGTGCCCAGTACCACCATCTTCATGACTGGCAATATGTCTGAGCCCACTGTTGTATCTGTTGTGTCAACCCATCTCATTGCGGTCTCCTTCATTTTCGTGGACCCTCTGTTTCACCAACCACGATGTCTTTTTCAAGTGATTGGTCTTTCATGATGGGTGTCCAAGGTATGTCTAACACCATGCTAGACCCTGTGAATTCCAAAGTGAGCAAGACAACATCCCATGGGGTCTGACAGGTCATGGGGCCTTTAGGACAAAGAGACACAGCATTTGGGATGAGGCCTGTGCCTTCAGGAACTCTGACAGTATAGCAGGCTGGAAGGGCCCAGGGCTCACTGAGATATAGCAAGTTCATTACCCAAACAAAGGCAGAAGTAGACCTGTTGCAAGCATCCTCATCAAATGTCACTGCCTGCATCCATCCAGGAAGTGATCCTCTTATCCCCTCCAGCCACCCCTCCCTATTGCCCTTCCCTAGCACTGGAATTGAGGAAGTCTTGGATGTCAGTCCCAGCCACCACAGCAAGACTCAAGGGTCACCTCTACTTTGACAAGATATTAATCTGCAGGCAAACTTTTGGGGGAGCTGGGTGTCTCTTTCCATTGTTCCAATCAATGCCCAGGAAACAGGGGTGGTTCTTGTCAGAATTCAAGGAAGCTGGGGCAGTAAATTCCATCCACTCACTGTGAAAACTGATTGACAAGGCCTGAGCCAGGCTCTGGGGAGATAGTGATGCCCAAGTCGTAGGAACCCAGCCTAGCTGGAGAGACAGATGCACACCCACTGACAGTACAGCAAGGAAAGTGTTGTGACGGGGAAGTGTAGGTACAGAAAGGGCCCAAGCCTACTTCCCGGAAAAGGGAAACCTGGGCCAACTCTTGAAGGTTGTTGTTGTTGTTTGTTGTTATTTGCCATCGAGTCGTGAAGGTTAAGAAGGAAAATTCAGGGTAGTGTGCCTCCAGGAAGATAGAGGGATGAGTGGCCATGGTTCAACGTGGGCCTGACCACCATGGAAGAGGCTGAGAAGTAGGCAGGGCCTGAGAGTGATGAGCCTTGTGGGCAAAGGGGAGAAGTCTGGATTTTACCCAAGGACAACAGGGAGCCACTAAAGACTGTTCAGCAACAGAGGGACCTGGGCTGATGTCCCCTAGTAAGTTCCATCACTCTGGCTGCTGTGGGGATAATGGGAAGTGGGAAGGAGACAGACTGGAGGAAGGCAGAGGGGTCCTACCACAATCACAGTGAGTCTCCATCTTGGGAACCCATCTACAGGGCAAGCCCTCTCCACTCACCTCCAGCCCACCTCTCCCCCTCTCTCCTAGGCTACTTCTTTGGCCTCCACCCCCAGGTTTGTCCCAAGGCATTCATGGAGCGTGGCTAAAGACTCAGGGGTACAAAGGAACTGACATGGATCTGAGTGGTTAAGAACTCAGCATCAAAGCCAGAGGGACCTGAGTCAGCCCCTCAGTGACTGTAAAGGTCATTCACCTCTCCAGGCATCAGTTTCCTCACCTGTCAAATGGAGATAATGCACATGCCTTCCCTGCAGGGAAGTGGAGAGAATGAATGAGAAAATGAGTATCAAGTCTTTAGCATGGAGCTTACTCGACAAACGTTGGTTCTTTATTGTCAGTAGCGGTAATACGTATTACTATTACATGTGCATTACTATTACATACACATACATACAATCCATAAAATTCCAACTCCTCTTCTCCAGGTAAAAAGAAAAAAAAAAAGCCCTCTGCTATCAAGCTGATTCCAACTCATGTTGTTGTTATGTGCCATTGAGTCAGATCTGACTCACAGCGACCCCTCCTTGGGTTTCCGAGGTGGTATCTCTACGGAAGTAGATTGCCTGACCTTCCTTCTGAGGAGTGGCTGGTGGGTTTGAACCACCAGCCTTCTGGTTAGCAGTCAAGCGCCTTAAGCACTATGCTACCAGAGCTCCTAAGATTCCAACTCATAGCAACGCCCATGGAGTTTCAAGGCTGTAAAACTTTTTAGAAACAGATTGCCTCATCTTCTTCCCACAAAGCAGCTGGTGGGTTTGAACTGCCAATCTTCTGGTTAGCAGCCAAATGCCTTTTTCTACTAAGCCACCACAGCTCCTTTCACTCTAGGCAGCAGGGTTCAAGTGTTCTAGTCTTTTCTGTCTTTTTGTGAAGGTTGGGCAATCTACTTCCATAGTGATACCTCCTCAGAAACCCAAAGCGGGGTCACTATGAGTCGAATTTGACTCGACAGCAGTGAGTTTGGTTTTTTGAGGGGTTTTTTCTGCCATGGAAGGTCCCCTCTCCTTTCTCAAGCCAGTCAAATCCCGCCTGTGCCTCAAATTCTGCCTACCTCACTTTCCCCATTATTTGAACATAAGGTTCCAGGATTGCATCCCATTGGCCTGGCATGGGTCACATGACTGCACCCTCACCAAACCCTCTGGCCAGGGAGTGGAATGCTCTGATTGGTCAGGCCAGATCACATGTTCAGCCCTAAAGAAGGACTAAGAACCTTTTGAGCCACAGAACTGAGAGGGAGGGTTGAGTACTGGGCAGATAGGAACAACAGCAGCACCCACATTCCCAGTTTTACCCCAGGTAGTGGGCTCTGCAGGCTAGACCTGCTGCTTTGGTCAATATGGAAAGTAGACAAAGAAGCTCCTCCTCAGAGAACTAGGCCTCAAAGAGGAAACAGATGTATAAACAAACACATCACGAGTAGCCTCAGTCAGAGGCAACCAGATGGCTTACAGAAGGCAGCTGTGGTGGAAGTCATGCCCTCTGCCTAGGGAGGTCAGGGAGGCCTTACCAGAGACACCAAGCAGGGTTTGGAACATAGGTGGTACCCATCCTGGCCTAGCATCCCTGACCTTCTGCCACAGAGATAACCTTCCCAGTCTGTTCCCACTGTGCTGATGCTCCAACCAACACCCCAGGCCCCAACTGTAATGATGCCCCTGGTGAGTCTTTTAGCTCTGACTGGTCCCTGATTCAGAGGGTGGTTTCCCTTGGCACACAGAGAAGGGCACTGCACCCACTGTGGGCACTAGAAGCAACAATCACTGGAGTCATTTGGACAGCGATAAAAAATTCAAAAGCAGTCACCTCCTCTTCCTTTCCTCCCAACAACAACAACAATAAAAATAGCTATCATTATGGAACATTATGCAATCCTGAGAGGTAATCAGGATCACTGCCATCTTACCCAAGAAGCAGGGAAGGAATATCGCCTGCCCAGTGTCAATCAGTAAGAGTGGAGCTGGGGCTCGAGCCAGGGTGCAGCTGACCCAGGGCTGTGTCCTTCATGCTTTGCTACTTCCTTTCATGGGGGTCTCCATGCCTAGATGCCTGCCACCACTGCCTCAGGAGCTGCCTAAAAGTGCATGTTCCTGGGCCCATCCTTGGACCCTCTTTATGAAGATCTCAGGGCAGTAGGAGCCCAGGAATCCACATTTAACCACCCAGCAGATTCTGCACAGCCAGACCAGCAGGCATATGGTAGAACCATTTGGTTTCCAGAATATCAACCCAGAAATCCTAACAAAGTGGTGAGGAGCCAGGTGGAAACAATTCCCTCTTCTGCAGAAGCTTGAGGCTCCCACTGGGAAAGGGACTTCACAGGGACAAATGTCATTCTCATCCTTCCCCATCCTCTCCATGGCCCCACACAGCCTAAGTTCTTAACTTGTAAATATTCAGAGTGCCTCTCTCCCGTGAGGGCACAAGTGTGCAGTTGCCATCAGGCTGAAGCGGAAGAGGGCTGAGTCAACACTTTCTATGTGCTCCAATCTTTTCATGAAGAAGAGGTCCCCCCCAAGCCTCGTAAGATGTATTTTTTTCCTACTGTCTGAATTGCATTTGTTCAGGGGTAATTGATTTGCTTCCCCATTTTTTATTAATCAAAGACAAACCACAGCCAAGCCAGGCCTCTGATCTGGGGGATACAGCTATACTGCGGTCATACCATTCTCACCCCGAACACAGAACCTCTATATTTCCAATGGATTGAGGCTGCTGCATGTCTGCTGGGTTTCCTCAGGAGTTGAGAACAATCTGGTGAAGCCCAGTGCCCTGAGGTACCAGGTAGGGAAGCTGGGTTCCAGACAGGGAGGATGGAGGTATTATTGCCACGGGCGAGTAAGCTAGAACAAGCTGCCAAGGTTACCGCGGCACAGAAAGCCCAGGTATTGTCAGCATCAAGGCTTGGGCTTCCTGCCTCGCTCTTCAGACTGACCAGAGCCAGAGAGCTTGTCCCCCAGGGTCTCTTGGCCAATAGTCAGAGCAAGGGAAAAATAAGACAGCTGACCCAGAAAGGACTCTTACTACACAAGCAGGGCTCCAAACACAGCAGCTTCCACCCCCAGGCAACTCATGGGCCTGCAGACCCCCAACATCTGGCCTGGATCCTTCCTGCTTCTGCCACATCTAGGAGGGGAGAAATGACCCTCCCCTGTCTCCCAGGGCCAATTCCTGCCAGCTGAAGGATCTCCAGAGGAAAAAGGCTTTTCTTGGATCCCGCATAGAGGCAGCAGCAGAAATTTAGCAAGAGTCTGAGTTTCTCTTCAAAGCAATAGGGACCTCTCAAGCCCTACTCTGTGCCTGCCTGCCTCCGGGGGCAACCCCGGCAACAGCAGGAGCCAGCTCTCACCGCAGCGCTGCCTTGGGAAGCCGTCCCTCTCCCTGGCTAAAGGATGAGACAGGACCTAGAGGCCAGGCCCCTGGGCTGGGTCCAAGCTCTGTCACTGACCTCTTCTTGAGCTTGGACAGGTCACCCCACCTGAGAATCCTAACACATTCATTTGTGATCAAACTGAGCTCCTCAAGTAGCTCCCGTTCCTTCTTAGAGCCCCTGTTCACCTCACCTCCTCCCACACAGGCCCCTCCTCCACTGCTCTCTGCCTTCCAGCCCCCAGCCCCTCTGCTTCCCCAAACGCCCCAAGCTCCCACTAGCCCCAGAACCCTCCCACAAGCTGCTCTCTTTGCCTGGTACATCTTTTCCCCTGCTCCTTTCCCAGGCCCAATCTGAATGTCGCCGTCCTCTGGAAGCCTTGTCCATATCCCGGACCCCCTTCGGGTCCCTGACCCACCCTCCCTCACGTCTCTGGCGGGGTCATTAGATGTGTTACTGGTGGCTGAATGTCTGTGCTCCCCCTCTCAAGCCCGCCCCGACCATAAGCGCTGTACCATAAAGGGCCAGGCACACGGCTGACAACCAGTGCCAATGGAGGCTGTGAAGGTTTTGCTGAGATTACGGGTTTTTAAGCCCCTGGTGGGACACTTCCCGGGGTGATGTTTGTGAGAGGATGGGAGAGTCAAGGGTGGGGCAGGTGCCTGTTCCCGCCCCTTAAAGGGACACTGGAGAACGCGATAGACCCGTCCGGGACCTCCTGGCGTCATCAGAGTTAATGCAAAGGAGCTGGCACGAGTGGGGGGCCTACGGAAGAAAGGCATGAGACCCCTGAGAGTCTGCAGGGGCGCCGGGCTGTTCCGTTCACGTCCTTGCCAGCGGCAGCGGCAGCGCCAAGAACTGCCTAGCTAGACTACAGCTCCCATAATGCCGCGCTCTGTGACTGATACGGGGGGGGGGGGCCACGGGCGGCACCGCCCCTCGAGGCCTGTTGGGGATTGTAGTTCTCCCCCGAGGGGCGCGACCTGGGGATTGGAGTGTATAGGCGTTCTCTCCCGGGAAGGGAGCGCTTCTGGTTCTGCAAGTGAGGAGCCGCCTGGCTGACGCTCCTTCCACTCCAGCATCTAGCTTTCCCATCGTTTCCCAGTAATAATAATAATAATAATAATAATAATAATAGTAACAACGAAAACGACAGCTAGTACATTTAGTGTGCACCTACTATATACCTCGTACTAGTATCTTGGAGGGAGCTCTGGTAGCATAGTGGCTAAAGCACTTGACTGCTAACCAGAAGGCTGGCGTTCAAACCCACCAGCCACTCCTGGGAAGGAAGGTTGGGCAATCCTACTTCCGTAGTGATACTGCCTCGGAAACCCAAGGAGGGGTCGCTATGAGTCGGGGCCGACTCCACGGCACATAACAACAACAAAGTATCTTGGAGGACAGAGATAGACAGACATGGTCTCTATCTTTGCTGGGCACACAGGAGACAGAGAGGCAGACATAAACATATAAACATTAAATATGCAATGATTTGTGATGAATCCAAAGTACAACACAAGACTGTAATAATGGGGCCACAGAAAAGTAATGGTTATTGTTTTCTTAGCCAAAGACAGACACAGAGTTAGACAGTGGACTGGAATCTTTTGAAATTCAAAGAGTGAATTTGGTAGGTGTACTGGGAAAATCCAGAACCATCCCTGCCAAACCTTTCATTATCCTGAGGGAATAATTGGCTCAGTGAGAGAATGGACTTGCCCAAAGTCACACAGCAAGTCCGAGGGCGATCCAAGGAGCCAGGCCTAGAGGTGAACTCTCTGAGGGCAGGGCTTATGTGTCTTCTAGTCACCACATCCACCCAGCCTTGCATATAGTGAGTGTTCAGAAGAGTTCTAGGAGCAAGGATGTCTAATACCTAGCATCCTCCAGCAATGAAGACACGCAGCTCAGAGCCTGGCAAATCACAAACACTTCCCTGATGAGGCAGCTACTTGTCTCCAAAAAACAGGATTTGTTACAGTAACCCTCCAAAAACCCCAAATTAGCTCCCCAAGACAATGGGCCGGAGCAGGCAAGCAGAGACGCCCCAGCCAGCGTGAGCCGTATGCAGAGCCCTCTGTCCAGGAGCGATGGAGGCGAGTGGCATCAGAGCTCCAGAGGGAGCCCAACCCTTGCTTTGGCAAAGGTCTTCACCTCCCTGGGCCTGTTTCCCAACAATGGAAGGAAGACACAGCACACGCACCTCACATGGCAACTCCAGCAGAAAAACCAAAAGTGATGGATATGAAAGGGGCATTTTACAAACAGGAGGGGATCTAGTATGAGTTACTTTCCATCCTGTCTCCCAGTGTGATGGCATAGGACAGCCAGGAGTGGACCAATGCTAGGTGCCAACCCAGGGAGAGGCTGCCAGGGCTGGGACTACTCAAAGAACAGACACCCTGGGGGTTGGAAATTCTACAGGGAGTTAGGACTTTAATCTGAGCCCTGAGTAGTCCTCAACCAAGTCGCTGAGACAGAAGCGAGCATGGAATGTGTCTCCCTGGGGAAATACATCATCACAGATGCTCAGTTTAAATAGCAAAGCTTTAGTGTAAATCTGGCCCTGTAAAGCTAACCATGACTCCCTATGGCCCTCCAGATGAAGTCCACACTCCTTAGCCTGGCCCCCTAAATAACCAAGCCCTTCCTTCCAAGGGGCCTTAACAGGCCTTTGGCCAAAGCTATCGATTAGCACCCCAAAAGGCTTTCCAGCTCCTTCTCTTTTCTTCCTCTGTTGTTGTTGTTGTTGTTGTTATGTGCCATTGAGTCAGACCTGACTCATAGCGACCCCTCCTTGGGTTTCCGAGGCAGTATCACTATGGAAGTAGATTGCCCCATCTTCCTTCCGAGGAGTGGTTATTGGGTTTGAACCTCCAGCCTTCTGGTTAGCAGTCAAGTGCCTTAGGCACTACGCTACCAGAGCTCCCTTTCTTCCTCTACTATAACCAAAAAACAAACTCACTGCCATCGAGTCAATTCCGACTCATGGCGACCCCCTTTGGGTTTTCTGAGGTGATAAATCTTTATGGAAGTGGATTGCCCAGTCTTCCTTACGCAGAGTGGCTGGTAGGTTTAAACCACCAACCTTCTGATTAGCAGTCAAATGCCTTAGGCACTATACTACCAGAGCTCCTTTCCTCTACTACAGAGACTAGCAAAATTTTAAAAACTCAATCCTCAATCTTTCAGGCACCTTTGCAGTCCAAGGTGCCCATGTGACCTAGTTCTGGCCAATTAAATAGAGCAAAGTCCCCACAGAATGTTTCTCTTTCTGAAGAAAAAGATGGAGCCTAGCAAAGAAAGTCCCTTTCACCCTTTGCCTTTTGCTCCTTCTCCCTCCTCCTGCCTGGAATACAGACATGAAGACTGGAGATGCTGCAGCTACATTGCGGCCACGAGGCAGCAAATGTGAAGACAAGACCTCCACCCTAAGGATGGTGAAGACAACGATAAAAAAGAGCTGGGATCCTTGGTGGCATCTATGAGGAATTCCATCAGTCCCTAATGACCCACCCCAGGCTTATTGTTGCCTAAGTAAAAATCCCTTGGATCTGTTGAAGTCACTGTAGTTGGATTTCTTATTTGCAATTGATCGTCCTAATGATACACATTAGGATTCATGAGTGGCTCCTGATGAACTACCCTTCTTCCTATGTTCCAGCAGCTGCACTAGCCTTGACCACAGCAAGCTCATTCCGCTGCAGGATCTCTGCATTGGAATGTGTCTCGGCCACATGTACACACAGCTGGGTCCTTCTCATCATTCAGGTCTTGGCTTAAATGCTGCCTTCTCAGAAAGCCCCACCACCCACCCCGTCCACCACACAATCTGAAGGAGTTTACCTAGGCACACCTACCCTGTGATCCTGTTTATTTTCACCACCACCCTCACTGCTATCTGACACTTTCTGGTGCACTTATTTCTTCATTTGCTTGTTGCACAGAGTGAACTTTACTGGGGTCAGATTTTTGCCTGTATTACTTACCACTGTATGGCCAATGCATGGCACATAGAATGCACACATAGGATTCATCATCAGTGTATTAATTAGTGCTACGCTCTCTGACATCCTGCTCTTTCTTCCAGCTGCCTTTGAACGCTTGTCACCAGGAAGCCTACCTGGCACTCCCGGCCCTGGGCTGGGTCAGGTTCAGTTCCTTACCCATGCCTTACAGTACCTTTCCTCTTCCACCCTTTCCCACTTAAAATTGCAGAGTGATTGACGTCTTGATCTGCTCCATGTTATCTCCCCTCCAGACCACCCTTTGTTCCCTGTCCATGGCCAGTGCCTGGCATGGGGTAGATGTGTTTGTTGAATGAATAAATGAATGGGTTCACCTCCCATACCCTTACTGCCTGCTGACCATGTGCCAAGCACTGGAGGGCAGGAGCTACTTCAATGACTTGCTCACTGGTTCAGCCTGAAAGACTCTTGGCCTGGAGAACAGGGAGCACTCAAGTCCTATCCCCTATTCCCCACTACGAGAGAGAAGAAATCAAAGCAGTGTCTCCCACCCCAGGTCTGATCAGCCTTACTCTGAACAAAAGGGCAGCTGGTGCTTCTGCCCAGGCAGGCACCTGCATCAGCAACGCTGGGCAAAACTGGCCTTGCTGCACAGCCCAGGGCTCTCAGGGGCTGCTTCTCAGCAAGATTTTGCCCTCTTCCCTCCCCGCCATCCTCCTTACCCTCCCTCCCTCCCAAATAACAGCACAAACCTTCGGTCCTCGTGTGGAATTTTTCGTTCTCAAAGCACTTTCGAAACATTAGCTCATTAGCAGAGCAGCCCCTTGACACCAGGAGGCTGCTCCCTGGGTGTCTTCTGAGTCATAGCACCAGAGTTTACCGACAAAAACAAGTTTTTCCCATAGAGCGAGTGTGGCGCCACAGCCAAGATCACTGTGTCTCAGGAAGAAAGGAAGGAGAGAGACACTGTCTCTGGTGAGCACCAACCAAGCACTGGTTCCATGTCAGCTCCAAAGACCAGGACAGCGAGGGATGTCAGAATCAGGGTGGGGCCACTGGAAGCATCTGTCCCCTGCCCGGGGCCTGAGCCCTCAACGGGACAGTGGTTGCTGGAACTGTCTCCCCGCCACTTCCTGGTACCTATTTCTGCATCTCTCTCCCAACCCACCTCTGCTTTTCCACCGCCAGAAATGATCCCTATCTCCCACCCTGTCTCCACCTGCTACACACAGCCAAAAGTCCAGTGAGTAGGATAACCACTGCATTCTAGTAAAGGAGAGACAGGAGCCCTGGCGGTACAACGGTTAAGCACTAGGCGGCTGACTGAAACGTTGGCAGTTTGAACTCATCCAGTTGCTCCACTGGAAAAAGACGTGGCGCTCTGCTCCCGTTTAGTTTACACCCTAGACAACCCCATGAGGCAGTTCTCCTCTGTCACGTGGGGTCACTATCAGTCAGAATCTACTCACACAACAACAAAGGAGAAACGGTGCTGGCCATCCTGAGATGGCCTACCTACAGAAGGGGAATTACAAGCTCTGGGACTTGGGCAAGTGACTGAGACTCTGTTCTTCATCTGCACAATGGGCAATATTGATACTTTCTGTCTTGGGGCATTGTGAGAGGTCTGTGAGATGACATGTAAAAAGCACCTGTTACTACTTGGGAATTAGCATTGTTCCTAGCAAAGGTGGCAACTTCCAACTTCTTTGGCTGTAGAGGTCACCAAGCAGTTGTCAATTCAGAGGCAGGGCATAGGTCCTCACATGGGGGACTAAGTTCCCTGCAATATTGAAGCCACATACGAAAAATGGGGGACTGTAGCCTTTTCCCTTGAGGGAGAGCCTGGCTTAATCACCTCACTCTCCCATTCCATACCCTACACCATCTCATCCACAAAGGAGGCATTTAATGAAAGACCCAAACTAAAAGCAAGTCCAGAGAACAGCGATACCCATTGCAAAAGCCAGACTGGCTCATGGTGTATACACTGGGAACACTGCTACGTTAAAAACTTCCTCCTGAGTCCCTGTAGGGGTCCCTGGGTGGAGCACATGGTTTGTACCTGCCCACTAACCAAAAGGGTGGCAGTTCACACCCACCCAGCAGCACCATGGAAGAGAAGCTTGGGAATCTGGTTCCACACAGAGAACAGCCTATGGAGCTCTACTCAAACCATGGGGTCACCATGAGTCAGACACGGTTAAGACAGCTCACAGCAACAGGCACCAGGCACCATGCTGGACACAGGACATTCTCTCTGAAGACGACAAAAGACAGGTGGGGGTCTCTCTAGGGCACATACCAGCTACTTCCTACTTTGTACTGTAGTGAAGCAGTCTGAGCATGGCCCCCAAAGTGCGCTCCTTGAGGGCATAGAATCTGTTCAACAGATATCTTAGCTGGGTTCTCTAAAGGAACAAAACCAGTGATCTATATATGTAAATACATATAGAGAGATTTACTTCAATTTACAGTTGTGGGGCAGGCAAGTCCCAAACCCATAGGTCAGGTAGCAGGCTAGAAACCTCTACCGGTCTGTCTCAAGATCTGGAAGTTAAGTGATGAGAAGAGTGCAGGGTGCAGAGTCAAGAGAGAGACAGACAGAGCCCTGCAAAACATCCAATTAAAGGCTGAAGGCAGATCACACCCCCAAAGAAACTCCCCTTTCTTGATTGTGATTGGTTGATCACATCAGATTACATCATGGAAAGTAATTATATTACAGTACATATATTACATTACATTACAGAACTGCAACCAGTCCAGCGCCTGCCAAACCACTGAGAATCATAGCCCAGCCTAGCTGACACATAAAATTAACCAGCACAACACACTGCAGGCCAAACAAGTGTCTACTACACACATACACACACACACACACACTCCCCATCTTCCTTCCTAACAGAACTCTAGTTTTGCTCAAATGGGCAAATATGCCCAGATTGAAAATATTCGCCTACCCAGACTCCTTTGCAGCTAGGTTGGCCACCTGCCTCAGTTCTGGCCAGCAAGATGAAAGAAGTTTCCTGCCTTCTGCCAGGAGCAGCCAATTATATATATAATTATATAGATAGATAGATATGTTGTTGTGATGATATAGATATTTTAAAAGAAAAAAAAAAAAACTGTTGTCGAGTGACCCCTCCTTGGGTTTCTGAGGTAGTATCACCACGGAAGTAGATTGCCCAACCTTCATTCTGAGATACAGATATACATACACACACACACACACACACGTATATATATATATACACACATACATATATGTACACATACATATTGTTTTGGTTACTGTTCTGGTTACCTCTGTACTTTTCTGACAAGAATATACCACAAATGGGATGGCCTTAACAAACAGGAATTTATTCTCTTACTGATTGGAGGCTTTAAGTTCAAGTTCAAAGTTTCAGGCTCTAGGGGCTGGGTGAAAGCCCCTCAGCCTTGGGCTGCAATTCTGCCTCTTGCTCCTGGCCCACTGGAGCTAAAAGCATCTCTTCACTCAGGCAGCTATTGGCTGCTGATGCTAACAAACCCAAGGTCGACAAATAAAATGGCACAGTCCCGATGTTACCAAACCACATGGCAGGCCATTAACTCAAGTCCATTGTAAGTCCAAAGAGCAGAGCATGGCAGCCTGCTGATCAATGACACGGCTACATGCAGGGTTCAAGTGCGCCACAAGCTAGAGACCATTCCCCAAGGCTTCTGCTTATATACAGGAAGCAGACCACATTCCCTAAGGCAGCTACTCAGCTGCTCACAGTAGATTCCACCATGAAGTTGATTATCAGTCTCATCATAGGGAATACTACATCCAGCTGCCCAGCCACTCAACCAGGCCCAGCCAAGTTGGCACACAAGCTTAACTACCACAGTTACCTAGTGCTGCTCTGACAAGAAAACACCACAAATGGGATGGCTTGAAGAAACAGGAGTTTATTCTCTTACAGTTTGGAAGCTTTAAGTCTGAGTTCAAAGTGCCAGGCTCTAGGGGCTGTGTGAAAACCCCTCAATGTTGGGCTTCAGCTCTGCCTCCTGCTCCCAGCCCACTGAAGCTGGAGGCTTTTCTTCACTCAGCTGCTGGCTCCTGAGGCTGACAAACCCAAGTTTGACAAGTAAAAAGGCACAGTCCTGATGTTACCAAACCAGACGGCAGGCCATTTATTCAAGTCCATTGAAAGTCCCAAAGTCAGCAGAGCACAGCAGGCTGCTGAACGACACGGCTACATGCAGGGTTCAAGTGTGCCATAAGCCAGAGACTGTTTCCCAAGGCTTCTCCTTACATACAGGAAGCAGACCATTCCCTAAGGCTGCTACTCAGCTGCTCACAGTAGATTCCATCATGGAGTTGATTACCAATCTCATCATGCGGAATACTACATCCAGCTGGCCAGCCACTCAACCAGGCCCAGCCAAGTTGACACACAAACTTAATACACAAACTTATAATACATGTGTATATATATATATATACATACACATATATATATACATATATATACATACAGAGAGAGAGAAAGTACTCACCTGGCAGGGGCCTTTCATCTTGCATCACTCCATCCCACACGTATTTTCCTGCCTGGAATACTACCATGATACCTGGAGGTGAAGCAGCCATCTTGTGCCGTAAGGATGAAAGCTACACGCTAGGGATGGCAGAGCAGGAAGGCAGAAGGACTTCTCAAGAGGCGGCCTCAGCCTGACTGCCTCCTGCAGGATTGTCTGTGGTCCCTTTTGAAGCCTCTGTACCTGGGTCTCTGTTACTTGCAGCTAAATGCAAATCCTGCCTCATCACCCCATCACCCCTGAGACCCTCACTGTGCTCAACAGAGGGGCCGGCACAGAGCAGCTGCTTGATAACTATGACTGAACAAAGGAGTGAATGGATAGCTGAGGCAGACCAGACCTCTGAGGTTCTCTATAGCTCTCTCACTCCAGGACCTGAGCTCAAGGGAAGGGTGGTGGACAATTATAGTAGACTCAGGAAATCTGGATTCCAGGCCCAGCCTTCCCAGGGCCATGCTGTGTGACCCTGAACAACCTCCTTCCCCTCTCTGGGCCTCAGTTTTCCTATCTGCAAAATTAATGTGTGGGACTTGGTGGTCTCTGAGAGAGTCTACGAGGAGGATGCCAGATTCGTGAGGGCAGTGGACCTCTATGACTTTTTCTTGTGGGGAAGGAGAGGGTTCCTTACAGCTTCAAATCCAAATTCTACAGATGGGATGATAAAGGGAGATGGCTGCTGGGTTGGTTATAACCTGGGAGGGGGTGGCACTGACTGAGCTGCGCAAGGCATTGTGTCATCTTCTGAGTCTTCACAACACCCTGCAAGCTGAGTGCTCTTATTGTCCCTCTAACAAATGAGACACTGAGTCTCAGAGGTTAAACAGCTTGGCCTAATGTACAGGGTAAGTATGTATTAGAGCGAGGACTAAAGAGCTAGTCTGGTATAAGTCAGATCTAACTGTTACCCCCAGTTTACTGGGGCAGGGTGATGGGAGTTATTTTTCAAGGGGTGAAGTTGTTTTTCCAATGGTCCCATGAAAAATGTGAAAGGCAGTCCCAGGACAGGACCCAGGTCTTTCTGTCTCCAAAATGAGTGCCCTGACTACCACATCCCCCTCCCAGGAGGAGCTGGCCATCACAGGGATGAGAAGGACAGACAGACACAAATGTGAACCTGGACCCATGAAATGTTTGCCATGAGGACAAAGAGTAGTAGGTGGTTCTGAGGGAGACAACAAAGCAGGTTTCCCAGAGGAAGTAGCAGAGGAAGGAGGCATTTTGAAGGGATGAGCCATTCACCCATGATACTATCTCCCTAACAGACCACGCCTTCTTCCAGGATCTTGCTCCAGGATTGGCACTGACCAGGGATCGGGGATGTTTACAAAACACAAGGTAAAGAGAAGCCCTGGGAGGACCAAAACAGCAAGCAGGCAGAACTGTCCAGAGCTGCAGGTTCAGGGAGAGACGGAAGCTGGAGTCCTGCCACCCTGAATGTGGGAGGAGGTGGGAGGCCAGAAGGCTGGATGGGGCTCAGCCCAGCTCCCAGGACACCTCTACTCCAGCAAGGAATGACAGTGGCAAGTTCTTGCAAGGTCTCATCATGGCTGCTCTCTCCCTGTTAGACCCTGACTTGTTCCTGCCTTTCCCTTCCTCTGGAGCTTGAGGAGTCTCCAGTTATCCCTGGGAAGCAGGAAATGCTAGCTGGCAGGGGAGGTAAGAGGAGACTCCATTTAGGATCAATGTAACCTTGCCCCCTTCCCAAGACTCTGCATAATTAACGAGTCCCCAGGTCCACGCTGAGGTGCATCCAGGCTTGAGAAGCATTGATTTAACCAGCGCAGGTCTCAGTTTCTTTATCTGGAAAATGGGAGTAGTATAAATCCCACTGCCATAGCAAAGCTGTGACAATGATGAGATGGTGCATGGAAGTGCTTAGCATGAGGTAAGAGCCGTGCAAATGATAGTGACTATTTAATTCTAGAAACTCAGTGGTAGCTGTTAATGCTCAGGTCAAGCCAGGTCGGCTGACACCCAAACTATTCACCATGCCACAGCAATGAGGCAATAGCCCTGACCTCTACACACACAAGAAAATGGCCAGAAAGCTGTGCAAGAAGCTGGAGGATCATTTTGTTTGTGAAAAGTTCATCTTCATCAAATAGTCTTTCAGTATCTCCCAGATCATTTTTAAAATGCAAATTTCATCAACAAAGAGGAGAGCCTAATGCAGTAATTAGCAGAGGGGAAAGCAAAAAAGTGAGTAAGCCAGAGAACCAAAACCCAGCCTCCTCCACCCACCCACAAACACACCCAGCAGGAGTCAAATATTAATTAACTGCTTCTTCCACTTGGACCTCCTGTTTTCGGGATTCATTCATGTTTGTTATAACAAACACTGCAGGAGTCAACCAACAAAAACCCATCGCTTCAGAAGAACCCAAAGTTACCAACAGAAACAGACACCTGGCTGGGCTGGACCTTAGGGAATTTTCTATTAAAAACAAATGCACCCGAATTTTCAGTTGTTTGTACAAGACACCAAGGAGCATGGGGGAATGGTTACATTTACCTGGGTTACAAGCATCTGCAGGTATTTGGAATTGTCAAAATCTTGTACTCTTAAAAGAATAAACCCACAGAGCATTTAAATGATGATCATGGTATTAGGACACAAAGAAATTTTTTAAATGTTCCAAAGCAGAACTGATATGGATCACATTCTCAAAACAGTGAAATAATTTTTTTTTACTTAAAAATAAATATTTTTTTAAAAATCTAACTTAATGAGAATTTAAAAACCCTTACAAATAACTCTTGAGAAAAAGAGGGAATTTCACACTAGTTAGAAGTTCCATACTATTTGGACATACGATAGAATGAAAACATTACATATTAAAACCTAAAGGATGTGATAAGGTGAACATTTACACCAGGTAGGTACACTCCTTAGAACAATCAATCATGGGAGATCAGAAGGGTACTATTTGCACAGGGAGATAGCACAGAAGGCAGGAATGCATTGGAAAGAAGGACACAGGGAAGAGGTAACCACAGGGAGGAAGTGCAAAGAAAGCCGTTATATTATGGTGATTGCAATCAATGTCGTGAAACAAAATGTGTATGGAATGCTCTAAAGAAAATGAATTTGCTCTGTAAACTTTCACCCAAATCACACACACACACACACACACACATAAAAAAAAAAGTATAGGATGCAGCCAAACAATACTCAAAGGAAAATTCATAGTCATAAATACACCTAAAATGTATTAAGTTTTTAAGAAATTCTTTTAACATAAAGTTGATTTACTCATCAAACAGCCCTTGATTTAAAAAAAAAAAAAAAAACTTCTGAGAATCTCTAGTTTCCTTTCCAAGTTTCCTTAAAGCTCATACAACAGAAAAATTCTGATACATAGTTTCCCCTTAAAAAACTTTCCATTTCCAAAGTTGAGTGTTATGATGAAATTCCAGGAATAGTGAGAAATGGGTTGATATCCACTGGGCTTATTGTCTCCATTAGAGACCAAGAAAGCAGACTGGAGAATGTCTATGATGCCCACAGAGAACCCTTCTGTTCTCATCACTGGCTCCCTATACCTGAAGCCTCCAGGTGAGCACTAGATAAGGAGTATTTGGAGACCAAAATTCTAGACCGTGGATCACCAATCACTAGCTGTGCAACCTCAATCAAGTCACTTGATATTTTATATACTGGTCAGTTTTTGCCATAACAATGCTGTATAACAAACCTCAAAATCATGGAGGCTTGCTACACAAATACTTATTTTCATACTTACTGGTCTGTAGGTTGACTGAAATTTGACTGATGTAGGCTGAGCTCAGCTAAGTAGTTCTGTTTCAGGCTGTGGGTCACCTGTACTTGGCTATAGGCTGTAGGTGGGGTTCAAGTCTGTTCCATATGTCTCCATATTCTTCTTGGGCCAGACACTAAATGGGATACCATGACAGATCACAGATATACAGGAAGAACAGAACCATTCAACATCTTTCAAGGCCTCCCCTTAAGAAGTATGTCATCTTTTCCACCCACAGTCCATTGGCCACAGCAAATCATATGGCTAAGACCAAAGTCAGTGGAGCAGCAATATCTCTTCTGTCCCATGGAGAAGGGGAGTGAATAATTTCTGAACAATAATCCAATCTATCCCACTTTCTAAACCTCAATTTTCTTGTCTGTAAAATGAGGTTGATGACTGCCATCCACTTGGAAGGGATGTAGGAGATCCTGCATAAAGAGGGAGAACAATGTGGTACAAAACTCAAGATCATTTGGAGGCAAAAAAAAAAGAAGGTGGGGACCAGGTTTGCTGGTCCAATGGAGCCTGGTGTAACCACTGAGACTATGGCCCCTAGCTGCCCTTC
>NW_006921710.1:4896651-4900200 GCF_000298275.1 Orycteropus afer afer
ATTTTGGTCAATGACATGAGACAAAGTATATGTGAACTGCTGTATGAAAAGTGAATTTACTCTGTAAATCTTCACCCAAATCCTAATTAAAAAAAAAAAAAAGAGGAAAAAAAAAAATGAGGTTGATGAAAATTCCTACTTTATAGGAACAAAAGTGCTGAGCTCTGCTCTAACACAACTGTCTCTGAACCCTGTACTGACTGGCTCTAGGCCTGGGTTATGTCCCATCCCTGCCTGGTAGGGATTATCTAGAGCCAGTGCCATCCAAACCACAGGTTGCTCCTTGATGGAGAAGAGTTGGAACCCACATTGGTAAGTTTACTGCAAAGCCCACCACCAGTGTTATACAAGGAACCCTAGAGACAGAAGGGCTCAGACAGACTTGCTTTGGAAATTGGATCTCAGGACAGCTCCCTGGTTTTTGTAGTCTCAATTTCAAGGCCTTGAGGAAACCAAAGATAGGAGAGTATAGTCATTAAATACTTGGGTTCTGAGGAAGAAAAGACCCAGGTTGAAACCCCATTTTCTAAGCAAAGCATGTAAGCAAAGTGTATAAGCCCTGTGCACCTCAGTTCTCTCAACTAGAAAAAAAGACGGACAACATACATTACAGGGTGGGAGTCTACATGGATTGGCGGAAGGATGATCCAGAATGTGAGCTCTGGAATAAGACGTGGGCTAGGATCCTACCTGTTCCTAGAAGAAATTCTAGAAATGCTTTGGTCTCTTTACCTATAAAAATGGTCAGTTACAACAACCTACCTGACACCAAAAAATCAAACTCACTGCCGTCGAGTCAGTCCTGACTCATAGCAACCCCTCCTTAGGTATTCCAGGCAGTGTATCTCCACAGAAGTAGACTGCCCCATCTTACTTCTGAGGAGTGGCTGGTGGGTTTGGATGACAGAATGTTTTAGAAATAACGTGTTGTAAATCAGTAAGCACAGTGTCCCATATATATTCAGTTCTCAGTAAATATTGGTTCCCTTCCCTTCTCCAAGACTCTTTTAAAAAAAAAAAAAAAAGTTGTCGTTGAGCCAACTCTGACTTATGGCGACCCTCTCATGTGTGTCAGAGTAGAACTGGGCTCCAGAGCGTTTCCATAAACTGGAAGTATATCACCAGGCCTTTCTTCTAAGGGACCTCTGGGTGAATCTCCAAGCCTTTGGGAAGCAGCTGAGTATGTTGACCATTTGCACCACACAAGGTCAAGAACATCAAATAGTCTGCTTTAACCAACATGGAGCCAGAACTAGTTACTAGATGTAGGATGACGGATACACTGTATCATGTGCCTTACAAATGTTCATTAGTCCAGTGAGTGAAATACCCAGACTTCATCAATTCTAAGATGCTATCAACTATAAAACACATGCCAATTTCAGAGATGTTAGCTATGGGGAGAAAGCGGGTGCCTTCGAATAGATTAAATATGGTATATGATATTACAGGTGAGAAATTGAGCTGCGGGGTTACAGAATTAAATATTGGCATTTCATTACCTTAGAATAGCCTTGCTCCTTGAGTAGACCACAGGCCCTTGGACAGCAGCACTGTCCTCCCTTCTCTTGCATCACATAGACCCTCACCAAATACCTGTTGAAAGAGTGAACCAATTCATCCCTCCATTCATCAAAGGAGTAATGACTCAACAATGAATGATGCTTGCTAATTTAAAGCAAGCACTATATTTACCACTAGGGGAAGGGGAAGACTGGTCTAAAAACATTTTTTTTCAAGAGGGATTTTCATGCTAGAATGATGTTAAAATATATTTTTGTATATATCTGACACATGCAAAGCTAAAACAGTTACTCATCAAGAGCCTTTCACACAGACAATATTTGTTCGTGTGTTGTTATGGTGGTGGTGTGCCGTCAAGTTGATTCTGACTCACATAACCCTACAGGACAGGATAAAACTGCCCCTTAGGGTTTCCGAGGCTGAAATCTTAACGGGAACAGATTGCCTCAGGTCTTTTCTCCTTTGCACCACCAAGGCTCCTATTCATTCATATAATAAGCATTACTTGGGCATCTATTATTTGCCAGGAACTAAGGAAACTGCCAAGGAGCCCTGGTGGTGCAAATGGTTAAGTGATTTGCTGCCAATTGAAAGAGCAGTGGTTCAAACCCACCAGCCTCTCTGTAGGAGAAAGACATGGCATCCTGCTTCTGTAAAGATTTTAGCCTTGGAAACCCTATGGGACAGTTCTACTCTGCCTTATATGATAGCTGTGAGTCGGAATCCTCCCAAGGGCACACAACAAGCACAAAGGAAGCTCCCTGGCACAGTAGTTAAAGCTCTCAGCTCCTAACTAAAAGGTCGGCTGTTGGAACCCAGCAGCAGCTCCTCAGGAGAGAGATGTGGCAGTCTGCTTCGGTAAAGATTTCAGCCTTGGAAACCGCATGGGGCAGTTGTACTATGTCCTATGTCACTAGGAGTCGAAATCGACTGGTGGACAGTAGGTTTGGGGTTTTCTTTTTTTTTTTTTTTGGTAAGTAAGCTGCCAAGTGCAGAGATATATGGCCCTGCCCTCAAAGAGTTTAGCCTCTAGTGGAGAGATAGACAGACACATAAAGGAATAAACACTTTATAAACACTTTCTTGGTAGCCTTGCGATCAGAAACCCCTCCCCCACCAGCTAAGGGTGAGTCAGCTTATTTTTCTGATCCCCTAAGCCGTCAAGGCTTATCTTTTGCATTCTGCATGGCCTTATATCAACAATAAAGTTGTGTGTTTGCTGAGCCCAGTCACTCGCCTCCTGACCACACCTATGGACCACATTTCCCACCACCCCTTGCAGCTATGTGGTACCACATGACTCAGTTCTGGCCAATGGGAGGGAGGAATGCCAACTTCACCTTTCTGAGAAAGCATCCTGGCAGAACCACATGATAAGAGGAACCTAGATGCTGGCAGAAAACCATCTGACCCACATGGGCTGTTGCGTGAGAAAGAAAGAAACTTTTATTTGGTCAAACTTTTATGATTTCAGTGATTCTTTGTTATTGCAGCAGCACAGAACATAGTCCAACTCACACACAGCCCTCTATAGAAATAACTCCATTTTCCTAGGAACGAGTTAGTGTGACTAAAGGTGTCCATGTTGTCAAGCAAGGAAACCAAAATACTGAAGAGAGACTTTGCCACAAGGAGGGACAGAAGCAGCACAAAAGGAAGATGAGACTTGAACCTGGGGCAGGTACAGCTCTCCCTAGGAACGCAGCCGTGCGGCAAACCACTCTCCCAAACTCGCACTAGAATCAGGCTAAGAGGAGGAGCCAGGGAAGCCACAGTTCTGAACATCCCAGATGCCACGTTCCTCTTCCTGCCAGATGCCTCCCCAGGCCCATCCTCACATTACAAGAGCCAGTATTCTAGGCAGACCAGATAGATTACAATTACTTAACCTCTCTGAGCCTCAGCCTCCTCATCTATTGTTGCTATGTGCCGTCGAGTTGGACCCAACTCATAGCGACCCCTCCTTGGGTTTGCAAGGCAGTATCACTACAGAAGTAGATTGCCCAACCTTCCTTGTCTATAGGT
>NW_006921710.1:4900585-4907597 GCF_000298275.1 Orycteropus afer afer
GGAAGTAGATTGCCCAACCTTCCTTCCAAGGAGTGGCTGGTGGGTTTGAACCACCAACCTTCTGGTTAGCAGTCAAGTGCCTTAGGCACTATGACACCAGAGCTCCCATATATACAATAAACCAAACTAAACTCACTGCCATCCAGTAGATTCTGACTCACAGCAACCCTCTTTGGGTTTCCAAGGCAATAAATCTTCATGAAAGTAGATTGCCCAGTCTTCCTACCGCAGAGTGGCTGGTGGGTTTGAACTGCCAACCTTCTGGTAACAGTCAAATGCCTTAGGTCTCAACAAATAAGCTACCAGTAGGTCTCAACAAATAAGCTAAGAGGGCATTGGAAGCCACCATGCAGGACACAAGGCAGATGCCCATTTTGCTACATCCTTGGGTCAGTTCTGGAAAGAGACCTACCCCTGCCTTGGCACAAACCACGAGGCTCCACTCTCTCTCTTTAAGCCTCTCTTCCCTTTCCTCTCCCTTGCAGTCAGATTAATGCATCCCCTTGGGTTACAGGCTGGGCTCCCTCCCTCGTTTCCACCCATCTTGAGACCACTCACTTAGTCTCGAGTTTCTGGGTGAGATGGGGCGGGCAGTGTGGAGGAGTGTAAAGAGTTTGGCTGTGGAGGCGGGGGTGTGAATCCCGTCCCTTCACCACTTCTTCTTAGTGGAAAGACCCTGAATGAAAGCTTCTTCCTGTCTCAGAGACTCCTTTCCTCAGTTATGACAAAGGTGATCATAGCGTCTGAATCCCCCAGGGGCTGGGTGGGTTCACAAAGGACACAAATGTCAAGGGTCCTGCCTGACACCCTTTCACCAACGCAAGGTCTGCAACAGAAATGGCATTTGGCCCCATTTTTTAAAAAACTAAACAAGAAGAAAACGGAGCTTGGGAGATGAATTGAGGACAGCGTTACGTACTCACTGGCTGTCTCTCTCACTCTTTTCACACACGCACACACGTGCACACACACACACAAAGTGATTTTTTTTTGAGAAATGCTCTCAAAACAAAAACAAAAACTCTGCTTTGTTCTGAGTAAGCAGCATTAAAAATTCACCAGGCGTGGGGATCAAGAAGGACAGGAGAGCAGACTGAGTTTTGGAACAGATCGTGGGAGAGTCTGAGCCAAGTGAAGGGGGCTTGGTGGTGTGGGAGGTGAAGGAGGAGAGCCAGCCAGAGGGGTGGAGGGCTTTGGACCTTCTGCCCAGTAAGCCTAGGAGGCTAGCCCTCCACGCCTCCCTCTAATCCTCACCATGAAGCCCTGTTTATTTCCTTTCTAGCCCTCATGGAAATCTTGTTATTTTTTGTTTATGTCTGGAATGTAAGGGACTATGTCATTCTAAGACCTAATAGAAAAACCAAACCCACTGCCATCAACTTGATTCTGACTCTTGCTGACTCGATGTGTTATAGAGTCAAAAACCATGGGGTTTTCTTGGCTGTAGTATTTACAAAAGCAGATTGCCAGGCCTTTCTTTGGCAGGGCTGCTGAGTGGGTGGGTCTGTTCAAACCACCAGCCTTCAGCACTATCCAGGAACCCTTAGACTTAATAATACAGTAGGCACTTAATAGATATTTGCGAAAGAATGAAAGGGTGACTGAATAAATGAGGGAACCAATGAATGAACAAAATAGCCAGGGTGAGGCCTAACCGACCAATGATGGATAAAGATGGTCTTTCCCCAGCACAGATCAAAGGTTGGTCCCTACATAGCTACCGGGTACAGCCCTAGGTACAGAATTTTACTTCTCTGGGCCCCAGTCTCCTCAACTATAAAACAGGGATCTTAATGCTGCTCACCTTGTTGGATTGTCCTGAAGATTAACTAAACAAGACAAAACAAAAAATCTATACTAAATATAGGTCCCTTGTTCAGCATAATGATGTCTATAATTATTGAGCATAGGGTAGGGAGGTGGGGGAGGCAGCCTCCCACCACTCAAATGAAAAGAACAAATTCTCAGATTCAGTTCCTAAGATTCAAGAAACTTCTCACTCCTTGGAAACTCCCAGCTGAGCCCTGTGAGGGGACAAAGGTCCATACTAAGTGAGTTATAAAAACAGCTTCTTGCCAGAAGCCACCAAGATGTCCCCCACCTACCCCCATAAGCCTGCCCAGGGCCCGCCCAAAATTAACTCTGGCCTGCCCAGTCTCTCTGGAAAGGGCTATTTTCCCCACAAAGTGAGGACAGAGATAAATCCGATGGCTTCTGACAGGATTTTGAAAAAGAAGAAAAAAAGGGAGGGGGTGGGGTTTCCAGTTTCATTTAAATACTAATCCGTTCACAGTTCTATTCTCCCTATAACTTTACAAAGCATTTTCAAGTCATTTGATGCTCACAGTACCTCCTGGAGGAAGGAGGTGACAAATGAGAAAACTGAGGCCCAAGAAAGGCAATGCACATTGCTTAGGAATACAAGGCCAATCTTAGACTAAAACTCTTTTCTCCTGACCCCTGGTCCCCACTCTTCTGCTAAAGCACCCCAAATGTCCTAAGCACTGGACAGACACTCCATTCTCACTCCAGGAGCACAAAGCATACTTACCATAAAGGATCATAGCTTAGCCCTTGGCAGACATCACTAATCAATTGGGGCACTTGCCAAATCCAATCCAACCCAGTGCTCCAGGCAGACACTACCAATCAATCAAGAGTTGGCCCAAGAAATGAAAAGCAACCTCAGCCCTACTCCGGGGTTGTGAGCTTTGCCTGGTGTTCTCCACCAGGCTTACTTTAGTACAGCCCCCTACACATTGGCCAACATTCAGTTCATTTGTGGTTATTGAATAAATGAATGAATGGATGGAAGGATAAATAAATGGACACTCAGCCTGTGCCAGGTGCTTGGACGGAAATCCAATTAAGAGAACACATCTGCCTTCCTGCATATTCCATCGACAAGCACAGTATTCGTGCAAAAGACCAATGGACAGGAACAACCTAAGGTCTCCATTCCTCTTCTATTGCTCATAGTGGTCTTGGAGAAGATCCTCTTCCCCAGAGCCGCGGGACTAGAGTCTCAGTTCTTCTTCTACCTTGCTCTGTGCCTCAGTTGCTTCATCCATAACATGGGGAAATAAAACCTGTAAATAAACCTGCCTCAAAGGTTGTCACAGGGTTTCAGGGAGCCCACTATGGGAAGCTCTTGGCCCTATGCCTGCCACAGAGCAAGAGCTCCAAAGCCAAGCTGCTATTAATCTTTTTCATTACACATAAGATCCTCGAAGCCAGGGGCCACAATGTCTTTCTGGGCGCCCAGCCTGTTGCCCAGGACCATGCTGGGCAAACACAGACATTTGTGGGTCATTAACCTCCACTCAGCTGGTGACAGGGTACGGGTTTTATGGGGAAGGAGGTGAAGATGGCTCAGCTCCAGGGCCCTGGCCACATTCCCCAGTACCCACCGGCCATCAAACAGCCTTCTTGTGGTGCAATGCAGGCTCTGCGGCCTCAGAGGACTCAACAGTGACCCCTGTGGCCAGCCACACCCCACCACCATCCCTACCACCATCTGCAGGCCCCAGTATCAGTCCACACAGAGTGGCTGGTACTCTAAGCCACAAGGACAGTACACTGGGCAGCTAGAGGCTGGACTGGGAGGCAAGATGCCTGGGTTCCAGCCCCAGCTCTGGGCCAACACCCTGAACACAACCCTTATCCTCTCTGGACCTCAGTTTGTTGTTACTTGCCATCGAGTCAATCCCGACTCATAGTGACCTCGTGTGTGTAAAGGAGAACTGCTCCATAGGGTTTTCAAGGCTGTGACATTTCGGAAGCAGATCACCAGGCTTATCTTCCGAGGTGGCTGCACCACCAACCTTTTTGGCTTGTAGTCGAAAGCTTAACCATGTGCACCACAGTTTAGCCATGTGGAAGCTGTGGGTGGGGATGGCCTGATCTCTAGCTCCCTTCCAACTCTATCTTCTACATAATTCATTTACTTGCTTATTCCACAAGTAATTTATTGAGCATCTACTGTGTGCCAGGCTCTGTGCTGAGCCTGGGGTCTTCTTTACGTCTAGAAGGCCCTACCTCTCCTTGGCCTCCAAGACTCAGCTTCCCACAAGAAGCCTTCTCAGACCAGCTTTGAGACCCCTCCCCTGTCCTCTTCTAGTCCTGTCTTCCTTACTATCATAGACTTATCACCCTTTATTGTCCGGCCTATTTATCCTGTCTGCTTCCTTCTAAATCATGGCCTCCTAAAAGCAGGATTACATCCTGCTCCCTAATCTACACCCAGGGATTCTAGTCTAGGGTTTTGGATATCTCTTGGGGAAATGAACAAATCCCAAATCACTCCCTGCCTCATCCCCTCACCGCAACACAAGGCCCGAACTGAGCTTTTTGGCTATGCACCCTTTTCCCCAAACCAATCTCCTGGAACCCACCAGGAAAATCCCACTGCTGTCCAGGAATCTTTCCTAACCATGCAGCCCTCCTCCAACCCAGAATGACCAGTGTCCATGAGATGTAGATGGCACTTGTCCCAAACAGTGAGGTGTTAACTGTTCTGATGTGGGCCTCACACCACCTGGGTTTGACAGGAGCCCAGGTCCCAAGAGGCTCCAGCCCTGCTCTGTGCTGCCCCAGCAGACACTCAGTAAATATTTAGGTATTAATTAACTTCCTCCTGGGAGCAGTGACTCAGTGCCCGATGTAATCTCCTCAGCTCCGGGGGGGTGGAAGGGAGAGGAAGGTAAGAGTCCCAATCTTTCTCAGGTGTCTGCGCAAATAAGACCAGACTTTCGTTCCAAGAAGCCTTGTCTCACTCAGACCCGTTCTCCTCCACTCCTCCTCCCCCAACGTGTGTCTGCAGATACTCAGACAGATGTTCACACTGCCCTGAACCCTCCACCTCAATCTCTGTGCATGAGAACAGAAGCTTCGTGTGCAACTCACTCTTTCCAGAAACATTTGTGAATTCCTACTATGTGCCCCGAAAGCCACACTGCTCCCCGGGGCATCACAGAATGCAGCTGTTTCTCTGCCTCCTTCAGCAAGTATCTTCTTACAACAGCTGTGGCAACACCCCCCTCCCAGGCCACCCCAAAAAAGATCAATGGGTTTTATGAAGCTAGACAACTGCTTAGCCCTCTGCACTAACCCACCCCTTGACTCCTGGGAAAGAAGAGATGCCAAGAGAGTGGGGCTTCAGACAAGAAGGCCAGAGAAAGGGAACCACAAGGATAGGGCTGACTACTCCTCGGCTGGCCCCAGGGAGTGAACCAAACTGAATCCAAACTCACTGACATCCAGCTGGTTCAGACTCATACCGACCCCCACTGGGTTTCCAAGGCTGTAAATCTTTATGGAAGCAGACTGCCTCATCTTTCTTCCATGGAGCAGCTGGTGGGTTCAAACCAAGCTCTGGGGTTAGCAGCCAAATGCCTTAATCACTACACCATCAGAGCTTCTTCCAGGAGGTGAAAGGGCCTTAAAAACCAACTGGCTTTGAGTCCACTGACTCACAGTGACTCCATGTGTCAGAGCATAACTGTGCTCTGTAGGGTTTTCAACGGCTGATTTTTCAGAAGTAGACTGCCAGGGCTTTTTTCTCAGGTGCTTCTCTGTAGACTTGAACCTCCAACCTTTAAACAAGCCAAACATGCTAACTATCTGCACCACCCAGGGAGGAAGGGGCCTTAGCAGAGCTCAAAACTCACGTTGTGGCAGAGGCTGGGTGAGGGGCTGGCAGGTGCCGTGAAGAGCTGCGGGGGGAGGGGCCTCGCCCCCTGCCCACCAGCCTGGGGCTGAGAAAGCCACCTCCATCCGATCCGGATCCCCACCTGGGCCTCCAGAACCGTGTTGTGGGGCACAGCTCCGAGAAGGGCTATAAACAGCTCTGTGACTAAGCTGAGGCTGGGTCTGACAGTTGCCTCTTTGTGGACTCCTGCAGGCCCTGGTCTCAGGGCAGATGCAGGAAACTGATGGGTATTGATCAAAGTAGGGTCACATTCACCGTGAGCTGGGCCCTGAGGAAACAAGGGGTTGATTTCAAAGAAACTACAGGGAGCTCTGGTCCTGGAAACAGATCTGAGTTCAAATCCTGACTCCACTCCACCCCTTTCTGGCTGTGTGACCGTGAATGAGACACATAAACTCTGAGTCTTAGTCTGTCCAGTAAATAGTGGGCAAGGCCAGAATGAAGGCCTGAAATTAACATTAATAATACATTCTTGGATGCTTGTAACATGCCAGACACTGTGGTTCCTGGGCTGGACTGCTGCTAGAAAGCGGGATAAGATCTCCCACTTCCCACCCACATGCTAGTGATGTTTTCTAGGTGAACTTCAGAAACAAGTAAGTGTAGCCTGTGTGTGTCTGTAAGACAGACCCTAGAAGGAAGTAAGGAGCCACATATTTTAATTCCTACAGATATTACCACATCAGCAAATTCCACAGCCCTGTCTGTTCCTCGGTGGCACAAATGATTTACACTCAATTACTAATTGAAAGGTTGGTGGTTTGAACCCACCAGCAGCACCGAAGAAGGGAGGTCTGGTAATCCACTACTGCAGTGATTACAGCCAAGAACACCCTACAGAACAGCACTGCTCTGCAATACATGGCGTTGCCGTGAGTCAGAATCAACTTGATGGCAAAGGGTTTGAGTTTGGCTTGTGTGTCCCTGTCAAACGGGATCATTATGAGTTGGAATCAACTGGATGGTACACAATGACAACATCACAATAGAATTACCAATAGAATCGAAGTGAGATGCCCTTTCTCTGCATTCCCTCTGGCTTCTCTGGGTGGGGGTGGGGAAAATGCTACTGGTCACAGGCGCTCAAGCCAGTCTGAGATTCTTCTTAGACCTTGAGCACGTTACTTCAGTTATCAATGCCCAAGATTCCTCGACTGAAAAACAGGGTAACTACTCTGTTTTCATCCTTGGTGCTTGGCACTGAGTTGTCGTTGTTGTTGTGTGCCGTCGAGTCGGACCTGACCCATAGCGACCCCTCCTTGGGTTTCCGAGGCAGTATCACTACGGAAGTAGATTGCCCCA
>NW_006921710.1:4907697-4909991 GCF_000298275.1 Orycteropus afer afer
CATAGCGACCCCTCCTTGGGTTTCCGAGGCAGTATCACTACGGAAGTAGATCGCCCCATCTTCCTTCCGAGGAGTGGCTGGTGGGTTTGAACCGCCAGCCTTCTGGTTAGCAGTCAAGTGCCTTAGCCACTATGCTACCAGAGCTCCCTGGCACTGAGTAGATGCTGGAAAATTGTTTGAGGAAACAAATATGGAGAATTCTTAAGGCTAGAGGGAGACCCAGTCCCACTAAAGCACAAATGAGGGCCTGAGGCACAGCCTGAGGAAGGGAGGAGACTCAGAGGAAACCCTGAGGGGGGGGGTGAAACCATAGGAAGTCCGCTTTCCGTGCCTTCCCCTACCTCAACCCTCACAAAGTCTCCAGATTCTCTCTCATGGTCCCTGTAAAGACTGTGTCCCTCAAGGGCCCACTCAAGGGCCGACTCCCCAAACAAACCTCCCAATCACCAGACCAGCTCCTGGACTTCCTTGTGCAGCCCCCACCCGGGGTGCCCTGGACACCCCCCACCCAGAGCAGCAGTCACTCCCTTCAGGGCTCCCACTCCAGATAGAGAGACCCTTTCTGTTCCTACCTCTCAGTCCTCACCTGGGAGGAGGTGGGCCATCAATGGTTCAAGACAAGGAACCATTCAAACAGTGTCAACAAAAGTTAAGTTGACAGTTCCTGCGCCCTTGGTATTCGTGTCCCCTCTGGAGCTCACAGAGCTGGCACACAGCTAGCTCTGCCACTTAGGAGCTATGTGACTCCCTAAGGGTCTTAAGCTTCTCTGAGCCTGACTCCTTCTCTACAAACGGTTCTTGGGAGAAATTCATGACGTTCGGTCAAGAGCCTGCCCGGTAGGAGACACATAATAGTATCTATTGTCATTATTATTAGTTAGGCAGGAAAGGTTACAGTACTGGCGATTAGGAAACTCAGAGTCCAGCCCTCAAAACGCCTTTGGGCTTCAGGGAGCTACGGAGTCCCTAGGCTTCCTGAGGCATGTCTCAGCGCTTTCTCCAAGAGAGACCAGCATTCATGATATTTTGGGTTTTCCCGTCAGACAAATAGGGAGCACGGCCCTTCTCCAGCATTCCCTGAGGCCTCTTGGTCAAAAGTTAGGGAGACAGACCCAGTATTCTCCGATGTTGGGGTCATTCGGAAACCTCTCTCCTTCGAGGGGTCTCCAGTGTCAAGCCGGCGGCCCCACCAGCCTCCTACAAAGGCCTTGGGGTCCCGCAGGTCATCCCGAGGTCTTCAGGTGAGAAAAAGGAGGCGCCAAAGACCGGGAGTAGGGAGCCGCGCGCACCTGCGCCAGGTGAGGCCCGTCGCGCGGAAGGGGGAGGAGCCAATCGCCGCCGCAGGCAGGTGAGCCGACCCTAGGCTCCCAGGAGCCAGGCCCGTGGCGCCTGCAGGCTCCAACGCGAGTGCTGCGAGACGACCCTTGTTGCAGACCGCAGCCCCTGCGGCTCTGAGTCCCGCGCGGCACCGCAGCCCTAGGAGAACATTCGAGGCAGCGGCGGCGTTGGCGGCTCCGGGTCCGTTCGGTATTTGAATAGCACAAAGGAACCGCCTTGGTCTGATTGGTCAGCCTGGTGGCCCTGGGGCGGGAAGTGCCTGTCACTCGGGAGGATCTGGGCACTTCTATTGGCTCATCAGGCATGGGGCGTGGCCCGTGCACCCGGCTAAATAGCTGGGGCCGGGGCCGGCCGAGGCTCATTGCTTTGGCGCCGTCTGGGGAACAGGAGCCCGCGGGTGGCGCGTAGCGTATAGTGGCGGCGCCTCTGGGAGTGCAGCCGACCCGCTGACCCAGGCTCCGTTACTCCTGCCCGGCGCACCCCGGCAGCCAGTTGGAGGCAGAAATAGCAGCAGTATTAGCTTTAGCAGCGGCGGCGGTTGTTTTGCCGCCGCCGTCTCTGCAGGAGCATGGAGTGCGCCCTGGACGCCCAGAGCCTGATCAGCATCTCCCTGCGCAAGATCCACAGCTCTCGGACCCAGCGCGGCGGCATCAAGCTGCACAAGAACCTCCTGGTGTCCTACGTGCTCCGCAACGCGCGCCAGCTCTACCTGAGTGAGCGCTACGCCGAGCTCTACCGGCGCCAGCAGCAGCAGCAGCAGCAGCCGCCCCACCACCAGCACCAGCACCTCGCGTACGCGGCGCCGGGCATTCCGGCCAGCGCGGCCGACTTCGGCCCGCTCCAACTTGGCGGCGGCGGGGACGCGGAGGCGCGCGAGCCTGCCGCTCGGCACCAGCTGCACCAGCTCCACCAGCTGCACCTCCAGCAGCAGCTGCACCAACACCAGCACCCGGCGC
>NW_006921710.1:4910242-4931852 GCF_000298275.1 Orycteropus afer afer
CCTCACCCTCCGCGCCCCCAGGGGCCGCCCCTCCGGCCACCACCTCCCTGCCCGCCTCCCCGACCCCCTCCTCCTCCCCCGGCTTCTACCGGGGCGCGTACCCGGCCCCCTCGGACTTCGGCGTACATTGCAGCAGCCAGACCACCGTGCTGGACCTGGACACTCACGTGGTGACCACGGTGGAGAACGGCTACTTGCACCAGGACTGCTGCGCCTCCGCCCACTGCCCCTGTTGTGGCCAGGGCGCCCCGGGACCGGGCCTGGCGCCCACCGCCGGCTGCAAGCGCAAGTATTACCCGGGCCAGGAGGAGGACGACGACGAAGAGGAGGACGCGGGCGAGCTGGGAGCCGAGCCCCCCGGGGGCGCCCCGTTCGCCCCCTGCAAGCGCGCCCGCTTCGAGGACTTCTGCCCGGACGCGTCCCCGGACGCGTCCAACATCTCAAACTTGATCTCCATCTTTGGCTCGGGCTTCTCCGGGCTGGTGAGCCGACAGCCGGACTCCTCGGAGCAGCCGCCGCCGCTCAACGGGCAGCTGTGCGCCAAGCAGGCGCTCGCCAGTCTCGGCGCCTGGACTCGAGCCATTGTCGCCTTCTAGGGACCCCCGAAGGCGCGGGGCCCCGGGGCCCCGCGGGGCTGGGGCCAAACAAAGACTTGGGCAAGGGGCGAGAGAAGGGAGTGCGCGGACGCCGGAGCACTCGGGGTTGTCCTGGGGGCGAGCAGTGGGAGGCGACTGATGTTTTATAAATTGTAAAATAAAAAAAAAAAAAGAAATCTAAGATCTTGGACTTTATTTTTGCAGAGAGAAATACGCCTATTTAAGTATGCTTTGTGTTTCTCCTACTCTTTTTTTTCTTTTTATTGTAGTGATTGCAGTGGTGGTTAGCGAGGAGCCAGCCACGTGAGGGAGAGCTGTGCCCGGAGGAGGTGCCGGGCAGCTGGGGGCGAGGCAGGACACTCAGGCCGCCGGGGCGCGCCGGGGGCGCAGCGCAGGAGGGCGCGGGGCTGGGGACGCCAATTCTAATCAGTTGTCAGACCCAGGAAGCCGGGCGCTCGGTTCTCCTTAGACCTTCCGAGGGGTGAAGGATGGTCTTGTGAAATACTGAGTAAAAACAAAGGCAAACTATCTCCTAAAGGGACGTTTGGGTCACATTCCCTCTTTAGGGGCGGCCTCCAAAGTTCTCAAAATGAGAAGGCAGAAATGAAAACACTTCAACTTTTTTTTTTTTTTTCCTTCCTGGGGCGGGTGTCTTGAATCTCTCCGTTCTCCGCCCCTCTGGCTCTGTGGTCTTCCCCTCCCCCACCCGTCTCCTGGACTCGGGGGTGGCGTCCGACACCCCGACACTCACAGACACAGTTTGGGGAAGGGGTGGGGGGCGGGCACGGCGGACTACATTTCCCATCATGCCCAGCACTGCGGTCCTCACTAAACAAAAAAGGAAGTCGATTCCTTCACCTGGATCCCCGCGGCCCCGGGGGAGGGAGGGGCCGGGACCGCCGACTGCGTTGGAGACTTTTCACTAAGTTCCTGGTCAGACGTGGTGTGTTTGTGTGTGTGCTTCTAAGTTACACTGCACTGGTTCAGCCTTCGGTTGCTTTTCATGAAACCAGCATTGTTTGAGCCTATGAGAAACTCGTTCTATGTCTTCAGCTCGATAGATTTTGTTTAATTTAAAAGCCTTTTGTTGTAAAAAGGTCGGGTTCGTCTACAACCCCCCTGGGTTTCTGCCATAAGCACCATGTGTACTCCAAAACAAGTTGCCAACCCATCCTTCCCCGGCCCTTCTCCCTCATTCCCCTGTATTTTTGTGCATACTGAATTGTATATCACCGGGTAAAACTGTTCAGATTATTTGTTTAAATTTATAATCTTAATAAAAAGTCAATTATAGAAGATGATGGTGCCTTGTTTTCAGAGCGGCCTGGGGGTGTAGAGAGGATAGATGAGGTGGGGAGAGACACACACCCCCACGCAAACCCCAGCTCTCAGACTAGGCTTGGGCGGGAGGAATCTGCCCACATCCGCATGGCAGGGGAGGGGGGCAAGGGGTGGAAAAACCTGGGGATGATGCCGGTGTCACGCGCCTCTAGTACCCCTTCCCGTCCGCGGGACCTGCCCCCACAGGAACGGGCCACCCCAGGGTCTGCAGCAGGAAGCTAAACTAGCCTTCAGCAGATTTCTTGCCCACCCAGGGGCGCAGGGTCTGGTCGGCTCCGAATCTGAGCTCGCCATGACGAGGGGGAGCAGTGGAGAAACGCCGGGGGGCTGCTGGGCCACCCACACTCCCCACCCCGCGCCGGTGTCCTCACGTCCGCACGTCTAGAGAGCTGCAACTTGGGGAAGTTTTTCCTTTTCCTTTTTTTTTTTTTTTTAAGTTGAGTTTGTTATCACTGCTCGGTGCCACTTGGTGGTGTGCTGGCGGCGTCTCCCTCCCTCCTCGCGCCCCTCCCCTCTCCCTCCCTCCCTCCCTCTTTTTCCTCCCCAGTGGATGGAAGCAGGAAGGCTTCAGGCGCGCTCTCCGCTCTGACCACCTACGGAATGACCTCAGAGTGGGAGAATGTGCCAAGGGCCCCGAGAAAGCTCGCCTTTTCCCCACTGGAACCAAATTCACATCTGGAGCCGCGGCTCGGGCCCGGGGGCGCGCTGGGTGGTTCAAGCTTTGCAAAGAGGGAATGGGGGGGGGGCGGAAAGCAAAGCGCATCTTCCTGTTTTTTGATACTGGCTCTCTCGGTGTCTGTCTGTCTCTGGCTGTCTCCCCGAGGCTCACTCCATCTTGCCCCTGCCCTCCTCCTTGATGCGGGAGCTTGCAAGACCTCTCATGCTCCCCACCCCAGCCTTCACGCCTCCCGCAGAGAGAGGAGAGGCTGCGGCCCGAGAGTCTCCCATCCTAGAATCTGAGAGGGGGATGCCAGCTAGTCTTAGAGGCCTGCGCGGTTCTGGGGCCCAGTGTCGCGCGAGGCGAAGTTCTCCGGAGCGCGAGGGGTTGCGAAGGTCCGCGTTGGGGTGGGGGACGAGGGAGGCTCTGGAGGCGTGCGTTATGGAGAAGACAGACACCTTCACACACACACACACACACACACACACCCCTAGGGCTGTTATTTCGGCCTCCCAGGGGAGAAGTGCAGAGCTGCTGGGGAGGGGTTACAGTGCGTCTACCCGCTCCCCATTTTTTCCTTGCAAGTCCAAGGAAATAGGTGTTTGATGCACGGTTTTGGTTCCATCCACCAAGCCAGTTGCCAGAGCTCCCCCTAGCGCCGCTTCGAGGGCTCTGCAGAGGTTGCGGCTGGGAGTGGGCGAGGCACAGCCGGGGGCGGCCGGGCTGCTGGGAGCTGCTCTCAGCCCACCAGGGGCTCAGAGCCGCGTCCGGTCCCAACCCTGGCTGAGGCGGGGCCCCGCGATAGCTTGCGTCCGCACTCCTGGCCCTCGTCGAGGAGGGGCACGTGGTCTACCGCCTTTGTTGGGATCGTGGAGCTGGGCTTGAGAAGGGACAGACTACGGGGCGTGAGAAGTCCCTGCAGGTCCCTGGGATCCCCATGGCAAAGGCGTGTAGGTCGTGAACTCCGAGATGAGAGCTCTGAACTCATCTGGACCCTGAACCAGTGTTCTCCTCCCTTCCGCCAGGTTTTCTGAGCTTGAGCTGCGCCAAGAGACTCAGGCATGTCGGGGTCGAGATCGCGTGAACCCGAGGCACGGGGATAGAGGACTCTAGGAGCACGCGGAGGAGAAGTGTTGTCCCCACGCCCCCTATCTGGGCCCAGGGACCTTGGGCAGGCACACAGAGGGTCAATGCGGTGACCAAAATACGCCCGTGACCCCCAACAAATCCCAATGGCAATTTACATCCCCCAGAGAGCCACTCCACACAACACAGTAATACACCCTTACAGTCCCATACTACCCTGCGCGCCACACGGCGGACCACACCGGGCCAAACACACTGTCCCAGAGACACAGCACTCCAAGCGGTATCCTCCCTCCACTCAAAACCCCCGGGGCGCTAACACAGCACACAACATGAGGGAGACTGATGCTCTTGTACGCAGCACAACAGAGAGCGATGTTGGGTCCCGGGATATAGGATGCCTGACCTCAAGGATGCTGGCAAAACTAAAAGAAGGACCCAAACCCCACAAGAGCGGCCCCCACCCTGCAGGACTTGGGGCTGCTCCTTGAGGAGGTGGGGGACACCCCAAAGAGCAGTGAGGGGGAGCTTCCTGAGAATGGTAGCTCCTGGCAAGGCCCTGCAGGTTAACCACCCTCTCCCTCTCTCATACGCACATCCTCCAGCTCCTGAGACGGCACAGGTCCTGCTGCCCTTGATACAAGGTGTAGGGCTCAGCCAGGCTCCAAGCCGCTCACCCAGCAACGTGGAGCTGCTGGGATGACAGTTCAGAGCCTCTGAGAGCTGCAGGCTGCCCTCCAGAGAAGCCAGGGGCTGGGAATGCCCAGGGCACCCAAGTGGGCTGTCGGGCAGGGCACTGAAATCTGGGAGCTTCTTTGCCTATGTGCATGCACCCGTGTGTGTGTGTGTGTGTGTGTGTGTGTATCAGAGTGAGAGACACATGTGCCTGCATGTTCCCTCTGGAGCAGGGCATACCCACCAAAGGCTGGGTCTCTCTCTCTCTCATCATTTACCCGATGCACATTTCTAGAGAGAGTCCACTTGGTGCCCAACCTGTGCAAACCCTGAACTCCCCAACACAAATCTATATAATCCCTTTATATAGATTAGCTCATTTAATTTCCCCAAGTGCCCTCTGAGGTAGATACTGTTAGCTTCCTTGTTTTAGAAATAAGAAAACTTGCCCAAGGTCACACAACTGAGAAGTGGCCAGTCTCTGCCTGCCAGAGCTCACAGTCTAGGAGGGAGAATTTTCATATACTACAATGCAAGTCGGCATTTGAGCCCGATGGTATTTAAATGTTGTTGTTGTTGTTAAGGTGCCATCAAGTTGGCTCTGACTCATAGCAACCCTACATACCACAGAAGGAAACACTGCCCGCTCCTGTGCCAGCCTCACAATCCTTGCCATACCTGAGCCTACCGTTGCAGCCACTATTTAAATAATAATACAGATTAATTGCAGCTGACTCGAAGCTGGGTCTGGGATCTATTCAGGCATGAACCAGCAGGTTGGGAATACACTCCCCAGTACTTCATGGTTTGGATCCGAGGGACAAGGGATGAGGAGACAAAAAGGACAGTAGTGTCTGTGTCCCACCCCATCCAAGACAAAGACTCTGGTGGTGCCAGGGTTCAGCAACACAACAGGAACCAGCTGGGGCAAACGTAAGATTTATTGGCTCATGGCACTCAACTATGAGGTGAGCTGGCTTAGGCACAACTGAACCCAGGGACGAATCTTCTCCAGGACTCTCTCTCTCTGTCTCCTGCAACTCTTTTTGAACTTAAACTTTGACTGCAGACCCACTTCTTACTACAGTGGCAGAAGGCAGCTCCTGTGTTCCCATCTCACAGCCTCATCACCCAAGAGGTGGCCTCTTGCCTTGTTCTCAACTCATAAAATCCCAGGGAAGGATTCCGTCATGTCTAAACCCAATCCCGTCCCAAAGCCTATGGCCAGGGTTGAAGGGTGCTTGGCAGTCCCCTCTGGAAGCTCATGTTGAACATGGGCCGAGAAGGTGGCACTCTTCTCTCAGAGATGGGACAAACCAAGGATGTCCTCCAGTGAATGAGACTGCAAGTAAAAAGCAACATCTTCACATGCATCTTGGGAAGATCCAGGGTGCAGTGAGAGCTGCTTCGGGGCCTGGGTGATTAAGTGCAGCCAACACAGCTCTGGGGAAGGAGCACTCTCCCTGCTCCTGGCCAGCACAGTGAGGCTCCAGGGCCATCTGTCCCTCCCAGGTCTGCCACTCAGGACTCACCAGGGCAGGGGACCGGCGTCTCCCAGAAGGCTCCATGGCAGGGACAGCAGCAGGGACTACTCTCAGGGGACTTAGGACCGTGGATATTCATAAGGAGGCCAAAGTGGAAGAACATGGCTGGGAGCATGTGTGGTTTCTCCAGGTACTCCCAGATATAAGTGAAAAAACCCTTTGGAGGGAGGCTGAGATCCCCATGAGATAGGCTGGATGGAGGGAAAGAGGGATCATGCTGAGGTTGACATGGCCACCTTGACATGGTGGGGGTACCTGGGGTACAGGTAATATCATCTATACTCACGTGTAGAGATCAAAGACTGAAAAGAAGCTCAAAAATGGTGGAATGGCTATTAGTCAGTGAGGGTATTATAGACGACCCTTATTTTATTGTTCATACATTTCTATGTTTTCCAAATTTTCTACTATGAGCATGTACCACTTTTATATTTAGAAGAAAAAATTAACACTACACTTTTCAGAGAAAAATGCTACGTGACAGGTGTTAGAGTCAGTACACAGCATGCTGTGGAGCAGAGGAGGGGCAGGCTCGTTACAACCCCTGAGACAGAAAATTCTCACCAAAATGCTACATTAACCAGAATCCACCCTCCTGCGATCCGTTTTTATTAAAAAGAAGTAGGAGACAACATTCAAGCTCGTCTCGAGGACCTTGTTGAGGTGGCATTCTGGGCGGAGCCATGTTCATTCTCGCTTTTGACCCCTGCCCCAGCTCTGCCTAGTCCTACCCGTCAGTCACCACAGGATGATTTGTTCAGAGTTGCTGATTTTGGAGCAAGGTGGGTGGCAAGAGGCAAGCACACTTGGGAAATATTTTCAGCAATCTGGGCTGAAACTAAAGAGGAAGAAGCAAAGCTTACTAGAAAGAGCACTGGACCAGGAGTTGGGAGACCCAGGGGTGGTTCTGGCTTGGCCACAGACTGACCTTGGGTTCTGGGGTGAGTCACTTCCCTTTCAGGCCCACATACCCACATCTAAAAAACAGAGAGAGGAGAGAAGGTCTTAAAGCAGCTTTGAAGCTCTCAACATTGAAAAAGCAACCATTGCTTCCAGCTTTCTGTTGATATGAGGCTTTGTGTTGAACCAGAGTTAGGAAAAAATACAGGCATCAGAATTGAGTCCATGTGTAGCACTGAGCACGGTCAACGGCCTGTTTCATTCACTTACTCAATAAATGCATTCATTCATTCAAACATCTCTTTAGTATCTATATATGCCACTACTATGCTAGGTGTCAAGAATGCAGTCATGAGGAAGACACACAAGGGCCCTGCCTTCATGGCACTTGTATTATTGTGGGGAGGCAGAAAATAAATAAGTAAACTAATAAACAATTAGATATGTACTGTGGAAAAATAAAAACAGGGAAATGGGACTAGCATGGAGGGGGAGAACCATTTTAGATTTGGTGATCAGAGAAAGCCACCTTGAGGTGATATTTGAGCCAAGACTTGAAAGAACCAGCTATATAGTCAGTAGAGCAATAGCTATGATGCAGTAACAAAGTAAGTCCCAAATCTCAGATTTCACACAACAAAAATTTATTTCTTGACCATAAAAAGTCCCATTAAGTCAGACAACTTTAAAAAAAAAAGGAGAATTTACTATGATTTGGGTGAAAGTTTACAGAGCAAATTCAGTTTCCACATAGCAGTTCACACACATTTTGTTTCATGACAGTGACGGCAGTCCCCACAATGTGACAACTCTCTTCCCACTTCCTCTCTTACTTACCTCTTCCCTGTGTCCTTCCCTATGCATTCCTGCCACCTAAGCTATCTCCCTGTGCAAATACTGCCCTTCTGATCTCCCATGGTTGACTGTTCTAAGGAATGTACCTACCTGGTGTAAATGTTCACCTTATATGCCTATCTATTGTTTGGCAGGAAGCCACAGGAGTTAGTTCAATACCAGGCCTAAGGAGTGACTAGGGGCCATAGTCTCAGAGGTTTCACCAGGCTCTATCAGACCTATAGGGCGCTCCAGTAGCATAAGTGCCTAAGGCACTTGACAGCTAACCAGAAGGCTGGCGGTTCAAACCCACCAGCCACTCCTTGGAAGGAAGATGGGGCAATCTACTTCTGTAGTGATACTGCCTCAGAAACCCAAGGAGGGGTCACTATGAGTCTCTGACTCAGGCACATAACAACAACATCAGACCTGTAAGCCTGGTCTTTTTAATGTAAATCAGACAACTTTTATAGGCAGCTGTGCTCCATGTGGTGACTCAGTGATTCAGGGTACTTCTCTGTCACCATAAGACTTCCAGACTCAACTCAACAACAAAGAAAGCTAAGAAAGCTACGGAGGTTCTGCAAGGAAGCATTGTTCCTTACACTCACAGCCCATTGGCCAGAACCAGTTTCATGACCGTGCCTATCTGGAAGGGGAAGTGACCCACATATGGGTAGATACTAGAAATCCTTTTACACCGGCTAGACAGAATGATCATGGAAGAGCATTCCAGGCAAAAGGAACAACAGCGCAGAGGCTAAACACAGTAACTGATTTGGTGTGTTCAAGGAGCCAAAAAAAGGCTTGCACGCCTAAGGCAGAGGACAAGGGAGAAAATGGCAGGAGATAGGATCACAAGAGGAGGCAGGAATGGGTTCACTTTGGCCCTTGGTGACTATGGTAAGGTGTGAAAATGGTCTTCTAAGTGCAGTGGATGAGAGTTCAGTATCTGGCATTAGAGACCCGACCTCACAGGTCTCTGCAGCTTTGCCACTCACTGTACGACGTGAACCAACCAACACTCTGATCTTCCCAAGACTGTCTCCTCTTAGGGGATCCAGAGGATTCAGTTCGCTCTATGATGAGACTTCTGGCAAGCACTCAAGAAACAGTACCAATTCTTAGTGTTACAGAAACTCATTTCCTTCCTTTCCCCAGGTCAGTGGAAGAGAAGGTGCCTGCAGGTTGGGGGACCAGCATACACAGAGTCTGGGTCAGCTGCCCCAACCAGCTTTCCTGGTTGTACTTGTGGCCAGGCTGGGGTCCCAGGCCAACCCAGAGTCTGTCCTTCTTCCCAGTGAACTGAGCCCATGGGCGCATACATCTGAGGAGCTCTCAACAAGGAGAGAGGGTAGAAGTGGGGTCCCAGGACTGGGTGAGGGTTCCTCGGGCAAAATTCCTCCAAGTTGATGAATATAGGTTGAGTGAACGTGGAATGTCAGGCAGAAGGCCAAGGCCCAAAGGGCTTCCCGGAGTCACCCCTACCCAGGGCACACACCCATCCCAAGCCAGGCTCATGGTTCAAAGACACACAGACTTGAATCTAAACCTGGCTCCACTGCTTTCTAAGTGTCCGCTGGCTCTTTGCTTCACCTCACTGAGCCTCAGTTTCCCCATCAACAAAATGAGGATGTCCATGAGAGTATCCACCTATGCAGTGAGGAGGGTTCCCCGGCACTGTGCCCAGCACACAGTAAGTGCCCAGTAAACAAGAGCTGCCATATTCTTATCAATCAGCTCTGCCCAGATATTAACCGTGCACCAGCAAAACGCAGGACTCTTTCCCCACTGACTCTCTCCTGTTGGACAAAATCAATTACCTAAGAAGCAAGAAGCTTCCCTTTTCCCATAAGAACCAGTCAAGACCTTTCTACTCTAGGAAGGGGAGGAAAAGGGAGGAAGTGTCCTATAAACTTTGCTAAGGTTTTGTGTCTTTCCATAAACTGGCACTTTGGTTTAAAGAAAAAAAAAAAAAAGTTAATCCTCAGGAAGGTATTTGAGTAGCTGCAGGGCCTGGCTGTACCTAACAGATACAGGGAAGGTCAACACTGACTCAGTTCCTATTTAGCTATTTCATTTAGGAGAGCAATAAATGGTTAGTGGTTGGATGAATGAATGAGTGAGTGGGTGAAAGAATGAGTGCAGTGAGTACTGTTACATGGTTGGCAGGGACTATGCAAATTGAGTGACTTATGGTCCACTGAGGGGACTGATCACTTTACTATACAAGTTGAATGATTTGGGCTCTCCTGAGGGGATTGGTCAGTTCATGGTCCTGGCAGGAGGTCCTGGTAGGACTTGAAATTGACAAGGAGGCTTCCATGAAGGCCAATCCCACAGACGTTTGGGGAGATCTCACTACCACCAACAAAAGTCTGTAGAGGAGTATGGCCTTCTGTGGTAGTTATGTTTGTGTGTCAACTTGGCTGGGCCTGGCTGAGTGGCTGGGCAGCTGGTGGTAGTTATTCCCCATGATGAGACTGGCAATCAACTCCATGGTGGAATCTACCACAAGCAGCTGAGTAGCTGCTTTTGGGATGTGGTCTGTTTCCTGTATATAAGGAGAAACTTTGAGAATGTTTCTAGCATATGGCATGTTTGGACCCTGCATGTAGATGTGTCGTTCCTCAGAAGCCTGCTATGCTTGGGACTTACAATGGACCTAAGTTATTGGCCTGCCATGTGGTTTGGTAACATCAGGACTCTGCCCTTTTTACTTGTCAACCTTGGGGTTTCTCAGCCTCAGCAGCCAGTTGAAGAAATGCCTCTAGCTCCAGTGGGCCAGGAACAGGAGGCAGAGCTGGACCCCAAGGTTGAGGGGCTTTCACCCAGCCCCTAGAGCCTGGCATTTTGAACTTGGACTTAAAGCCTCCAAATTGTAAGAATAAACTCCTGTTTGTTAAGGCCATCCCATTTGTGGTATATTCCTATCAGAGCGGCACTAGGTAACCAGAACACCTTCCCTGCACTGAAAATCTAGACCCTGAAGAAAAGAGCAAACACTGAAGATGGCGCAAGTTGGTGAATGTTGGTGGACTTGCCAGCTCATGGAGTGAGAGTTGAGTGCCTTTGGGCAGAAGGTTTGACAGGATAGTTAAAAGAGCTGTAAGTAACACTTGCCCATGCAGAGCAGAAGCCTGAGTGTGCCCCGTTTAGGGGTTGTCTCAGAGGATTCTGTGCAGGGGTCTTCCTACAACAGGGCAGATGAAGATGCCTCTGGGCAGGACGCTTGTCAACAGAGCTTAAAGACTGTGACACTTCCCTGTTACAGGCCACATGTGTGCCCAGGCAGAAGCTGCATGCATCCCCCCTGTGGGCAGTGGGAGCCTGGGTAGCATAGTGCCAAGAGACCTCCGCAGGCCTGAGTGGCTTTGTAGGTGCTAGAAGCAGAGGCTTAGAAGAACGTAGTGGCAGGGCTCGGGAGAGACTGTGGAGGGGTCTTCCTGCTAGCGAGGCAAGGCCCAGCGAGGCCCAGCAACAGAGCAGAAGCCTTGGGCAGCATGGTGGTAGCTGGAGACAGCAGTTACATAAACACAGTATCTGACCTGAACCAAGGTGTGCGTACCCAGCAACATGAGAACGAACATGGGTAATTGGGCAAGGGTAAGCATTTCTCCTTTTGAGAATCTGATGTTACTGTTTACTGTTTGCTTCCTATGAATAGTAATAATGCCTTTCACTTTGCCAACACTGTGTGTCTCATGTGTCCAGCTCAATCATAGATGAACATAGCACCCACAGACTGGTTCATGCCAGTGGGTGTATGTGTTTCATTCCTAGATGTCTTATGGCTGCCTGGAAGTTTGAAGCATAGCCTGTCTGCATGTGCAATGCAGACAGACATATACCTACGGTGGATGAATGAATAAATGGGTGAATAAATGAATAAATGAGTGGATGAATGAATGAATGGATCTATTCGAGGGAGTGACTTAAAGGAAAACATTCAGTGAGAAATTGCTCCAGTTTGATCTCCCTGCATCAGGCACTTCCCCAGCCCCATGCCCCAGAGTCTCTTAACCCTTCCCCCTCCTGTCCCACAACCCCGTCATTTCTTGATGCTTCTTGTACACTGCCATGCACCCTTCCCACTCTTGTTCCCCAGCTCCCAGAGCCCAGCAGAACACCTGCCCTCCCAACACCATATGGAACACGAGGGTCTCCTTTGGCACCCACATAGATCAGCCTGGGGAGACCTGGGAAGGCTGGAGGATAAAGCATCCCTTGTTCAAAAGGAGAAATTGAGTCCTGAAACAGATAAGGGACATGGTGAAGGAACGGAAAGGATCCATGTGGGAAAGGCGCCAATGAGACCTCTAAGTGGCCTACAGCCATTCAAAGTGGATGGACAGTTGCAAGACTCTTTAAATTAAGAAAGGTATGCAGGTATCCAAATTCCCAGACCGGGCCTCAGAAACTCCGTAAAAGCTGGCAGAGGGCATTTATTGGCTCAGAAACTGGGAAGACCATGGGTGTTCATGCTTTGAGTAAAGCTGGATCCAGAGGCTCACATGGTATCATCAGGGCTTGCTCATCCATCTCCTGGTCTTCCTGTCACTCCTTGGCCTCTTGGCCAGGGCCTGCTTCATGGGTGGGCACCAGAGCAGCTGCCCAGGGCCCCATGTTCAAAATGACCCCATGCTCTGCATTTGCCATCTTGAAATTCTTAATAGTTTTATCTTAGAGTTTGTGTTTTATAAGTGAAATCCTATGAGACAATAGCGCATGCACCAGGAGCTTGGCACTTCTACTCATGTACGGATCTACCTCTTACCACCTCCCTGCCTCCCTGAGACAAGTTCTCTGACCTCCAGCAAGCACCTTCCTGCTTCCCTCACCCCCCTCCAGTGACCATTGCCATCCTCTATCCTCAGAAGGGGCCTGGGCATAGACATAGGAAGAGTTGAACTTAGAGCCATGTGGCCAGCAGCATTGCAGGGTGTGGTGGTAGTCACCGCTGCCCTGGGTGGACTGGATCACAGCTCATCTGGTGGTTGATAGAGGCCGTGGCTAGGCAAGGAGAACCTCTCACCCACTCCCCAATCCACATACACCGTCTGCCACAATTGGGCAGCAAGTCTGTGGGAAGCGGAGGTGCTTGGCTCAACTTCCCCAGATCCCAGCTCTGGCCAGAGCTTGGCACATCATTCTGTTGCTGGCGGGAGAAGGGATCCAGCAGCTGTTAGATAACAGTGAGTGTGCCTGCAGGGAGGGGTGGGTGGTCTGCACGGCTCCTCCTCTGCAGGGAGCCCCCTTCTTCCTTGTAGCCTTCCAAGAGTGGCTGGTGTCTGTCTTTTCCCGCCAGCTGGAGGCACTCTCCAGGATGAGCTACAAAATACAAACTATAATGTCTGTGATTCTGCATATGATTACATGCTCTGATACTTAACATTTAAAATATTGTGCCATGACAAAGATGAACAGTAAACTTCTTGCTAACCATGTAACATTTTAATTCTTTACTTAGAATGACATTAAATAGCAAATAAAAAAACACTGTGATGGTGGACATATGACATTACGCATTTGTTACAACCCAGAGGACTACTGTACAATACAAAGAGTGAACCCCAGTGTAAACTATGGACTTTAGTTAATGCATCAATGGTGGCTCATTACGTAACAATTTTATCACAGGTGAGATGTTAAGAGAAAGAATTGCGTTGGGGAGGAGGTAGGGAACTCTGTATTTTCTGCACAATTTTTCTGTAAACATAAAACTGCTTTTAAAAATAAAGTCCATTGGAAAAAATAAAAATAAAACAAGACAAAAAAACAGTAAGTTAAGGGAGAAATTGAGAAAGGACAAAACATTTTATGTACCATCAATGGCACTTGTTTCTGGTTTTTGAACAAGGAGTCCCACGTTTTCATTTTGCACTGGAGCCCAGAAGATGAAGCCAGTCTTGCCACAGCAGCCCAGCACAACATCTAAGCTCAGCAACTCTAACAGAAGGGGCAGTTTCCCCAAAAGCTTCAACAGAAAGTATCAGGGCTGACTATCATTGGCACAGCCTGGGTCACATGCTCATTCCTGAACCAGTCACAGTGGAAGAAGAGGTAGGGCCCCTATGATTGGTCAGGTCTGGGCATGTGATTAGAAGGCTAAGATTAGGAGGCTAATGGGTTCCCTATATGGAAAAGGGATTCTGTTCTCAGAGGAAAGGGGGTTGCTGTCCTTCCTCTATGCATCCCCCTCATGTTTTGTTTAAAAAACAGACAATACCAGCTGGGCATGAGAGGGCAACTTAATTCCAGCCTTCTGGTTCACATCTCCTTAGTCTCTTTTGCTGGATTCTTCCTCTAAATGCTGGTGTCTTATCTAGTGCGGCTATAACAGAGATACCAAAAGTGAGTAGCTTTAGTGAACAGAAATTTATTTTCTCACAGTTCACCCCCCTGCCATCGAGTAGATTCTAACCCAAAGTGACCCTAAGGGCAGAAGAGAACTGCCCCAAGGTGTTTCCAAGGCTGTAAACCCTTACAGAAGCAGACTGCCTCATCTTTCTCCCATGGAGTGGCTGGTGGGTTCAAACCATCAATCTTTTGGTTAGCAGCACAAAGCTTAAACCACAGAGCCACCAGGGCTCTATCTCACAGTTTAGGAGACTGTTGTTGTTGTTATGTGTCGTTGAATCGGACCCAACTCATAGCAACCCCTCCTTGGTCTTCTGAGGCAGTATCACTACGGAAGTAGATTGCCCAACCGGCTGGTGGGTTTGAACCACCAGCCTTTTGGTTAGCAGTCAGGTACCTTAGGCACTAGGCTAAGAAGTCTGAATTCAGCGTGCAGGCTGTAGGGGAAGCCTTCTTCTGTTGACTCTGGAGGAAGGTCCTTGTTTCCTCTGAGCTCTGCTCTTGGACAGTCTTCACGGGGTTTGGCATCTCTCTTCCCCCATCTCTGCTTGCTAGCCTGCAGTGTATCTCTTTTATATCTTTGAGATATCTCTTCCATATCTCAAAAGAGATTGACTCAAAATACACCCTACACTGATCATGTTTTATTAACATAACAAAGACAACTCATTCCCAAATGGGATGGATTATAACCATGGGCATAAAGGTTAGGATTTACAACACATATTTTAAGGGACATACTTCAATCCATAACAGCCAAGGAGCCTCTGTTCCTGTTACCTTCTCTTGAAGAAGAAGCTCTTGCAATCCTCTCAACCCACTGACAACTTCTATGTCTCCAGCCAGGACCTCCACCCTGAACACAGCTCAAGGGTCCCACCACCTGTGCCTGTCTGACATCTCCTTTCAGGGTATTGGGCATCTAACAGCTCACCTGTCTGGAACCAAACCCCTGAGGTCCACCCCAACATCTGCTTACCCTCCTATCTTTTCCATGCAGCAAGTAGCTCAGGCCAAAATCATCATCCACCAACTTGCTCTGGTCAAACCTTTCAGAACCATCCAGACCCCTTTCCTCACAAACTCAGATCCAATTCATCAGCAAATTGTCAGCTTTCTCTTCAGACTGGATTCAAAACCCCCTCTTCTCACTATCATCACCTCTGCTCTCTTGTGGTCCAGCCACATGGAGCATTACTGCATTATGTCCTAACTGGTTCTGCGGGTATAGTGCCTAAGGCATTTGACTGCTAACCAGAAGGCTGGCACTTCAAACCCACCAGCCACTCCTCGGAAAGAAGGTTGGGCAGTCTACTTCCATAGAGATCCTTGGAGACCCAAGGAGGGGTCACTATGAGTCGGATCCAACTCGACGGCTGTGAGTTTGCTTTGGTTTTGGGTTAGTCTTCCTGCATTCCTACTGCCCATTCTCCTCCTCTCTATTCTATTTCAGTATAAATTATGTCAAATCATGGCATTCCCCAACTCAAAATTTCCCCGTAGTATAAATGTTTAAAACCGGTTGGGGGATGGGGTGGCTAATTTGTAGCATTTGCCAGTTGCCATGGTGTAAATTCTCCCATCTTGACCACTTTCAAGCTACTGACGTGACATCGTTCTATGTAAAGTGGGAAAGAGATTCGCATAATTGGCTCTCGCAAGCCAGTCTGAGCAACTCCAGCACACCACTCCTCTCATTCCCCTTGGGACAAAATACAAAGTCCTTACTGGGGACTACAGGCCCTCCATGGTCTAACTCTCCACTGGTTACCTCTCCACTCACCCCTACCTCTCCCCATCTCTCAACATACTCCAGCCTCCTTACTGTGTCTCAGGAGAACACAAGCTGTTCTTACCTCAGGGCCTTAGTATGTACTGATCTGTCTGCCAGAAATGCTCTAGTCCAGATCTTTCATGGCTACCTCCCTCACTTCACTCGGATCTCTGCTCAAATGTAAACCTGACTACCCCCTCTAGAACAGCACCCCTCCATCACAACCATCTTTCTTTTTTGTCATAGCTTTTTATCGCTGCCTGGTGTTTCACTGTATTTATTCGTTCATTTGTCTGTCTTCCTAACCAGACTGTGAACTCCAAAGGGCAGAGAGTTCTTCACTTTGGCACTCTGTCCCCAGCACCTGCAGAGAACAGTGTTTGGCACATAGTTGTTGTTGTTGTTAGTTGCCATCGAGTTGGCTCCAAATCATGACGACCGTATGTAAAACAGAACAAAACATTGCCTAGTTTTTGTATTTGAGTCCATTGTTGCAGCTATTGTGTAGTGCCTTCCAATGTAGGAGACTCATCTTCCAGCACTCTATCACACAATGTCAGCCAGTGGTCCATAAGATTTTCACTGGCTAATTTTTTTAAATTTTATTGTGATTTTGGTGAAACGTTACAAATTCATTTTCAATACAGCAGCTCCTATACACTGTCTCATGACATTGACTGCAATTTCCCACAATGCAATAGCTCCCCTCCCACTTCCTCCCCATAGCCACCTCTTCCTTGTGTCCTTCCCTCCCTGCACTCCTTCCCCCAGCTCTCTCCCTGTGCATACACAGCCCTTCTATTCTCCCATGATTGATCTCTCCAAGGAGTGTATCTATCTAATGTAAATGTTCAGCTCATATGCCTGTCTTGTTTAGCTGGAAGCCACAGGCGTGGGTTTAATTCCAGACCTGAAGGGCAGTTAGGGGACAGTCTCAGGGGTTCCACCAGGTTCTATCAGACCAGCAAACCTGGTCGTTTTTTTAAATGATTTTGAGTTTTGTTCCACATTGTTCTCCCACTCCACCCAGGATCTCCTACATAGATCCCCCTCTGAGTTATTGACAGTGGTAGCCAGGCACCGTCTAGTTCTTCTGGTCTCATAGTCATATAGGCTGAGGATCACATGGTGTACCACTCGCTTGGACTAATTGTTTCCATGCATCTTTGGTTTTCTTCATTCTTCTTTGCTCTGGGCAACGAGAGACCCATTGTTGCAACCAGATGGCTGCTTGCAAGCTTTTAAGATCCCAGTTGCTGCTTGTTATTGGCTAATTTTTGGAAGCAGATCACCAGGCCTTCCTCTGGTCTTAGTCTAGGCCCATAGTAGGTGCTCAGTGAACTTTGGTTGGCTGAATGAACATGTTCCTGTGGGTAATGCAGACACTGGGAACATGGCTGTAAATGAGTTGCAGGCCCCATCAATGAAGCCCACCCACAGCCACATGCTGAGGCAACAGAGATGGCGAAAAGGGTGGGGGCAGAGAAGTGTCCCTGAGATGACAGGGCACAGAGGAGGCTTCTCAGAGGGGGAATTAGGTCAGGCTTTGGTGGATAAGCAAGAGTATGAAGGTGGGAGGGCATGGGCAGAGTAGAGACAGGCTCCAGAGGAGGCTTAATAAAGTGTGGAGAGGCAAGCAAGGGGAGCCCCACTGTTCCCAGATGGCTTGAGGGCCAGGATGAGCACTCAGCCTTCATCTTGCTATGTCAGGTGGCCCCTGTAGAGCACCCAAAGCAGGGTGGACAGCAGAAGGTCAGGGGTCTAGAGGATGGAGTTCTGAGGGTCTTTGTCATTATGTTTAGAGTTGCAGGGTGTGGGAGAGCGGGAAGGTCAGAGGGGCCAGACCTCACAGTGGTTTTCTTCAGTTCCCAGTGAGAAGCCCCTTGAGGAATGTGAATGGATTCTCTTGGAGTCACTCAGATGGAGCCCAGGTTATCCAGGGCAGAGGATAGGAGGTGGTGCCACAATGACCACTCAGAGCTGACAGCAACTGGGGCTAAGATGGCCACAGGGTGTGGAGGGTAAAGGAGACAGCTTTGGGTTGTAATCTCAATGAAGACTCATGACAGCCACTGGCAGGTTAGATTTTAGGGGTGGAGGGGTGGAGGAAAAGGGGGAATTAAGGATAAAGCCTGGAATTGGGGCCTGAGACGAGCGGCCTGGGCCTGGGGAGAACCAGAAAGCTGTTGTTGGCCACGATCAGTTAACAACACTGCAGAGGTGAACGAGCACGTGAGGCCATGAGATTGGACGGAGTGGAGGTGGGAGCAACTCTGGAAGCAGGGCCTAGGGTCAGCAGCCAGCAACAGGGATGATACCACTACCAGGTCCAGACGCCCCTCTGTACCTCAGAGCCTTCCCAGGGGGTCCCCACTGCTGGGGACCCTCACCCTGCCTGCAGAGAAACCTCAACAGTCGTGGCCCTGCACACCCACCACCTTGATGACCCAGCTCTTACTGACGGGTGTCCCATGTGTCCTCTGGAGACCTTCATGAGGGAGAAACTCCATCTGCCTCTGTGTCTGCTGTACTAAGCATTTCCTCAGAGCTTAGCACAGGGCCTGGCACAGTAGGTGCTCAATAAATATTCACTGGAGGAATTAATGACCCTAGTGGTGAAAATGCCCAGTGAGGACCAGCAGCCCGGGTTTGAGTACCACTTGCCAAGGAAGTCCTTACCCCTCTGTTGTGAGTTGAACTGTGTCCTTCAAAAAAATACATTGATGTCCTAGCCTCCAGTACCTATAAATGTCACTGCCTGGAAATAGGGTCTTTGCAGATGTAACCAAATCCAAATAAGGTCATACTGGATGAGGAAAACCAAATCAGTTGCCATCAATTCCAACTCATGGTGACTCCTGTGTTGTGGAGAAGAACTGCACTCCGTGGGTTTTTAAGGCTCTGTGACCTTTCAGAAGCAGATAGATCACCAGGCCTTTCTTCTGAGATGCCTACGAGTGGATTCAAATCACCAACCTTTTGGTTATTAGTCAAGAACTTAACTGTTCGTGCTTCCCAGGTACTCCATATTGGATTAGGGCAGGCCCTAATCCAATAGCTGGTAGTCTTACAAGAAGAGGGAAATTTGGACAGACTTATAGACACAGGGAAGAAGGCCGTGTGAATATGGAGACAGAGATCGAAGATGCAAACCAAGCGACATCAAGGATTGCTGACAGTCGCCAGAATCCAGAAGCGGTAAGGAAAGGGTCCTCCCCTGGAACCTTCAGAGAGAGCACAGCCCTGCGGACACCTGGACTTCAGATTTCTAGCCTCCAGACTATGAGAGAAGGCATTTCTGTTGTTTTAGGCACCCAGGCTGGCGGTTCAAACCCACAGGCCACTCCTCGGAAGGAACGTTGGGCAATCTACTTCCCTAGTGATACTGCCTCAGAAACCCAAGGAGGGGTCGCTATGAGTTGGGTCCGACTCGACAGCACATAACAAGTTTCATGGTAATTTGTTACAGCAGCCCTAGGAAACGATTACACCCTCTGGGCCTAAGACACCACATGCCCACTCCATAGGGCAGCTCGTGAAGACTGAATGAGAGGGTGCAGACAAAGCTCCGCATCATATGCTTCCCACTTAACGAATCATACAACCACCTCTGTGAGGATGTGTACCTACCCCAATCCATACAGGAGGAAACTGAAGAGGAGCGAGATCATGTAATTAGCTCAAGGTCACGCAGTGAGAAGTGCAAGAGCTGCCTCCAGAGCCCACACAGGCCTGACCACTGCACTCTCCACCCCTTGCAGACTGTAGGGAGCCAGCTCCCACCCTTAAACCCAGGCAGCAGAGTCTTCTTCCAGCAGAGGTCTGAGTAGCCTCATCTGGCCTGTGGCCACCCAACCTGCCAATTCCCCCTGTGGCCGGCTCCAGCTATCCATGGATTTGGGCTTTGGGTGTCTCTGCAGTGTTCCTTCTGAAAAGCCCCAACCTAGTCTCAAGTAAGTAAGGAAGGAAAAGGAGTCTGTCCCTATTCAGACCAAGAGATTGAGTTAGAGGTCAGCAAAGGTGCAACTGGGGAAGGTCCCAAGAGTTCCAGAGCAGTGACAGCAGAGAGGGGAAACACCTACATCTGAAGCTACTGGCCTGCTGCCCTGCAGAAAGAGATGCCATCTCCTGCTTCCGTCTGCTTGCGGGGCTCCAACCTCAGGCAAGCACAGTGGACACTCTAGCTCGTCACCACAGGCTGGGATTTCCATCCACAAGCACAGATTAGCGAGCTAAGGCTTAGAGTGGGAAGTCCTTGTCCAAGGCCACACAGTTCTGTCACATTTCCAAGTCCATGTCTTTCCCTCTACCATGTTCCCTAGAGGTCTTGTGTTGCCAGTGTCCCTGGCACTGGGCAGTGTCCTCACCACCACCTGCTCAGAGGAGGATGGTGGATGGAGTTGGACCCACCAAGAACTCTGCCCTTTGTTGGGACTCAGGAAAAGAACTTTAGCAGCATCCAAAGCATTGGAAAAAATGGAACCCCTTGTTGCTTGGTTTATAAGCATCTGTCTTAGTTCTCTAGTGCTGCTATACCACAAATATCACAAGTGGATAGATTCTAACAAACAAATTTATCCTCTCACAGTTTAGGATGCTGGAAGTCCGAATTCAGGGTGCCAGCTCTAGGGGAAGGCTTTCTCTGTCTCCTGGCTCAGGCACACGGTCCTTGTCTCCTTTCAGTATCTGCATGCCCAGCGTTCCTTGGAGTCTCCGTGTGTCTTGGCATCAATCTTCCCCTGGGTCTAGGAGGTTCTCAGTGCAGGGACCTTAGGTCCAAATGCACTCTGCTTCTGGCTCTTATTTCTTGGTGGTAGTCAGGTCCCTCTCTATGCTTCCTTCTCTTTCCTTTTATCTCTTATAAAAGGTGTGATTCAAGCAAGGTGTGATGCAAGGGTGTGACTTGAGTATTTGAGTAAGGGTGATGAGTTAAGGGTGGGACTTGAGTCACTCCCTCTTATAAGGCTGTGACTCAAGATACAACCTACCCTCATCCTGCCTCATTAACACAGAGGGTAGGATTTACAACACATCACAAAATGCAGAATAATTACATCAGATCACAAAATGGAGAACCACCACACAATACTGGGAACCATGGTCTCGATGTTGACACATATTTTGGGGGGACACAATTCAATCCATGAGACTATCACTCCCCAATCCAGACCACCCAATCCAGGACAAAGTATGCCTCAACTCTAGGCTCTAATTCTGGATCCAACCCAGGTCTTCTGGGGTCCCAGGAGTAGGGTGTGGTGGTTAAGTTGTACATCAACTTGGCTGGGCCTCCTTGAGCTGACTGTAGTTATTCCTCATGGTGAGATTGGTAAATAACTCCATGGTAGAATCTATTGGAGCAGCTGAGTAGCTGCTTTGGGTATGTGGTCTGCTTCCCATATATAAGAAGTAGTTTTGGGAATGGTCTCCAGCTTATGGCATGCTTGAACCCTGCATGTAGCTGTGTGGTTGTTTAGCAGCCTGCCATGCTCTGCTGATCTTGGGACTTTTAATGGACTTGAATTAATGGCCTGCCATGTGGTTTGGTAACAGCGGGACTGTGCCTTGTTACTTGTTGACCTCGGGTTTGTCAGCCTCAGCAGTTAGCAGCTGAGTGAAGAAAAGCCTCCACCTTCAGTGGGCCAGGAGCAGGAGGCAAAGCTGAAGCCCAAGGTTGAGGGGCTTAGAGCCTGGCACTTTAAACTTGAACTTAAACCCTCCAAACTGTAAGAGAATAAACTCCTGGGAGGCGGGGCAAGATGGCGGACTAGGCAGAAGGATTGCACAGACCCTCTTCAACAAAGAAAAGGGAAACCAATTAACACAGACACAGAAGATAATC
>NW_006921710.1:4939102-4948093 GCF_000298275.1 Orycteropus afer afer
GGAGGGGAGCTGCTGCATTGTAAATTTTGGTCAATGACATGAGACAAAGTATATGTGAACTGCTGTATGAAAAGTGAATTTACTCTGTAAATCTTTACCCAAATCCTAATAAAAAAAAAGGAAAAAAAAAAAGAGAATAAACTCCCGTCTGTTAAAGCCATCCCATTTGTGGTATATTCTTGTCAGAACAGCACTAGGTAACCAACACATAGGAGAAAGTCCCAGAGATCACTGCCAGGGCAGGGAGGCCACAGCTGCCCACCCAGGAGCCACTGGCTGGCCTCAACTCTCCCCAGTCCAAAGGCTCCATGAGGAATCCCAGCAGCCTCCCCTTGCTAGGTCCAGCCTGGTCAGATCTCTCAACAGCTGCTCTCCACTCCAAAGCCCAAGTCCCACCTGGCCATCTCCATTAAGGCTTTCAGGGAGGCACCGGCCAGGTGGATACCTGCTCAGAATTCAACTCCCCACCCATTACCTTGAGCAACTCTCTCCCTTCCCCTTCCTCCTAACTAGAGGAATGAGCCCTCTCCTCCAGTGCTCTTTGGGGAAAACAATTTTTAACTCATTTGTTTTTTTCCCCCCTCCTTGTTACAAAGTAGTATGTAGATATTGTGGAAAGATTTAAAATCAGATATGAAAAACAAAAAAGAAAGTTAAAACTCATAATCACTTTCTCTTTTCTTTTAGAGTTCAGTAATGTTTAACATTCTCATAATCATCATGTATCTTTTGCAAGCAGGAAAAGCAGTAAGGATTTTCCAAAAACGCTCATCTCCCCTCCACCCTAAGATAAGCACTTTAATACCTGGATAAACAGCCTCCTGGCCTTCTGTCTATATAGATAGACAGATGGGTCAATAATGTAGAGTTTTGCTTTTTGACTAAAAGTGGCTGCACCTTCTCCCTTAAAAACATGCCATAAGCATCTTTCCATAAGAATAAACAGATAAACGTCGTGTTAATGGCTGCAGGGACAGCCAAATGCATGCCTGCTTCATCTGTCTTCCAACATTCCCCAGTTGTTGGACACTTAGATTATTTCAATGTTTCACAGGATAAGCCATGCTAGGGTCAACTCACTCCTCTTTCCCAACACCTAATTCTATCTCCATCTTCTCCTTCCCAGGCCAGGGCCTCTCTCTGCCCTGCACAGGGCCTTCAACATCTCTTACCTGAGTGAGGGGCAGCCCCAGCTCCATCGCTGGCACCCAGCTCCCAGCCCTGCACCACACAGGAGGAATCCACAGGTTCCTAGAGCCCAGTCCCACTCCCATGCACACACACACACCCTCACATTCACACATGCGGAGGCACCAGTTAGTTATCTTATCTGGTCTTCCTTGGCTCCCCCAAGGATCCTCCATGGCCTCAGTGACTCAACATCTACTGGGTGTCTTGCGTGTGTCAGTCTCTGCCGGACATTGGGAGAACAAAGTGAGCAAGACAGGCTAGTCCCTGTCCTAGCGGGAAGACAGATGTTCAACACATAATTTTGCACATGATCAAATGTGAGCGTGTCAAGTGTGAAAGACGGGAGAGTGCTGTGGGAGTCTGTTACAAGGTCTCAAACTCCTCCCAAGTGTGATGCTCAGAGCCCACCACAGGCCAGATGCAACCCACCTCTTGAGCTTTGCAATCGGCCATCACTTGCAGTGTCCCTCATCTGCACCCGTCATCCAAACCACCTTTGCTGCAGTGCCCTTCCTGTGTTCCCTGCCTCCACCCATCCCATGATTCCATTGAGGCAGCCCAATGCTAGGCCAGAGACCCAGGGCCAATTCTCTGTCCTCTTAGTCATTTGTCCAGCAGGTCACCACTGCTTCCAGGACTCTGACCTTGGGTCTCCCTGCCCTCCATCTTGCCAGCCTCTACTCCACAGGCTCCCCTGTAGGCCTGCCCTCCTCCTGTGACCTGTAACTCAGCCTGTCCCTCTTGCACCAACAATCTGGTGGCTCTACCAAAAACCAAAGCCATAGATTTTTGACTAGTAGTGACCCTACAGGACAGAGCAGAGCTGCCCTATGGGGTTTCCAAGGCTGTAGATTTTACGAAAGTAGACCGCTACATCTTCCTCCCATGGAGTGGCTGGTGGGTTCAAACCACCAACCTTTCAACTAGCAGCTGAGTGCTTAATCAATGCGCCAGCAGGGCTTCTTGGTGGCTCTACATGCAGTCATCATGCGGCCCACTCCCTGGTCTGTTTCACCCACCAGACCTCTCCCCTGGCTCTAGATTAGTGTATCTGCCTGCCTCCACCACATCTCTTAGAAGGCAACAGGCATCTCCCAACCAACAGCAAAGCCACAATCCCTGTCCTCCCCTGGTCCTCAGTACATGGCTTCAAGGTACACAAGCTAAACTGACAGCTGGTCTTGCCGGCTCTTCCCTCCAACACCTCCCTTCCTGTCAGTGATATCTCTCAACACAGCCAAAATCTGACCACTTCTCACCACCTCCATGCTGGACCCTAAACTGAGCCACCAATCTTTCATCCACCACCACAACAGCCTCCCAAACGTCTCATCCCCATTCTTGCCCCACCCAGCCCTTCTCAGGCAGCAGCCAGAGTGATCCAGGCACTTTGCTCCTGATGAAAACCCTCTAGCAGCCTCCCCTTGAATACAGGTGTCCTCATACCGGAAAGGATGGGGTAAGGGCAGGTTTGCTCTAACTGGAATACGTCAGGACAAACCGCATTTCTGGCACATTCTATCACTGATAGTATGTACCATATACAATGCTCCAGCATGTAATTTGCTGATATTATTCTTCTCAGATGTTCACTTGCAGATATTCAATGCTACAATTAATAAAGATAATAAAAGAAAACCACCAAAACAAAAAACTTTTAAAAAATGAGGTACTTAGATCAAAATCTACTTATGACCAAGTCTTTGGAGCAGAACCCTACTACAAATTGGGGACTACCTGTATTCTCAACTCCAAAGTCCTCAGCACAGCCCGTAAGGCCCTGCTGCCTTGGAGCCTGGCCTCTCTGAGCTCACCCCCTAGCCCTCCGTGGCTCCAGCCCTCAACTCCCAGCTGGGCCCTGAACTGAGCTCACACCCACCCTGCTCCCTCTGCCCACGGTGCTACTGGAGGTCATTCCTTCTCCTCATTCAGGTCTTGCTTCCCCTGTCCCTTCTCCAAGGTGCCTTTCCTGACCCCTCCAGTTCAAGTAACATCCCACCTCACCCCTCTCTTCTCTACTTAATTGCTGTCATTTTCTTCCTACACCTCCCTATCCAATATTAAGTTTACTCGTGGACTGACTCCTGTCAAACACACTAGAATGAGTATGCACCACTGTCTGTGGAATGACTGAATCCTCATGATTCATGACGTAAACAACAGTATGACCATTTTGCAGATCAGGAAGCTGAAGTTCAGAGACATGGAGTCAACTATCAGGCTCTCCTAGCTAGGCAGGGGCAGGTCTTGGGTTTGCACCCAGCTCGGCCTGACTCCAGGAGAGAAGCCAAGGGTTCTTGTTCTCTGGGGAGGAGACTTGTCCTGAAGTTGACAAGACCCAGGGACAGGGGTTGCCTAAGTAAGTGTTGAGGGAGGCACAGCAGCCCCAGAGACCCCCAACTCCAGCATGACAAGGACAGAAGGGCTGGGGCGGGGCAGAAGATTGGAGGGCCACCCCCTTAAAAACCACAGGTACACATCTTACTGCCAGGTCCAGTCTAAAGGTTCTCCCAGTATCTATACTTGGGGCTCCCCTGGGCCTGCTCCAGCGTGATCCAGAAGTCCAGAGGGGCTGCCCTCACCAAGAAAAGCCATGGTGACCACGGGACCGCTTGCTCCGTACCAGGCCCTCGGTGGTGGACTTCATAACCTTTATTCACTCTCGACAACCACCCTACGACTGGTCCTCTGTCACAGACAAGCAAGCTGAGGTTCAAGAGATTCAGTAACTTACCTAAGAACTTGCAGCTGGGGTAGGGGCTGTGGAGAGCCAGGATCTGAGCATAGGTCTCTGTTCAGACAACCATTCCACACTCAATGGGTGCCTTCCCTCAACCCAGCCCCCAACTGAAACAGCTCAAGCCCTAGATGCCATGGCCTAAGGGAAGGGGACCTGACAAGGGGACAAACAGTCCAGAGATGGAACAAGCATGTGGCATGAAAAGACAAACCTCACACAGGTGACAGATGCAAAACAGAGGCTTTAATCCCAATAGCAATGAAGGCGCAAGGGGTTGGGGGGGGAGCGCTAGCACAGGGCAGGAAGGTACCAGGAAGGCGGTGGTGGAGACCAAGGTAGGGAGGAGGTGCTGGGCCTCTCCTGGGAAAACTTTTATTTCTGTGACTCTTCTGGTTTCTCCCTCAGCCTCAGCCCAGACCATCAGCCTAGATCTGAGGGCCAAGCCCTACATTGTGCTTCTCAGGGGCTCTCCCTCCCCAAAGGGTATGTGGAACCCAGATGTGGGCAGAGGGTAATGGAGAGGGGCAGACCTGGATATGGGCAGGGGAGAGTCTGCAAGAGAGAGGCCCAGGAATAACCCTAGAAGAAAACTAGGGAACTAGCAGGCTGTTATAGCAGCCCTCACCCCTAGGGTTGGGCCCAGCCAGCCCAGCCCAGCCCCTGCCCATCCTCACAGCCAGGACCCAGGCTGGGAGCATCGCTTACCTCATCCCAGACTGCGGCTGCTGCTTTCTAAGGCCTCCCTGCTGTGGCCTACTCACTGCCCAGGGAACAGAAAAGCAGGGCCGAGGGCCACGAGAGGAGAAGCAAGAAGCAGTGAGGAGGCAGAAGCATCAGAAGGCACAGCCGCCACGAGGAGCCCAGCTTCTCCACACACACACCTGGCCCTGTGCCCCCCGGTGGCCTCTGCCAGCCCCTTCCAACTTTGGAAAGACAGGCCTCACCCAATCTGCTGGTGAAGGAGGGGGTAAGCTCTGCCTGAGCCCTCCCAGGAGCCTACTTACCCCAAAGGGCAGTCTCATAGGTAGGCTACCACCTGGGGAGGAAGAGAGATGTAGCTATGGCCTGGAAACCTAGCAAAGTCAAGGGCCAAAGAACAGCAGAGCCAGGATGAGGCTCAGACACATCCCCTGAGGCCCAGGGAGAACTAGGAAGGAAGAGCTGGGGGTTCACCAGCCAGAACAGCCCAGGCATCTCCGTCCCTCCCCAACCCCACCACTGGCTGGCTGGCCGCTGGCCCCAGCCCCAGCCCTCAGAGCACCCAGACACCCACCTGAACATGGGAGACCAGGGGCTCAGGAAACAAGCCACCCTGTGGGGAGCAATCACTCCACCCTCAGAAAGGCAAAGGAGATGGGGAAGAAAAGCAAGGGAAACGGCAAAATCCCCTCCCCACCGTGGTGCAGGATAGCCCCAGGTCTCAAATGGCACTGGACAGGAGAGATGGGAAGACAGGAGAGACAGGGACAGGACAGGCCTCTCCTCCTGCCCCTCTATCAAGGGGGAGGTCAGCAAACTGGCCACACTTTGGTCACTTCTCCCAACTCAGGTCCTTCAGCCATATGTTCAAGTCTGCCTCTACCCTGCGCTTACTACCCCACCCCGGTAAATAGTCAAACAGAAAGAACAGAGGGGAAGGGCAGGTAGGGGTCCGCAGCCAGGTGAGGAGGGCAGCACGGATGGCTCTGGCTGGGAGGCCCTCCTAGCACGACGTGACTGGTTGGATGGGCAGCAGGCTCCCAAACTTGAAGTGCTGGATCACGGGGAACTTCTCCAGGCACTGCAAGAAAAGGAAGGGCAGAGGTGAGAGGTGAGAGGTAAGGGCTGCGGCAAATGGGCCTCAAGGCCACCCTTGGGTACCTGTGGAGGCTTCTATTATTGAGGGGGAACCATTCCCAGGAAGGGTCCATCTAGGGTCTAAGAGCAGTCCAGTCACAGAGCAGCCCCCAGGCCTTCTGGGAAAGGCGAGGCTCCCTACCTGACACAGACCTCCTCTGGTACTCAGTCACCCTCCCTACCCAATGCCAGCAGAATCAAACCCACCAAGAAGCGTGTATGAGAGAAAGAGAAAGGCAGCCAATCCCACAAGCAAAAGCCATGAAGCAAGGCAGCCATGTGAGCGCATGTGGCCCAGGGGGCAAACAGTCCAAGAGGAGAGGCTGGGGACCAGAAATGGAAGCACTCTCTTACCAAGGGAAGAGAATTGAGAGTCTAGAGACGAACCCACACATCTACAGTGAACCGATTACTGCCAAGGGTGCTAAATCCATTCGATGGGGGAAAGAAGAGTCTTTTCAATAAATGGTGCTGGGAAAATTAGATTTCCACATGCAGAACAATGAAACCAGATCCATGCCTCACACCAAACACAAAAACAAATTCATGGAGCAAGGCCCTAAAGATGCAAACTAAAACCTTAAAATTCTCAGAAAAAACAAGCAGGGGCAATGCTGTCAGGCCTAGCTTTTAACAATGGATTATCTAGCATATTAACAAGAGCACTAACAAGTAAAAGCCAAAATAAAGAAATAGGACCTCATAAAAAGTAAAACTTCTCCTCATCAAAAGATTTTACCAAAAAAGGAAAAGACAAGCTACCTATTAGGAGAATATCTCTGGAAATCACATATCCGGTAAGGACTAATAACTAAAATAAATATAAAACTCAATTTAACAACAAAAAGACAACTCAATCATAAAATGGGCAAAGGACCTGAATAGACATTTCACCAAACAGGACATTCAAATGGCCACCAGACACATGAAAAGATGTCTGAGCCATACAGAAATGCAAATCAAAACCACAATGAGATACCATTTCACTGCCACTAAGATGGCTAAGATTAAAAAAAAAAACAGAAGATAACAAATGTTGGCAAGGATGTAGAGAAATAAGAACCCTTATCCATTGCTAGTGGGAATGTAAAATGGTATAGCCATTAAGGAAAACAGTGTGATGATTTCTCAAAAAATTAAAAATAGAACTACCATACGACCCAGTGATTCCACTCAGAAGACTTGAAAACACAGACTCAGAAAGAGACTTGCACACCAGTGTTCATTGCAGCACTATTCACAGTAACCAAAAGATGGAAAACTAAATGCCCATCAACAGATGAATGGATAAACAAAACATGGTCTGTACATACAATGTACTACTACTCAGCAAGTAGGAGAAACGAAGTCTTGACGCATGCTACAAGTATGGATGGAGCTGGAAGACATTATACTGAGTGAAATAAGTTAATCACAATAGGCCAGTCATTGTGTGACCTTATGTACACTAAAAGGCAAGAAAAGGCAAACGTACGAGACCTTTATTAGTGGTTCCAGGGGCACGAGGGTGGCGGGAAAGGGGGGTGATGGGAAATTCACATAAATGAAGGGTAGGGTTGCACAGCTGATTATTATAATTGTTGTGAATAAGTTGTATACATGTCAAAGGCTGAACTGACAAAAGTTGTCTGATATTGTTATGTGTTGATTTTTGTCCCCAAAAATACATGTCAACTTGGCTGGACCATGATTCTCAGTGGCTTGACAGTTATGTAATGATGTAATTATCCCCCTCCCACCTCTAATCTATGAGATCAGCCAATTAGTTGAAAGGGGATTAGGGTGGGATGCAACATCCTTACTTAGGTCGCAGCCTTGATCGCACATAAGGGGTGTTTCTCTGGGGTGTGGGTTGCATCACCTTTTATCCTACAAGAGATGGAAGGAGAGAGAAGCGAGTAGAAGGGAGGGACCTCAGTACCATCAAGAAAGAAGGGCTGGGAACACGGTACATTCTTTTGGTCCCCGTGCTGAGAACCTCCGAGACCAGGGAAAGACTGCTGCCAAGGCAAAAGGAGACCTCCAAGGGATGCCAACCCCACAGATGTTGAAAGGGGACAGTGACCTTAACCTAGAGCTGACAGAAAGAGAAAGCTTTCCCTTAAACATGGCACCCTGAATTTGGACCTCTAGCCTCCTAAACTGTTGTTGTTGTTGTTAATGTGCCGTTGAGTCAGACCCAACTCACAGCGACCCCTCCTTGGGTTTCCGAGGCAGTATCACTACAGAAGTAGATTGCCCAACCTTCCTTCTGAGAAGTGGCTGGTAGGTTTGAACCGTCACCCTCCTGGTTAGCAGTCAAATGCCTTAGGCACTACGCTACCAGAGCTCCTAAACTGTGAAAGAATAAATTTGTTTGTTAAAAGTATCTGCTTATGGTACTTCCGTTACAGCAGTAGCAGATAACTAAGACAGATACATTTACAACAGCGACAAAAACAAAGAGTAGCTTCTGAGGCTGCTTATGTACAACTAAACACATCACAGGATTTAATTCCTTGGTTTGAAGGTTTAGAGTCATGGTTTCATGGGACATCCCAGTTCACTGGTTTAATAACATGTTCAATGCTTCTACTTGCTAGTTCGTTGCCTAATTCCTGAGGTCTTAAAATCTTGCAAGCAGCCATCCAAGGGACAATAATTGGTCTCCATTCACCCAGAAGAAGAGGAGTTAGGAATAGGAGGAAGAAATGGAATGTGTGGCTAATTGCCTCCCTGAACAAGTGCCTCCTTTGCCATGAGTCCAGAAGAACTGGATAGTGCCCGAGTACCATTACTGAACACTTTGATCAAAGATTCCATAGAAGAATCTTGATCAAAGGGGGGGAAATACAGAACAGAATTTCAAATTCTCATGGACTCTAGACTTTCAGGAGTCATGGAGGGGAGATGAACTACTGGAAACTATTGCCCTTTGAGAATCTTTTAAACCTTAAACCAAAAATGTCCCCTGAAGTCTTCTGCCTTGAGCATTATGCTCTTTTAAGAACTACGTGTATGGGATCAAACAGAAAACAGCAACTTGAAAGATTAGATAGGAACCTTAGGGGGTACTGAGTTTATGTTAATGATGTAGGAACAACTCAGAAAAGGAGAGTGCGTATGGTTGTGCAACTTGAAGAATGTAATGGATGTAACTAAATGATACTTGCAGAAACTGTTGAATTGGTGTTTGTTTTTCTGTGTATAATCTCAACAGTAAAGTTGAGAGAAAAAAAAAAAAA